>NW_008355390.1:359100-379830 GCF_000622305.1 Nannospalax galili
AAAAAAAAAAAAAACAGGTTATTCCAGTATTTTGTCAGGTTTGAAAACCCATACTTTATATTGAAACCCAGCTAAGTCAATGTACTACTTTGTTTTGGTGAAGTAGTTGGGAAAAGAGGATGAATCTTATTTCATTAAAAATGTCCTTTTGTAAATTATGTTTACTTAAAATCAATTCATGAAAAAAAATACTAGAGGTTGAACACAAAGGCATTTGTATAAAAATAAAGTAGAAGTAGTTAATGAAAAACTCACTGAGAATTAAAACAATATGGGAATTAATTTGCCATCCATTCTTTATATTTTCCATAGAGGAAATATATCATGTAAGTAATAATTATAAACTGAAATAACATAAAATATTTATTACATTTATGTGAAAATCAAGATTTATATTGAAAAATTATATGAGAGGTTTGTTTCTTTATCTCCTAAAGTTGTGTAATATATGCCAATTTCAAAATGTGTTCCAGCATCTTGGTCTAATTTAAACTTGGATTCTTCTAAATATTATTACCATACATATTAAGTGTCAATGCACATTTTAAATATTAGCAGTTTATGCCTTTTCCAACAAGCATTCCAGTGAAAAGTTACAGTCAGGTCAAAAACTTACAATGTGTTAGAATAAAAAGTCTTTATAACAGTGATCTTTTACCCATAATCACTATGTTTGGCCTTGTACATTCCATCAAAATATTTGAGGTAATGAGGCTGGAGAGATGGCTCAGCTGTTAAGAGCACTAGCTGCTTTTTTAGAGAACCAGTCTTTAATATCCAGCACCTACATGGCAACTAACAACCATTCATAACTCCAATTCCAGGGGAATCCAACATCCTCTTCTGACCTCTGCAGGCATTCCACGACATGCAATATGCAAGCAATACATTCATACACATAAAATTAAAAAAAAATACTAAATAAAAAACATAAAAAAATTTCAGGTAATAAATTTCAAGTCAATTGGGACAACACAGGTAGATTCCATACTGCCTCTATGTAACTCCTTACAAATAAACTCTGTTAGTTCAGAACAAGGTAATGATGTATAACTTCTATAATATGGAATAAGTTAAATTTTGAATGTATTTTCTTTAAAAATATTTTCTTTTTTTGAAATGTTCATGTACATATGCAATCAACTATGATCTTATCTACCATTCATTTCCCCTTCCAGTTCTCCCCCATATAACCCCCAACACAACCTTCTTCCCAACTGCTTGTATATACATGGGTGTGGAGCCATTCACTGGAGCATGGGGAAGCTACCCACGGTAAAGAATGAGTCTCCCTCCCCTAGCAGCTATTACTGCCAATAGCTCCTCAGTGTATGCTAGCACCAGGAGATCATGTACCCCATCTAAACCAGGATTTTGGCTGCCTTGATGTTGTGTAGGTCTTCTGCTATGAGGTCGTGAATGCATAGCCATGTCTTGTCCAGAAAGTAATATTTCACAGCAGTCCTCCACATCATCTGGATTTTTTATTCTTTCTGCCTCTTCTTCCACAATGATCCCTGAGGCTTGGTGGAAGTGGGCTTAACATGGGTGTCCAGTTTATTTCTAAACAGTCTCTTATTCTCAGAACTATGATGAATTATGTATCTTTCCAGTAACTGCTACTTACTGCAAAAAGAAGTTTGTTTGACCAATTTTGAGAATAGCTCAAGTCTGTGAGCATAAACAAAACTACTTAGAAGGATATTTGATACCATGACCGCTTACCAAAATAACAGTAGCAGATTCTACCCATGGAGCTATGGCCTCCCCAGACAAGGGCTTTTGACTAGAATTCGAATACCGGGCATACAATTTCTGCCTCTGAGCAGGCCTCAAATCTAATCAGAAAGCAGTTAGCTTTCCCACTGATAATCATGTCACTGTTGCACCAGTGGGCACATCGGGGCATACAATTTCTGCCTCTGAGCAGGCCTCAAATCTAATCAGAAAGAAGTTAGCTTTCCCACTGATAATCATGTCACTGTTGCACCAGTGGGCACATCTTGTTATTATGCACAGTCCAGCACTGAGTAAGACCATTGAGCACAAGTGGAAGCCAGGAAAGTGAAAAGAGGCTTTTGGGGGGTTGGGAACACATTAAGGATGGGTGGTGGATAGTAGATTATAGATAAGATAAAAGTAATGAACGGGAGTAATGGGTTCAGAAGGGCTTCGCAGAGAGTGGTGTGCAAATATGGGGGAAACCAGGGGTAAAACGAATGACGAACTGATAGGATTAGGGTATGCATGCAAAGCCTTGTAACACAATTGAAAACATTAATAAGTGGAAAAATAGCAGAACACACACGAGAAGAAAAAAGAAGTGGGGAGTACTTGAGGTTTGAAAAATTAATCAGGGTGGAGAACAGTGGGATGGGAAGAGGAGAGAGTAGCGGGTGGAAAATTAAGAATGCATGAAACAGCTTTATGGATATCCACTAATTAGTAAGCTAATTTCAAAATGCAACTTTAAAGAAAATATTCCAGATAAAATTATAGTGCATAGGTGGGCAATGTTGCTCACAGAAAATACTGATTGTCATTAAATTAAACATCATAATGGTGGACCACTGAGTAGCTCTTTGAACTAATGGATCAGTCAACTCTAAATTTAACTTTCCTAGCCTCAGTCTCTGGGAAGATAATAGCTATCAGAAATTAGGTTATATTTAGTTCCTTGGACATAGATTTTTATGAGTTCATAGTCTGACTCAGTCCAATCACAAAGAAAATATTTTATCAATAGAAAGTAAATTTTGTTTGTGATTACCCAGGTGTAGGTTTGAACTCTTATCACCCGCTAGCTCTCTGATAAGAACCAAATTGTAGAATTTCTCATTATAAATTGCAAATGACAAAAGTTCCAAAGAACTTGTGTCAATGAAATAACATACAATTTATAATCTGCCTCAAAGGATAAGTTGCTTAAATAATAATTTCCTTGATTTATAAGGTTGAGGGAAAATAAAACAAGTTCTGAAGGTAGACTGCCTTGAAGAGTGATGGGATAAATAATAACATGATGTGATGATAAAACAAGAACTACAAAAACATAATTTTTCATTTTTTCTTTTTAGTCACATTTCCTTTTCTTCATTGACCTACTTTGCTGTTTTTCTGACTAGAATATTGTTCACTCTTCTCTTGAGCTCATCATCACACTGAAAATATTTTAAGCTACATTATGAGTTTCAGATCAAAATGTACACAATAATATTTATGGATAATCGAACCTCTTAAAAAGTCTTTGTATATCTAGTGGCCATGACAAAATGAGAGAAATCAAGAAGCTTAAGAACCCTCCCCAATTAATACTCAAATCAAAAGCAGCAAACTATAATTCCTCATGTGTAATTGAAATTTTCCTTGCCCTTGAAATTTACTGTCTTGCTGTGCAGATAGTTCATATAAAAAGAACACACAAAGAATAACCCAAGGTCAATGTTCAGTTAAGTGATAATACAAGAATTGATGATAAAATAGAGCCCTTAACATTGAGAAACAAATGTGCAAAAAAGTGAGTCTCTCAAGGTCTTTCACGTACATAGAACAATACTGCCCAATAAAATGTCCTGTGGTAGTGGAAATGATCCTGTGTGCTATACAGTATGTAGCCACTAGCTATTGGGACTAGTGAGCACACAAAATATAGCAATGTGACTGAAAGAATGAATATTTTAATTGGCTCGATTTAAGCAAGTTGAGCTGAAATATTCATACATGGCTAGTACCTAACTCAGTGCAGTGTGTAACCTGAACATAAAAGTCAAAATTTAGATTGTCCACATCAATGCAGCCAGAATATAGTATGAGTAAATGCAAGACATTATGCTTATAAAACTTGGGCGTTATATAGTAACTACTGGTTCAAACAGTGCTGAAGTCTACTGCACCCCTGAATACCTTGTTATTTGAACCAATTATATGTTGTTGTTGTCTGTCTGTCTGTCTGTCTGTCTGTTAAGGCAGAACTTATAATGTAGCCCAGCTGACCTTAAACTTGTGATCCTCTTCTCTCAGGGTTCCAAGTACCATCGTTACAGGTGTGACCTGTAAGCATTCATTTTCTAATTTTTATGCATCTATGTATGTTTATATTTGTGTGTGTAGGTGTATACATGCCATACTGCAAGTGTGGAGGTCAGAGGACAACTTGCCAGTTTCAGTTCTTTCCTTCCACCATATGGATTCCCAGAGATCAAACACGTTGTCAGGCTCGGCAGCAAGCACTTTACCTGGTGAGCCGTCTCATCAGTCACCAATCTTTGCTTTAAGTTCCTTAATTCAGGTTTAAATCTGATCTTAACAGGGGGAAATTTTTTTTTAAAAAGCATAATTGTAAAAATGGAAAAGGAAAAGCTGTATTGAAACCATGAGGTGAAGAATGGCCTTTTTATGTTTGTGGTTTTCTGATCAGATTTTATGCCTTGTATATCCACAGTAAATTGTGGTGAATCCCATTTGGTGTACACACACACACACACACACACACACACACACACAATCAGTGTCTTGGCAGCCACAGTTTTTAGACTGATGATGACTTGGCACTCTTGTAGAAAGTGTATCTGTTAGTACATTTTTCACTACCATAATGAAATACTGGAAGTTAGGTAATGCTGTAATATATAAGGGAGGTCTTCCTTAGAGAATTCATGCTACTTTTACATTTTTGAATCTCTTAAAAGATCTTTTTTCATTTTTTTGTACTCTATTCTTAAATCTTAAACACTTGCTTTTTGTTCAACTCTTAACTCCTGTATTTTGTTTTCTTAAATACAGAAGCAACCAAGAGAGAAACACTTCTTTCTCTACGGTCGAATAAAACAAATCCTGTGGACTTATGCACATATTTTTTCTGCAGTGCATGATCTTCCCTACCCCGAAGCTGAATCTTACACTTTTGAACCTGACCCTACCTCTTTTTCCTTGTCTCTTTTAAATTTAATCAAAATGAAATGAATGACAGTAACGAAATAAACAAATAGAATTCACTGATTATCTTTATTAACCAGATAATTTATATTAATGGCAACACATTATTAAATACTGAACATGAGACTTATCTAGACTTTCTACTTACATTCAGCACGAGTAAATAGAAACTCTCCTCATAGGATCTGTCTCCCAATTGGCTGGTTCCTCCAATGGGTGGGGCCTGAGACGGAGCAGGAACTAGGAAGGGAATCCCGGAGCCATCTTGGGATGGATCCTTCTTTGTCAAAAGTTAGACAGAGGGGTTGGAGAGATGACTTAGTGGTTAAGAGGACTGGCTGCTCTTGCAGAGGACCCCAGTTTCATTCCCAGCACCAACATGGTGATTAACAACCATCTGTAACTCCAGATGTTCTGATCTCAGTGGGCATTGCATGACACAGACTGGTGCACTTACATACATGCATGCAATAAACTCATGCACATAAAATAAATAAATAAGAATATTAGAAAAGAAGTTAGAGAAGAATAACTGACTCTCTGACCAGTTCTTACTTTAAAAAAGATCCCTGTTGAAACTTAGATCTTTGGGGAAGGCCATAAGTGCAGGATCAGGAAAAAACAAGAGAAAGAATAGGCCCTAAAACTTGGATGATAGAATGATAGTCCTAGGTTCTAAACACTAGAGACCAGATAAGGACTCCAACTAATCTTCCTGTAGTAAACTGATTGGTAAGTAGAGATATTTTAATATAAGTGAGAGAAAAACGAGCAGAAGTGACCTATGGAATTTTTATGATTAAATAATATAGATAAATTCTCTTTTGAAGGACACCGTGTCGCAGTTATTTTTTGTTATCATAATGCTATAGTAATACTACCATAGAACAAATAATCACAAAATTTCCATGACAATTCACAGTCATTTTCCATTTTTCATCCCTATGAAATGCAGATGTGCTCCTTTGACCTTGGGTGTTTGCTCAGGTATTTTGAATTCAGTTGGCTACTGGTAGAAGTATCCTGGCTTCTGCTTAAATGACCACAACAACATGAAATGTATTGTGTGCCATGTATGCCTAGTGAATAAGCTAATTCTGACACAGGAAACAGTTCTTTTGAAACACTGAAAATAAAACTTTGGTCTTGGCCTTTATTTCCTGATTTACAACTTGTAAAATCCTAGCTTTTTATGGTGATATGACATTGTATATTCTATCAAATGACTGATGGCTAGCAGTCTTTATGGAGCCTAGGAATGGAGGTCACCCCAGTCACCAGAAAAAGGAAGGATGAGTGGGTTGTAATTTCAACCACAACCTCCACCTTCCAGGTAGTGAAGAGAGACTGATGGTTAAGTTCATCTCAAATCGTCCATGATTTTATCAGCCATTTTTAAGTAATAACATCTCCACGAATACTCAAAAGGACTGTGTTTGCAAAGTTTACAAAGAGCTGAAGACATGAGAGTTCCTGGATGGTGTGTACCTGGAGAAGATACAAGCTCTATGCTGCCTAATGCCTTGCCTTGTACATCTATTCATTTATAATCCTTTGCTAGAGCCTATATAAAAATTGGTAAATGTTAAGTTGGTGGTTACAAGAGTTCTGTGAGTTTCTCATGGTAATTAATCAAACTCAAGGAGTAATTTTGGGGAAACTCAGATTATATATAAGCACACACTAGAGAGATTTGGGTTTGGTTCCAGAACATCACAAGAAAGCAAACCTCAACAAAATGAGTCACAGAAAATTTTGGTTCCTAATGCACATAAAAGTTTTATTATACCATATGGAAGTCTAAATACATAACAGAATTATATCTAAAATATCATACATGCCTTCACTAAAATGCTTTATTGTAAAAATGTAAACAATCATCTAAACCACTAGTAAGTTGTAAACTTTCTGCTGGCAGAGGGCATTGTCTTGCTGTTGATGTTTGCTGAAATTCAGGGTCATGCTTACTGAAGTTTGGAGTAGCTGCAGAAATTTCTCAAAATAAGATAAAATTGAAGTTTGCTTCATCGGTTGATCTTGTGTTTATGAAAGATTTTTCTGAAGGATGCAGTGTCATTTGACTGCATTTCATTTGTTAGAACTGCATTCCAAACTTGAGTCAAAATTTTAGATACTTTTCAAATTGATACTGTTGCTGTATTAATACTAGAAATCCTTTGTTGTCTTTTCAACAATGCATGCAGCATCTAGATTCCACTGAAAGACACAACTGTACTTGCTCATCCTTAAGAGGAATTTCTCATCTGCTGAACCTTTATCATGGGAGTGTACAAATTCAGTCCTATTTTTAGGTTCAACTTGTAGTTCTCAAACTCTTGTTCATTTTTGCTATTTGTTTATTGCCTTTGCCATTGAAGTTTTTAATGTCTTAAAGTCATCATGGGGATTGTCATCAGAATCTTCCAAATACTTGTTTCTATTAATATTTTCATCATCATCATGATTATTCTTAATGGTACCAAGAATGATAAATTATTTTCTCAATGTAGTTTTCCCAGATCCATCAGAGGAATTCTATCTAGGGAAATTCTTGAAAAATGTATCTCTTACATACGAAGTCTGAAAAAATTACTCCTTAATGTTGTAAGATATAGAGACCTTTACAATATGCCGAGAGTGGTACAAATGGATCCAATGTTAGACTAATTCCAGTTTCTTGAGGAATCACCATACTGATTACCACAGTGGCTGTGCCAGTTTGCATTCTTACCAACAGTAAGTGGTCCCCTTTCAGCACATCCAAACCAGAATTTGTTGTGATTGTTTTTGTATCTTAGTCAGTCTGATCTCAAAGTAGTTTTTCTAAAGACAGGGTCTACCTGTAACAAGTTCCCTAGGTAGACCAGGCTGGCTTCAATCTTGCCAGACTATGCCTCCCCAGTGCTGGGATTAAAGGTGAGTGCCATTATGTCTGAGTCAAAGTAGGTTTAATTTGCATTTCCCAAATGGGTAAAAATGTTGAAAAATTTTAAGAATATATTTCTCAGATATTTGTATTTCTTCTTTGGTCAATTCTCTGTTTATGTGCCCCAATTTTCAGCTGAGTATTTTCTTAGAGTTTAGTTTTTTAGTTCTTTGTATATTCTAGACACTAACCGTCAGTCAGATGTACAACTGATAACATTTTCCCCATTCTGTATAGGTTGCTTCTTCACTAAAATGATGGTGTCCTTTGCTGTACAGAAGGTTTTTAGTTTTATGAGGTCCCATTTGTCAATTGTCAGTCTTAGTGTCTGTGCTATTGGGGTCTGGTTTATAAAGTCCACAAAGTTTGTGTGTCTATAAGTTGAAATATATTCCCTGCCTTTTTGAAAAACTTGGAGCAATGTCTTATAAGTCAGCCATAAAAGAACACAGATACCAGTCCAGAATACTATATCCAACAAAACTTTCAGCTCTAATTAAAAGAGAAAGAAAAGCTTCTTATGATAAAAAGATATTTAAGGAATTTATTTTCTCTAAGCACTACAGAGGAGAGGCATGGCTGCAGGAGCAGAAAGTCAGGGGACACATCTACAAGCAGGCAGAGGAAACAGAGAAAGACTGGAAAACTGGCAAGTTTTAAGAATTCCCAAGGCTCACTCCCAGTGATGTGCTTCCTCTTTGGTGTGGCCACATCACCTAAAGCATCCAAAACAGCATCACCAACTGGGGACACGGTGCTAAAACACATGGAGTCTTTGGGGGACACTCTCATTCAAACCACCAAAATATAACACTAATAATCAAAGAAGAGGACAAGAAATTGAGAGGGAGTGGGCAGAGAACATGTGAGGAGGTGGGGGACAGAGAGGGATTTAAATAATGCAAAGACAATGGTCATGAATGAAATTTTCTAAAATAAACACATTTAAAACTTAAAAAAACTTGCAGTTATGTTTTACTTAGAGCTTCATTAAGTCATCATGAACTAGAACATGAGCTGGGGTTTTTTTCACATCATAAAAATAGGATAATACATTGGCCGGTTTAATTTTTTTCTCATTGATAACAGTAGGGAAGGAAAGCAATATTTGAGGTTTCAAATGTTTGTTAACCTGAGGTTGTTTCTGAAGTCCTCATTTTATAAAACTAATGTGCAAGTTATCTATTGTTTAAATCAATAAGGTTGTTTAACTCCATTGAACATATTTTATATAATGAATGTGCATTGTATTTACAGAATGAGAATATATTATGCTTGTGAGTATCTGATATGAATATGCGAGACAGTATTATGACATCAAGGGGTTAAATTAAAAGTTACTTGCTTTACCCAAATGAACTCCAACTGAACCTACCAAAAGGTGGTTCAGGACCTTTGAATTTGTATGAATGAGTTACAAAAGAGACATAAAGTACAGTCCGTTTTATTCTATTCGTTGTATTTACTCTGAAAATCATTAAATAATATACCTGTTTCCCATAGCATAAATAGGAAAATAATCTAGATTAGTAATATATTTAAGCCAGTGACTATAATTGAATTCTTTAGTATTCTCTGTCAAATCTTCATCATCCAATTCTCTCTCATCTTAGAAGAAAATTACCTAGGTCAAAAGTCATTGCTTTAAGTCTCTGGGTGTATTATGAGAAGCACAATGTTGAACTGAAAAGCCATTATTAACTTTCTTATAAGGGCTTTGAGATAAGAGTCCTAATTTTTGTGTGGTCATGGCTATTAATGATCACTGTAGAGGTTTAGGCTCTAGCTGCTAAACTTCAATGGTAATTCAGTGGCATGGGATGATAATCACTTCACTGGAAATACACATGAGCCCTTCTCTGTAGCATTGGTTTGAATTCGTGTGTGCAAAGAACTTGTACTTGTATGCTGCCTCCCAGGAATGTGAACGTGCTTTCTCTTTCAATTTTTTTCTGAGAAATATATCACATTGAAAAAGTAAATGCTAATTTTTATCTTATACCAATTTCTTATACTAATTATGTCTTCACCTAATTTCTTAAAAGTATCCACCTCTTGGAAGATTGTTATGGGTTTATATTTCAATTTAATGACCCACACCCTTCTAATAAGGTTGCTACTACTCACAAATTGATATTAAAAATGTGTGCTGGCAAGATCTTAGATATAATCAATTTTACCTTTCGTGGATGTATAATCAATTATGATGACAGATGTATCCTGACATGATTTGATTCAAATTTGTTCAGTCACTTAGGCAATTATTGGGAATTCATATGTAGATTTTCCACTGCTGTAGCTTTTTTTAACTCACTGTTTCTTATCAGGATGATTTGGCTGAGCACACAAAGACAAAGGGACATAGAGGGAAGAGTATTCCCAATAAAAATGAACAATCTGTGGTTGGTTGTACAAGGCAAGGCCTCATCTTTGAAATACTATTAAGCTGACACAACTGTGGTACTATAGAGGATGAGACATGCATTCTTTTATTCTGTATACAGTTGCCTTGCCTCTTATTTTGTATATCTTCTCTGTGTTAAGTATTATGCTAATCATACTTATGCTAAGTGATGCTTAATTATGCTAAATTAAGATGATATGTCTTTTACCCCAAAGTCCTTCACAAAGCCCTGTGCTGGAAAATGTTTATATGGTTGTATTTCCTCTTTTTTGTTTTGTTTTGTGATGTTTAGTTGCCCTGTGTTTAATATTAATGTATTCCTAAGGAAATTGAACTTTTGGAAATATTTGCTAAAATTTGTGCACTACATTATACACCAAGTAGAAATTTCTTGTTCCTTAAGGCTGCTGTGATATGTTAGTTAGGTCCACTACAATTTCTCAGCACAGTAAATTAATGAGAAGTGGTAAATTGCCTCAACTAAGTGCTTGACATTATATTTTCTTTTGTATATACTGACATCTTAAATTTGGGCTGGTTAGGTTTTGCAGGACTGGATCTATTCAAGTAGACTAGAAAAGTTTCTAGAGGCTATTTTCTATTCTGAGACTAGAAAAGTTTTCCTCCCAAATGACCATCATCACCGTTTTGTTCTATGACAGCTCCTACAAACCCTGTCATGAAAACTTCTGTCCTCAGAGGTAGAATTTTCTGTTTTAAAATAAGCATACTCTATAAGGATATGGAATCAGGAAAGGAGGAAAGGTGAGGGGAAGATAGGAAACACTAACTAGGATGAAACTGATCAATGTACATCATATCTGTGTACACAAATGCCATAATGAAACTTTTTCCTTGTACAAATTAATATCCTCAAGGGACCTGGACACCTGGAATGAGAACTAGACTGACCACCTCATCTCCCTGTCCCCTCCTCCCTTCACCAAATCCTTACCAACTCCTAGGGGATGAGTCTCAGTGGTATCCCATTCCCAAGGACCCCTCCTGCTGTACAGGAGCTCTGCTTCTCTGTCCTTGCTGTCTATAATAAATACTCCTTTCTAAAGCTTAATATTAATATGTATTTACAAAAAATGAAATACTCTAGAAAAGGTGTGCCTTTATCTTACCTTTGCTCTTAATACAATTATAATTTGTCAAGTAGATGTAAAAGAATAGAACATACATAGAGCAAGCAAATAATTTAAATAATCACTTAAAAACATATGAAGTTCTAATTCCTACTTTAGGTGTGTAGTTTGGTGAATTATTTTGATTTCAGTACAGTGCTATTGCCACCACAGTTAAGACACAGAAGCTTTTCTTCACCCCCAAAAGTTATCTTGTGGCCCTTGAAGGTTATCTCCACCCTGGTGCAAGTCAGCTACCTAAAGTGTGATGTGCCAGAATCTCGCTTCTTTCACTCAGTGTGATGATTAAGCTGCATCCATTATGCAGAAATATCAGCATTTTATTTAACCATTAATAGTTTTAATGAAACCTTTGGCTTGTGTTCAGGTTTTGGCTGTTCTAAATAAAGCTGATTGTAAATTAATCTATAAATCTCTGTGTATTTAGTGACTTCAATTCCTCCTGAGAAACAGCTAGACTTGGTATTGCTGAGCAGTACAGCAAGGGTCTATTTAAAAGTTACAGGACCCTGTTAGACTGGCTTGTCCTTCAACAACGCCAAGGTGTAATTTTATATTTCCACCAATAACGTGCGATAATTTCAGTCTTTAATTTTCTCTATTTTGGTGGGCAAGTAAATAATATCTAATTTTGGATTCTATTTCTATGGTAACTAAACTGCTTATCACCTTTTCTATTGATTTCCAGCCACTCACATAACATTTTGTTCAACTGTTTATACAAATATTTTGCTCACTTATAAAAGCAGTAATTTATGGGCTGGAGAGATGGTTGCTCTTGCAGAGGATCAGGGTTTTGATCTCACCATCTACAAGATTGCCAACAGTTATCTGAAACCCCAGTTCCAGGGATTTAACTCCCTCTTCTGGCCTCCATGAGCATTGCATGCAGGGGTGCACTTACGTACATGCAGGCAAAATACTCATACACAGAAAATAAAAGTAAATAAAATAAATTTAAATCTATCATTTGTATTATCATTCAATTGTAAGAGATCTTTATATACACAAAGCACGCATTTTTCAGATATAACTTTAGTCAATTTTCTGTCTTAGTTGTGGCTCGCTTTGCATTTTCTCTGTAGGTTATTCTAGAAGGCAAGTTTTCTTTTGTCTCTTATTTTTTGATGCAGTTCATGAAACTTTCTTTTCTAAAATGACAACTTCCATTGCAATTAATCTTTCATGGATAGTAGCGGAATTTCAGATAAACTCTATGAAAGTAAGACATCCAGTGGAAGGATGGTCTAAAGGCATAGGAATTGAAGCAGGAGATGCCAGAAATCTCTAAGAAGTGGAAAAGGCATTTACAAATGAAAACAGCAAAGATGAATTCTATGCAGTTTCTGTGTAAGAATACTCTAAGGTAGGCATGTTCACATCCTTGTAAAATACTATGACCCTTTCAACAAACCTATGCAAAGAATCATTAATTTAGAATGCCTCTCTTCCCATACTGAACTGTTGCAGGGCAGTGCTTATGCTGTGCCATACGAGCCTGAGGGTGGGTTCACTTTCTTCTCCATTCTTCATCCAAGCCTCTTTTAAGCCACAGTTCTTTCACCTACTTTGTTGTTTCTGTTCTTACTGCTCTGGTTCCTTGTGTCCTGCATGACCAATAATCTTTCATAGTTTGCTATTACCACATTTCCTCTTACCACATTTAAACCTACTTCTTATCTGAGAAAAGGCAATAGAATATATCACGCTTTTCAAAAGACTGTGACACATATATGCATATATATATATATGCAATAGATATTATTTTCATAGCATCAAATACTGGGAACACACAAAAATGTTGACAATCTCCAAGCTGGCATGCCCACCAGCCCTTTCTTTTCTAACTTTGGCCATTTCTTACTATTTGCTGGAACTTGCCCTTGAACAAAATAAATACATTCCAAAATTAATTCAACTTTTTTTTATTATTATATCTAGTTTTGTTTTGTTTTCTTTGTTGTTGTTTTTGGTTTTTGAGCCAGGGTCTCCCTGCAGCCTCAGCTGGCTTGCAACTCTCAATGGAGCATTAGGAAGATTAATGTTGGAGTCAAGGCATGTGCTGAAGGGAAGGATCCCTTTGATAAAGAGATTAAAGTGATTAGGAGAGGCCTAGAGATTTGCACTTAAACAATGGAGAGAGTGCATCTAGGACAACACCACACCCAACTAAACCTACAACTTTTGAAAGGAAAATGCGGCACACGTTTTCTAGTAGAAAACCATTGGGGAGAAAAGCTTCAAAAAGGATGAAGAAGGCTGGGTTTATCCCAAACTAGCAGCCAAACTTTGCAGTGTCATTCACCTGGTGCTAGTTTTAGAGACAAAAGAGATGCAAGAATGAAGAGGTCATTGGTTCTTCGTCTGAAGTTTCAGAGAGCAGCCAAGAAAGGTAGCATGCAGCAGGGGCATTTCTGCACAAAGAAGGCCCCTACAGTCCAAGAGGCCCTGATAGAACATTGCATGAAGCCCTGAAGGTGAAACCTGGTTGATAGTGGAGAATCCAAGAAGACATTCCAGATGCCAGAGCTGTGAGACGTCTGCCAAGGAGAATTGCATACAGGGAGGAGCACCAGCGAGAGAGAGAGAGAGAGAGAGAGAGAGAGAGAGAGAGAGAGAGAGAGAGAGAGATGTATGTTGCACAAAGCAAAGCTGGAGGGGCTGAGCAATCTAAGTCCTTTGGAAATAAAGTCCCAGAAGTTCAACATGGATCTACCAGATTTGATGTTTTCCGGTCTAGTATTTCCTCACTATGCCTCTCTTCCTCCCTTTTGGAATGGGAATGTGTATTCATTTCCACTGTCTGTTGGGAGTCTGTAATTTGTCTTTTTATTTCACAGGGGCTTACAGTTAAGCAATTGCCCTGAGTCGCAGAAGAGACATTGAACTATCGACTTTTGAATATTATTGAGACCAGTAAAGACTATGGGGACTTTTAAGGAAAGACAAATGCATCTTGTATTTTATATGGTCATGAGCCTATGGGGGTCAGGGAGTGGAATGTGGTGGTTTGAATGAGAATGTCTCCCATAGGCTTCAAGTAGTTGAACATTTTGCCCCACTTGGTGGTGCTGCTTTGAGAGGTTTTTGAAGCTATGGCCATGTTGGAGGAAGAATGCCATGGGGAGAGGGCTTAAAGAGTTCTTAACCCTTGCCTGTTTTCCAATCATGCTCTGCTTCCTGTACCTGCTTAAAGATGTGAGCCTCTGTTTTCTGCTCCTACTCAAGTCATCTCTGCTGCCATGCCTCCCTGCCATGATAGTGGCCTCTTGTGCTTTGGAACCATAAGCTAAATAAACTCTTCCTTTTATAAGTTCCCTTGGTCGTGGTGGTGTTTCATCAGAGCAGCAGATAAGTGACTAAGACACTATGATAATATGAAAGGTAGTCTTCAGGGAGGAGGTTTCCAGGTCAGTTCCAGTAGAAAGCTGATCTTAAACCATAGACTGTTGGGCTGGAGAGATGGCTCAGCGGTTAAGAACACTGGTTGTTCTTGCAGAAGACCCGGGTTCAAATCCCAGCATCCACATGGCAGCTAACAACTGTCCCTAACTTCAGTCCCAGGGGATCCAACAGCCTCATCTGACCTCCGCAGGCACTGCATGACACAGGTGGACTTATCTACATGCAGGCAATACATACATACACATAAAATAAAAAAATTAAAAAAAAAAAAAAAAAACCAACGGGGTGTGTTGGCTCTTTTTAGCTATAAGGATAGTTTCTGGACATTCTAAAATTATAAAAGAGAAACAGAGGAAAAAAGAATGTTTTGAAAAATAATTCTTTGAAAACATTTGTAGAGTCAATACAAAATATACAATAAATTCACAATTCAAGCATGGGGATGTACATTGATAATCCCTGATGTGGGAGGTGGAAACAAGAGAGTTAGGAGTTCAAGGTTACCTTCAGTTACACAGTGAGTATCAGGCCAGCCTGTACCATATGAGACTCTGTATAAAAAGAAAGAAAAAGGAAGAAAAAAGTCCTGGGAAAGAAATGCAAAAAAGATGTTTTGGGAAATAAATTATGAGCAAAGTGAACAATCCTAACTCATTTGATACTAAGTAAATATTGCTGCATGATACTATATCAAGTAGGACTAAAATTCCAGATAATGTTGGCATAAAATGAGAGGAAAATAAAAGTATGATAAAATTTTGCCTCATTTGAAAGAGCTTGTCAATACTGTCAAACTATAGATACTAAGATAAAACTGTGTTAATGTTAAATATTTATACTCAAAAGGGAAACAGGATGAACAGACCTAAGTAAGTAGTAATTTCTACATCATAAAATAAAAGCAAAGAAATAGGTTGGAGAGATGGTTCAGTCATTAAGAGGACTCCACTCTTCAAGAGGACCCAAGTGAGTTTGAATCCCAGAACCCATGTTTGGTGGTTCATAACGTCCCATATCTCTAGCTCCATGGGGACTTGACACCTCAGGTACATGCACATACATACACAGACACACAATTATATACACATAATTTTAAAAAAATAAATGTTTAAAAGCAAACAAATAAGGAAATAAATGTAAAATGCTTGGCTAAGTGTTTTATTTTTATTTTTTCTTATTCATTTATTAATTTTATGTGTATGAGTGTATTACCCGCATGTATATAAGTGCACCCATCTCTTGCAAAGCCCACAGAAGCCAGAAGAGAACATCAGATCCCCTGTAAGTGGGGTTACAGACGTTTGTTAGCTGCCATGTAAGTGCTGGTAATCAAACGCAGGTCTTCTGCAAGAACAGCCAGTGCTCTTAACCACTGAGCCATCTCTCCAGCCCCTTTTTTCTAAATTATTATTTTTATTTTATGTGTATGAGTGTATTGCCTGCATGTAAGTAAGTACACCAGTGTCACGCAATGCATGCAGAGATCAGAAGAGGGTACCAAATCCCTTCTGAAGCTGGAGTTATGGAAAGTTGTTAGCCACCATGTGGGTGTTGGGATCCCAGTCTAGGTCCTCTCCAAGAGTAGTCAGTGGTTCTAACATGAGCCATATCTCCAACCTGGACATACAGCTTTTTATAAAATAATTAATAATTACAATTTATTAAAGTTAATATTAGATAATAGCTTTTAATATCTATATATATATGAAAAATAGTATTATCCAATAATAAAAGTTACATCAACAAGATTATATTTAGTCAAGTTAAAAAATAAGTAAAAAACTCAGCAGTCATTCATTGGAGATTATAATCTGTGATCCCAAATTAAGATACATTTATATGTTATTTAAACATGTCAGAGCCAAAGTTTTTAACATAGTAGACTGGAACATTGTCTAATATTCTAAATTATTCCTTCCCTTCATTGTCATTTAAATCTCATTTGGTGCCACACTAGAATAATGACTTCTGAATTAGTGGCAGCATTCAATTTTTAAAATTTTTATTTATTTTTATTTTTTGTGTATGAGTGTGTTGCCTACTGGTATGTAAGTACACTCATGTTGAGCAATGCCTGAGGAGGTAATAAGAGGGCATCAGATTCCCCTGGAACTGGAATTCTGGACACTTCTAGCTGTCATGTGGGTTGGGAGACTCAAACCTGGGTCCTCTGCAAGAGCAACCAGTCCTCTTAACTGCTGAGCCATCTCTCCAGACCCCAAGTTTGTACAACATTTAAAAAGTTTCTGACACTGAATTAGGGGGAAAATATGGGTGGAAAGAAAATTTATTTCAGAGATTTTCAAGTTATAATGAAAAACTTTTCATTCTTGCTAGGAATTTACACACCATTCATATAAATCTGTGGACTAGCCAGATTCTTTACAAACAAGTTTTTCTAAATATATAACAAGAGCTATGACTGCCAAATCATTCTAAATGAAAAGCTAACAGGTTTTTTTTTTTTTTAGCTCTAAAAATATGAAGAAATCCTTCAGTTTTTCAGTTCTATTTTTCCTCTTGCTAATTAGATATTAATTTTAGAAATGCCCTGCTATGTATAATTTCTTATTTAATTGGCACATGACAACTGTATTCATGCTTTGATGATACAGTTGCATATTACAGCTATTCCACTGAAGCCTTACCTTAGTGTCAATTTGGGTCTATGCCCCATCATTGTAGGTGACATCAGTTAAGGCATCACCATATGTGTGATGGTTAGTGTTGTTTATCAAACTGACTGGATCTCAAATAATCCAAGAGACAAACCTCAGGCACACCAGTGAAGGATTATTTAGATAACCTTAGTTTAGCCTCTGGGCTCACTGATGAGAGATTGTTTTCGTTAGATTAATTGAGGTATGAAGCACCCTAAACGAGGGTGGGATCTTTCTCTATGATTGGATCCTGGACTGCATAAAAAGTAGGAAGTTAGCTGAGCACTGGCTCTCCTGCCTGTTTTCTTCATAACTAGGGACATCATGTGACCAGCTGCTTCAAACTCCTACTACTCTGACTTCCCTGCCATGATGAACTGTACCCTCAAATCCAGGGTCAAATCCTTCTTTAAGTTGCTTTTGTTAGGGTTATTTTATCAGAGTTACAAGAAAAATAACTAGGACAGTACTAAGCAATCTTCAAAAATATCCAACATCTATCTTGTTTTGTGTGTAAGAACCAGAAATAATCCACCAGACATATGTGATTTACATGGTTAGGTGAATCTGACTGGAGCATATACATTTTCACCCTGGGGAGGTTAACTCTCCACAATTGGACAATGATCATAATAAAATTCCCTCTTACATAAGTCACACCTTGTACCAATACATGCACTTGTTTGATTTAGAAATACTAATATACTGGTAAATTTGAATTTTCCAAATACTTTTCTATATGCAACTTTATTAAATTCTTTTAGCAAATAATTGCTATGAGTAAATTTTTGAATACGAACTTTCTGATTGATACATGGAAATTACAGACTGCAGCTTAAAGCATTTTTAAAATTCTCAACAAAAATCAAAATATATACAAGTACATATTATAGCAGTCTAATATTATTTTTTCTAAATATGTCTTCTTTTAACATTTATACTGTTGGGAAAAAAAAATGAAATACCTTGATGAATGCTGTAAGAACTCTGCATTTTGATAGAAAACTCTGTTTAAAATGTTGATTTAGATTTACTTGCTAAGCTTGCCTGTTCTGCCTGATTGTATCTACCACACATGGATGATTAACCTAGTTGAAATGTTAAGAATTGAAGTGCTGTAAACCTCCTTCCTGGACCCTGGACCCCTGACTCAGTTGATTTACAATGTGTCCTGTAGGCCTGTTTGCACATACCAGATAACCGATAAGGAACAAAAAGAGGGAAGTTGCACCAGGCTTACACCAGATCTACCCTTCCTGGAAAAGATGTTTAACCAAAACTATAGCCTTTAGAAGATGTTTGATCAAAGTGTCTGCTGAGGAATGCTTTTTGTGTAATGACTATGTGGGCCTATATAATCTGTATCTGAAACTGAATGGGGGTCGATCGTTCTGACCAGACTTCCATGTCTCAGGAAGCCGGTTGACCCCAGCTAGCTGGAAAGTAAAGACTCTGCTTGATTTTTACATCTCCAATCCCGTGTATTTGTTACCTGGAGGGGACCCATCGAGTCACGGACCCTAACAGCATGAGGAAGCTAGAACTCAAGGAGGTTAAATAGTGTGCCCATAATTATAGAGCCAATTAAGGGAGTAACAGTAAGATCCAAGTCTTCTGTGGCTGAGGAGATAGCTCCATCAGTACAGTGCCTGCTGCACAAGCATGAGGACCTGAGTTTGATTCCAAGCACCCACATAAAGGCCAGGCACAGAACATCTGTGACATCAGTGTTCTGGGAGTGGGGACAGGAAAGTCACTGGAGATCCCTGGATAGCTATTTAGCCAAATAGATGAGCCCCAGTTCAGTGAGACATCCTGTCTCGCAACATAAGGTGGAAAGTAATTGAGGAAAATAAGGGCCATGGATCTTTGACCTCCATATGCTTGTAGACCCACATGGGCATGTATACACACACCACATACACATAAAATTAAATTAAATAAACCTAGGTCTTTTGCTAGGCCCAGTTCTCTACACTAAACCTTTCTAATTACTCCTGAATTCATGTTTTGAAAAAAATGTACTGTCACATGTTGAATGAGTGATACCCCATCACTATTGTTAAGTAAATCTGAGATCTGTTACAACAAATAAAGTCTAATTGTATGTTTATTTCTTTAGGTGTCCACCTGCTTAAGCAATGGTGACTCTCTAAAGAGCACTCCAGTATGCTACAATCATCACAGAACTAGAGTCCAACTTGCAAAGACACCTTCCAAAATGTTTCCAAAAATCTCACACATTGAATCCTGAACCTCTAAGAACTACTATGGCTTGAACTGTGACCCCCTGATTTCATTTGTGGGAAACTGAATCCCTTAGTTCATATGTGGATGGCATTTTGGAAATGGGACCTATGTAATGTGATTAATGTATTCATAAGTAAAAGGCTATCAAGGAAGTGACTTTGTCATGCAAGCAGTCCACTTTGGTGCATATTAACTGTCTCACCAAGTGATGCCTTATGCCATGTTATGATGGAGAAAGTTGCCCTTGGCCAGGTGCTAAGCAGATGCTAGTGCCATTCTCCTGGAATTCCCAGGCCTGAGTGCTCTGAGATAAATAAATCTCTATCCTTCATACATGACCAAGTCCTGAATATTTTGTTACAGCAACAGAAAACGAACTAAGAAAAGACTTTGAAACACACACACACACACACACACACACACACACACACAAAGGTCTGGAGACTATGACAGACTATTACAGTTGTGTTTTCGATGTGGACTCCCAGCTTCAAAGCCTGGATGGCTTGTCTTAGATCTCACCAAAAGCAGCAGCCTGACAAAAGCACTGAGTTTCAGGTAAGAAAATAAATCAGTGTTGCCTTACCTGAAAATGAAATATCATTCCTTTCTAGTCAGCTCCCAAGATTGCTATGAAAGTCAAACAGGATAATCTATGGCTATAGACACAATGCAGTAATAAAGCACTTGATAAGCATGCTCAAAGCCTTGGATTCTATATGCAGCAACACAAAAAACAATGATATGGGGGCTGGAGAAATGGCTCATCAGTTAAGAGCACTGGAGAGATGCTGTGCATCTGACAAAAGCAACTTAAGGGGGCTGGAGAGATGGTTTAAGTTAAGAGCACTAACTGCTCTTCCAGGGACCTGAATTTAGTTCCCAGCACCCACATGGCTGCAACTAACAACTGTGCATAAATCTGGTTCCAGGGGATCTAATGCCCTCTTCTGACCTCCCTGGGTATTGTACGACAAGGGTGCACTTAATGTCCATGTT
>NW_008355390.1:384236-423731 GCF_000622305.1 Nannospalax galili
TGGTGCTGCGGCAGAAGCACCAGGTTGTAGAGTCGGCTGAGGAAGATTCCTCAGTTTAACCAAGACAAGGGGGGGATGTTGGGAAAAAAAAAATGAAATACCTTGATGAATGTTGTAAGAACTCTGCATTTTGATAGAAAACTCTGTTTAAAATGTTGATTTAGATTTACTTGCTAAGCTTGCCTGTTCTGCCTGATTGTATCTACCACACATGGATGATTAACCTAGTTGAAATGTTAAGAATTGAAGTGCTGTAAACCTCCTTCCTGGACCCTGGACCCCTGACTCAGTTGGTTTACAATGTGTCCTGTAGGCCTGTTTACATACCAGATAACCGATAAGGAACAAAAGAGGGAGGTTGCGCCAGGCTTACACCAGATCTACCCTTCCTGGAAAAGATGTTTAACCGAAACTATAGCTTTTAGAAGATGATTGATTAAAGTGTCTGCTGAGGAATGCTTTTTGTGTAATGACTGTGTGGGCCTATATAATCTGTACCTGAAACTGAATGGGGGTCGATCGTTCGGACCAGCCTTGCATGTCTCGGGAAGCCGGTCGACCCCAGCTAGCTGGAAAGTAAAGACTCTGCTTGATTTTTACATCTCCAATCCCGTGTATTTGTTACCTGGAGGGGACCCATCGAGTCACGGACCCTAACAATACATTTTATACAATAAATCTTAATCATATTTAGAACCCCTCAATCATCTGCAATCCCATAGCCTTCCCCCACCCCCAGTTTCATGCATTCTGTCATATATGTTAAGGCCTATCAAATCAAGTTTCTATTGTTAAACAAACAATCCTCTGTAATTCTAGTTCTAAGGGATAAGATGTCCCTTGGTGTGAGTTTGTTTATCCACTGGAGTCTAGTCAGCCTATCTAGAGTCACTATATAAATATAATTAATATGTAGTGTGATATATAATAAACATACAAATGTAGATTATACAAGCTTATAGAACTTAAAATAATATACTTTTATTGAATATTTGTGCATTTCATACATCTTAATCATAGTTAAATTCTCCCTTCTAGCTGCACCCCCACATAGCACTCCAGATTTCATGTTTTCCATCATATATGTTAGGGCCTACCAAGTCAAGTTTCTATCCCTAGATGTCCCTAGGTGTAAGTTCATTCACTGGAGCCTGGTATAATGCCACTGTTAAAGATCAGCTCTCCCTCACCCAGCAGTGATCAGTTGTCAATAGAGTTCTTCAGCTAAGGTTGAGGCTTCTCACCCTTTTCTCATTTGTATGGGTTTTTGTCTAATTTGAGTTTGCATGAATCATGTGCATGCTGTTACCTTTGCTGTGAGTTCATATGAGCAAGTTCCCAGCCATCTAGAAAACACTGTTTCCTTGTGATCATCCACCATTCTGGTTCTTATAAACTTTCTTCGCCCATTTCCATAGTGGTTTCTGAGCCCTGGATGGCAAAGGCTTAATATATGAATCTCAAAGGGTAGAGAGACAGCTCAGCAGTTAAAAGCACTGATTGCTCTTACAGAGGACCCAGGTTCCCATCCTAGTATAATGGAAATGGTAATTAAGAACTTTGGAGGAGGAAGAGCTCCTACACAAGAGATAAGACAGGGGAGATAAGCTGGAGTCTTCTCCCCCACCTCCTGTAGTTACACTGGCTAGAAGTCTTTTGTTCTCCAAAGTTTAGAAAACTCTGAGATAAGAGAGAGGCTTGGGGGAGGTGAGCAGGTATCTTCCTCCATCCTGCCCTCTATGGTCAACTGGAAGGAAGTCTTTGTAATGCCTGCAGCCATAACCTTGTATGGCCTGCAGCCATAACCTTGCTTATATCACATGTACCTTTTAGTTAATTACCACCTATACGTTGTTTTGTCTTTTACTTGTATTTCCTCACATGAGTATAAAAACCCCTAAAACTGGAGGGGGGACTGGCTCCTTTACAGAAGGATCCCTGGGTCAGTCCGCTAGTGTAAAATTAAATCCCTCTCCTCACCTGACTTTGGCTGTTGGTCTCTGATTTTCCCATAACACTAGCATCCTAAGGGCAGCTAACAATCCTCTGTAATTCTAGCTCTAAGGGATCTGATGCCCTCTTCTGACCCTCGTGGGCATTGCTTGACATGGGTGCACTTGCATACATGCAGGCAATACATTCATACACATAAAATAAAAATAATAAATAAAATATTTAAAAATATATGTATCCTATTTAAGGACACACACTGGCCAGTTGTGGATTTCTGTGTTAATCACCATCTGTTACATGAGGAAGCTTCACTGGTGAGAGTTGAGCTGCATTAATATTCTATCTGTCCTGCTATCTTCCCTGAGTCTTAGGCATAGAAGTTGCATTGTAGATGTGTCACTTGGGATGGGCATCTCACAGACACTTTATTCTTTGAATATGAACAGATGAGGAACTCTGTACTAGTCTCCAACTGTTGCAGAAAGAAGCTTCTTTGATGAGTGGTGAGAGGTATCCTTGTCTGTAAATATAAGGATCCATATTTAGCTTACAGTAAGAGATTCATTTGTCTAGGGATATGATAGAAAAGGCTTTTCTCTAAGATCTATGACTTCTCCAGGCATGTGTATTTGGCTATACTTAAAGTATTACACATGAGTTCCCTCCCAATGAGTGGGCTTTTAAGTCTCTTTGGATAGCTGTTGACTACCCCCAAGACAAAAGTGCCACTACTGCACCAATAGAGATAGTTTGCTATGCAGGTCATTGTTGTGGTTAATGATTTGCTTTGATGAAATTTACCTGTTATAAAATTTGATAATGTTTGAGTCAGTTCATTTTTCTCCTCAGAATGAGAAATTAATTGTGTAAAGCGATTTAAAAGAAATTGTCATTATATAATTGTTCCTTTTTAAAAATATATGCAAAAACACACGGGCACATAGATTTAGTTTCAATTTAACATGCTTCCATATTATAAAACCTGTTTTGATATTAAAATAATTAAGAGTCTCACTTATAAACTTTGAATTGTAGAAGTCTGAATATTGTAGGGCAAAGTAGGCCTATGAGAGAAGGCTTTAGAAAGCTCAAAAGGAAAAAAAAAAAAATGCCTGCAATTCAATGATCTGGGGACTTTGCATAAACACATACAAAGTAGTCCTGGAAAAGGAGACTGCAGAAAGAACATGGAAAATTCAATTGTTTTCTGTTTTAAACCAAAGAAAGCAAGTTTACAGCAGTATGGAAAATCTGAGATTGTTTTTAATTCTGGTGAGGGATAGCTCAATCTAAGTGCTTTCAGATACTTCATCTTATCACCTTAACCTGTCACTCACCCAGAATAGAAGGTTTCTATGTCATGAAACTCTTTTCCTGTGACTTTAGAGGCTTTTAAATTCATGGAATATATATGTATAATCCTTGTCCAAATTTAACCACATTTTTCATTTAATCGTGCCAACATAAAACATCTGAAAGAAAACGAGAGCTGAAACTGCTCTCTGGGTTAGCAGAGCATGAGCAAAGGATGTGAAAGCATAGTCTGTTTTGAAACTGTATTTGTAGGTTTGATATCAGTAAAACATACTGAAATGAAAATTGAAAGTTTTTATACACATCACCAAGCAATAGAACTATTTTTGACTGAAATAATTTTCTAGTTGAAATATATATGTTAAAGTAGAAAGAATCATTATTGTCCTCTTAGAAACAAATTTCTTCATTCCAGCTATGAATGAGAATAAACAACTGAAGTTTTTAGAGACACAAAAACATGGAAGCTTTAATTAAATGAAATCTTGTTGTGGTACAAATGAAGTCAATGCAAATCAGATTCAGGTTACTTGACCTTGACAAGTTAGAGTGCTTACCTGAGTGTTGTACTTGCTCTTTTGTTTATTGCACATAATTTATTAAAATATCTTTCATTCCTTTCTATATTATTTATAGTGTTTTATTAAATAGAGAGTAAATGCTTAAGAACATAGTATAGTATTATACAGTATCATCTGGATTAACACATAAAAATCCTCCAAAGGCATAATAGGTCAAAAGCAATAGAATGCCATTTTTGTGACCTTAATAATTTGAGGAATTGGCTAAGTTTCAATGGTAAACTGTCATCTGGTAACTTAGGGACTTGGATTTCATGATTTTGAGATTGACACCTATCCAATGGTAAGACTTTTCTTTTTTTGTGTTTTGTTCATGGACCTACACTTTACTCTAGTGAAGCCTAAAGCTAGTTTCCAAGTATACATTTAAAAAAATACACCTAGCCAGGCATGGTGGTGCAATCCTTTAATTCTAGTACTTGGGAAGCAAAGTCAGGGAGGATTCTGAGTTCTAGACCAGTTTTTTTTTTTGTTGTTGTTGTTGTTGTTGTTTTTAATTTTTACAAAAACTTTATTGAGAATTTCATACATGCATATAAGGTGTTTTGATCAAATCCATGCCCACTCCCTCCCCCCCAACATTCCCCTCTCTGAAAAGATAGCCCTAAAATCTTTTAAGAATTAGATATAAGCTCCTAAATACTTTTGACAGTTTTGGCCTTTGGGACAGAGTATGTTGCTAACAGGCCCAAGGACATTTTGACTTTTAGCCAAGAAACTGGCTATATTTCTTTGGGGTCATTTTACCTTGACTGCCTAGCCAATTCCTACCTCCTATTCTTATCACGCCATCCTCTGAAGGGGTTACCCAAATTGCCAATAGGAAATAGGCACGCAGACCAATCTGGCTTCTTCCATGCTGAACAGGGACGTAGGGTGAGGCAAACGGGGTACCCCCTCAGTGGGTCTATTTAAAAGACTTCCAAATTGCATACCTGTCGCCTCTAGGGGGAGAAGAAAGTCCTTGAATCATGAATGGGAGATGTGAAGGAGAAGTAAAGGCAAGAGTAATTAGCATTACAAGTTCTAGACAGGGAACTAGAAAAAAGTCAGAACAGGGCAATTTTCAAATGTTCATATGAGAGTCCACTGGAGTTTCTTGACAAGGGCTTCCAAAAGCATCCCTTTATTGGGTTCTTCCTCATTTTTCTTTTGTCTTCCAAGGCTGGACTAGTTGGCTGGGAAGAGTGGCTGGATACTCAGGTGAGGGTCCAGTGACCCTGCTTGGCACTCCTTTAATGGATGAGCACAATTGTCAACAAGACCAGTTGTGATTATGTTTAGCAATCAGGCTCAGTGGAAGTCATGATGATGGCAGTTATTTCATGCAGAAGGGACTGCTGTATAGCATCATCTTATTAAAAGGACCTGGAGTTTAAAAGGATTTGTTGCTACGAGCCACATATGAGGGAGAACATACGTTGTTCATTTTTCTGAGTCTGTGTTACTTCGCTTAATATAAAGGTTTCTAGATCCATCCATTTACCTGCAAATTTCATTATTTCATCTTTCTTTACTGCTGAGTAGAACTCCATTGTATAAATATACCAATCTACACATAGCTAGTTCCAAGCCAGCCAGGGATACATAGTGAGACTTTGTCTCTAACATAGGTTAGAAAGGAAATTAATTATACTGCATAAGTTACACACACAGACACACACACACAATAAATTTATGATTATTCTAAAGTCTGTGTTTAAGTTAGCAATAAGCACCCAGTTCAGTTCTAACAACTACCATAATTATGAAGTAGCGATGAAGGCAAACATTATTTTTAAGGGCTGTGAAGCAGAATAACCAAGGTGTGTTGACAACCCTTATCAATGAAGGAAATGGTAAATTTCAATGGTGATAAAATAGAGATTATAGTTTGCGCTCACTTAAACTAATGAACTACCTACAAACCCCCCAAAGGCTAAGAATTTTGGCCTTGTTGGTGCCAAACAACCAGGAGGGAAGGGAAGGCATGGAGAAAATTCTTGTCCCTGATAGAAACCTTGTTTTCACTATGATGTCATGTCACGTTGACAGTGATCCTGACATACAGCCTTGAGGGAAATACTGTAATGGCAATGTGTGCTTGGGTTGGTAGTAAGAAAATGCAACTGGGATACTATATCTGTTGATTGACTTGGTGGACATTTTCTTCCAGGATTTACCATGGACTAGGTGCTCAGGATAATATTCTCAATGGATAGCTAATCTGATTCACAGAGGTTGCATAATTATTGAGGTAGTAGAATGAATAATAAATGCACAATGAGCAACAATATAGTAAGTCACAAACTATGACAGATGCTATTGGATACCAAGGCACACATACTTAGATTTCTTGTTTCATGACTTTGTAGATCCTTGAAGTTATGCCACATATTCAGAAGGTCAGAATTACTAAAAACAAAGTAAGATCTTGGTTTTAGGGATCGGATGAGCCAAACCTAAATAAAACCATCAAATTCTTAGCATAGGCCTGATATATGGCAATGGGAATGGGAGCACTGTGTTTTGTGGAAAATATCTTCTAGAATAACTCTGGGGGGAATTATCACACCAGATGTCATATTATATTACAGAGCTATAGTCATAAAAACTACATGGTATTAGCACAAAACTAGACACATAGATCAATAGAACACAATAGAAGACCCAAACATGAATACATGCAATTTCAGCCACCTGATATTTGACAAAGGTGTTAAGAACACACAATGGAGGAAAGATAGAATCTTCAACAAATGGTGTTGGCAAAACTGGATCTCAACCTGCATAAGAATGAAACAATATCTTTATCTTTCACACTGCACAAAAGTCTACTAGTTCTAAAAGACAACCTAGAGGTTTGATAATAGCCTGTGTTATTTGGGGAGTCTCCTTGACCATCCTTACCAACAATTAAAAGGGAGGTCTCTTCTGTCTGGCACTGTGTTCCTTACCAAGCAGCTCCCAGGTATAGATAGATAGATAGATAGATAGATAGATAGATAGATAGATAGACAGATAGATAGATAGATAGATAGATAGATATAGCTATAGCTGTAGCTATAGCTATGCATATATATTAATGTTCAGACACTTTATGTGTGTTTCTCATGGGATTTTGAAGGTATCTAATTTCCTTCTGGGTCTCCTAGCCCCCCAAGATTCATTCATCTCTTCTTTCTCCCATCTGGCCTCCCTTCTCCCTCCTTAGTCCTAGCGCTCCCATTACCCCTACCCTCCCCCTAGTAATCTGAGATCTGGTATGGTGATCCTCCCAAGAGTGAATTATTTTTGCTCTTTAAACTTAGCCTTTCCAAATATTGGTTTTACTCTTTGATTTATTTTTAGTTGTAGTAACAAAACATGGGACTCAAATTACTACTATAACATTAATATATAGAACAAACATTGGTTTCAGTCTTATGAATATCAAAGAGACATTGCAAGAAACAAGTAACAAAGGCTTAGGGAGATGACTCAGTTGTGTTGTAGTGCCTGCCATAGGACTATGAGCGCCTGAGTTCAGATCCCCAGCATTGATTCAATCAAGAGAAATAACAATAGGAAGCCTGGTAAGGCACCAGTAAATCTAGTGCTGAGGAGGTGGAGAAAGAAGTATGTTTGTGCCTTGTTGAATAGCTAGTCTTGACAAATTGGAGAGCTCAGTGTTCATTGAGAGATCCGGTCTCAATAAATAAATAAATAAATAAATAAATAAATAAATAAATAAGTACCACGAGGGGAAAACCCATGGAAGGCCTCTGGCTTTCAGAAACAAATACATACACATGCATGCACATAAACCTGAACATAAACACAAGCACACACCACACACACACACACACACACACACACATGCACACACCACAGTGATTAACCATGTTCAGAATGGTTGTTGTGACAAAGAAGATGAGTCAGCTTCTGATAGAGCCCAAATGAATCCTGATAATGTCAAAGAAAAGGAAAGTGATTCATCTTGAAAGTCAGAAAAAATAAAATAAAATAACCATCATTGAGATACAGTTTGGGTGGGAATTTTTGTAATGAATAGCATTTCCCCAGTAGGTACCCAAGGAAATAATAATGCAGAGAACACTGTAAACAGGAAGAGGACAGACACCCTTGAAAATGAATGTACTATGCTGTCTATAGCACAGGGACCTTGAGGGAGAATAAAACAGGGATTAAGACTGGAAAAAGCACAACAGGATCTGATCTCAGAGGACCTTGGCATTCTGCGGAGAGTTTGGTGCTCATGAACACCTACCCTTGCTGGCAAAAAACATAAACTTGATGGTAGCTTAACACAGAGAGAGCAGGCAGAGAGGACAGTTAGATCACTATTGCAGCTGAAGGGCAATGTTTCTGAACAAAAGGCAATGGCTACAGACAGGAAATAAGTGGACTAACTAAAGAGATAATTTGAATTTATAAATAACAAACCATTACAGCCAATCTGTTTCAGGAATAAATGAAGAGGAAGATGACCACTCTTTTCTGCTGAGTTAACCTAGACATCAGGTGTTGGAGCTGTGTAAAACAAGGTAGAAAACAAAGGCAGACTGAGGAGGATAACAGACTCAGTTTGACGAATTCTAGGTTTGCTGCAAGAGCAAAACATGCATTTGACACTCCTAGAAACCATCATCGGCATGAGTCTGAAACCTCAGAAGAGGGCATGAATTGAGCTACAGATCTTTGGAGAAATACTTGGAAACTGTAAGTAAAATCAGTTATGAAAGAATCGTCAAATAGAATATCAATAAGAAACTCACCTAGAAAAGCCAATCCACTGAGCAATCACAACCTTCACACACTACATGCAAATTTTTACAGTTTAACTAAATGATAGGTAAGAAAAGAAGACATATTAAAAGACACATTAGGTTAAGGCTTTTAAAAGAATGCCTTGCTGCTTTCTCGGAGGCCAGATTAAAATTCAGGTTTTATTTTTCTCTTTTGTGTATTTATTCTTCCTTTTAGATGATGACAAGAGTGTTACCATCAGTGCCTATGTTGTAAGAATGAAAGATAACAGGGAGAGACTTTGTTATGTAATTGGTGAGTACTGTCTTACACACAGTAGAGTTTCTGTTAACACTTGCAGAATGAATACATGAAGAAAATGGGTATGTCAGCTCTATTGTATTTTTTACACTTCACTGAGAAGAGAATCTTCTATAAGACTTTATTTCTGGTCATTAGATATTTACTTTTCTCAACAATTCCCTTTGATAATGCTCTTTCTAAATCTATGTCTTTTCACGATTCTTCATCTGAAGTTCTGGACTTAATCATACTGGCTTCTTTTTTCTTAGTTTTTGAATATCCTAGTAATAGTTGATTGGGTGGGACAAAGCAGGTTTATGAGCCCCAAATCCATTTTATTAAATTGTGTGGAGTTTTTTGGTTTTTGTTTTGTTTTGGTTTTTTTTTTTTTTTTTTTTTTTTTTTTGAGACAGCGTCTCTCTGTAGCCCCAGTTGGCCTAGAACTTGCTTTGTAGTTCAGGCTGGCCCTTACCTCAGAGAGATTTGCCTACCTCTGCCTCCCCAGTGCTGGGCTAAAATGTATTTAACTCATTCTTTGATAATGTAGACAAGGTATTTTGATCATATTCTGCCCTCTTCTCCCTGTAGTTCTCATATGCCCCCTTCTCACTTCACTTCAGGTTTTTTTATTTATTTATTTTTAATAACCCACTATGTCCAGTTAGTGCTGCCTGAGGATGCACATAGGTACAGGGCCATTTACCAGAGCATGGCAAATTACCATGGGCCACAATCCTGAAAGAAATGGACTCTCCCTCTTCCAGAAACTATTTAATGCCAATAGCTCCATAGGTAGGAGTAGCCACTCATGAGCCCCTCCACAATCTATGCTATAACTTTGGCAGGCCTGATCTTAAGCAGATTTTGTACAGGCAACCAAAGCTGCTGTGAGTTCACACTGTTTCACCTATAGGATCCAACTCTGGTTTTGAACTTTGACATACTTAGCTTCCTCAGATTGATTAATCTTACTAACATTTCCATTCTTTTCCCTTAAGAAAGAGAATTTAATTTCATCAAGTTGTGATTGTTTTCTTAAGGTTTTATTCTTCTGTTAGAAGCCCAGTGAATTTTTGCCTATGAGTGAAAAATAAAACCTGATGTCTGGCATGCAGAATTTTACCTTTATCCTAGCATGTAAGCTCTCCATACTTCAGAAATGCTCTGTAGAGAATTTTCATTTGATACGTGCCTGTCACTACCTGTCCATCTTTATTTAAAATTGCTTTTAGTTGACTAAAGAAAACCTTATTAACATTAATTTTCTGGTTGAATGATTCATGATTTAGACTAGATTTAGGCTATGGTTATTTCATGTGTTCTTACCATATTATCTTTAATTCAGTTTTCTTCCCAAACAGGCCCATCACTACACTTTCATAATGGGTTGATGAAACATTAAGTTCACTAATCATTGTAGAATCCTTTTGTTTTCTAAGCCACTCCTCCAGTTTCAATTGCTGATTTATAGTTGTCAGGTGTTTCCATGGCACTTTAACTCTGGCCCTTACATTGGACCTCCAGGTGCTCCAAATACATCATTCAAAAGGCATATTGGAGCGTATTTGCATAGTGGTATGATTATTTTCCCAAAGAAGAATAGGATAATTATAGATAATAAGATGTTTACGATACATTGAAATATATATGTGTCTCTGTTCTTAATGAGCAAGCTTGTGAAGATAAAAATATTAAAGAAAGTAAGCAACCAAGTAAGACAGAATCTTAACAGTTTGTCAGTTGGTTTGTATTAGAAAGAAATTACATGCTAAAGGGTTTTGTGAGAACATAGAGAGATAGGTAAAATTATTTAATGGACAAAGCAGAAAAATATTGGATGATAAAAATTATAAGAAAATGATCAGTTTTTAATTAATAATTTTTTTATGTTTAAAGAAAAAGAGTCAGTGCAGTGGCTCAGCAAGTGAGGGCACCTGCCACCATGAAGAACAACCTGATTTTGATAACTGGAGCCAAAATGGTGGAATGGTACATTTTAACATAGATGTGCACATAGACACAAATAGAAAAACTGTGAAACAAGGCACTATTAACACTTGAAAGTGCTTAAATGGTGCTTTATCAATTGTTTTTAATTCTTCACTGATATATTTTTTAATGTATCCATATCCAAGTTCAGAGAAGACTGAAAAAATAACATGTGATCCCACCCTATATGAGACTCTAGACTGCAAATGAGGAATAAATGATGGATGGCATTTGTTTTCTTCCATTTTTGCATATCAGTGACAGAAATTATGAGTACTTACTATGAATTTCCTGAATGTACATGGTGAACAAAAGAAATTAAAATGACTATTAATATTTTTAAAAATTTATTTTTTATTTTACGTGTATGAATGTTTTGCTTGCATTTATGCAAGTGTACCTGAAATGCTTATCCAGACAGAAGAAGGTGTCAGATCCCCGTTATGGTATTATGGATGGTTATCAACCACCATGTGCGTTCTGGGAACTGAACCTGGGTCCTCTGTAAGAGCAGCAAGTGCTCTTAACTGCTGAGCCATCTCTCCAGACCCTCAAATGGATACTCTGCTCATGGTGCTGGTTAAGATAAATCCTGAATGATACTTTCATCTGTTCTAAGGTTTCAAAATATTGTATTGGCTACAATGGTGAGGACTAGGCAGGACATTAGAAGTACTTGATGCACAAAATGTGGTGATTTTTAAAAAATAAATGTTCAAAAATTGAGAATTGATCAAATGAATCAAATATACACAAAAATGGAATTTGGGGGACTGGAGAGATGGCTCAGCCGTTAAGAGCACTGACTGCTCTTGCAGAGGACCCGGGTGCAAGTTCCAACACCCACATGGCAGCTATGAACCATCCTTAACTCCAGTTCCAGAGAAATCTGAAGCCTTCTTCTGACCTCTGTGGCACTGCATGACATCGGTGCACTCACACACATGCAGGCAATACACTCATATACATAAAATAATAAATAAAATATTTTAAAAATTGAGTTTGGCTACTATGGTATATTTCCAATCTAGATTTAATATTTTTAAATATTTTATTATTTTTATTTTATGTGTATGAATTTATTGCCTGCATGTGTGTAAGTGCACCTATGCAATGCCCATGGAGGTCAGAAGAGGGCATTGGATCCCCTGGAACTAGAGTTAGGGATGGTTGTTAGCCACTATGTGGGTGCTGGGAATTAAACCCAGGTCCTCTGCAAGAGCATTCAGTTCTCTTAATCACTGAGCCATCTCTCCAACCCTAGATATATTATTTTCAAAGCCCCTAAATAAGCTTTAACTGAATATTTAATGCTTTAGTAAATAAAATAAAACATAATTATTTGTACATATGTATAAAATCACTTGAATATATAGTAACATATTAACGTGGGTTAATTTCTGGGTAGTATTAGTCTTCATTTTTTTCTTTTGTACTTTTTTATTTCCTAAATTACTTGCAGGGAATATTATTATTTTTGTTACTAAATGTCTGATACAAGAAAATTCCATTCCACAGTACTCATTCTTTAATGTTACTGTAGAAATCCAAAGATGCTTGGTGTCCTATAGAATCACTATATAGTCCTTCCTCAACTGAATACTCCATATGTGCCCTAAAAGTCCATTACAAACTTGTCCATGATGTGGTGATGCAGCCTCAGTTCAAGTCTTCCGTTCCCTCATAGACAGACCCTAGAAAGCAATACCATGTAGTTTGAAATCATCAGAAATTTCAGTGTTAATAAAAAGACAATTATATAATTCAATGATCTCTCTTCCATTTCTGTCAACAGAAATCCAAGAGCCAAAACCAATATCAGACAGAGTGCCAAAAATATAATGAACACAACTTGTGTGGAGGCTGGAGGACACCTTGGGATGATACACGTTTCATCTAAAGAGGTTGTGCATAAGACTAGAGCAATAATGGAAAACGAAGCAGACAGCCTATGGTTGAACTGAGTGGGAACAACTGGTTTGGAAAGTTGACAACCTACATCAAAGCTAAAAGCAACAAAATGCCAGTTGTAACCTGCTGAGAAAATAACAATGACAGAAAAGAGAAAATGATCTGGCTTGGCCTAGTTGGAAATAGTCTGGTTTTCCTGAGAGTTCAGACTGATGGTTGCCAATTTAAAGACAAAAAGAATTAGGATTAGTGCCAGACTGAAAATGCACCCTAAAAAAATTCTTTAATTTTTCAAAGAATAGAAAACAGTGTTCATCTGATAAATGAGCTTTTTCCCTCTGGCATATTTTGCTGTATGTACAGAAAGTTGACCCATCAGTAAATCATTATTGCATATGTCAGAAATTTTAAAAAAGTTTCCAGGATCAATTGTTTATCTTTATAGGCTTATCAGAATGATGAATTTCAATTCATTATGAGTTCAAAAACTTTGTTCTTCTGAGAAGCATCCACCTTTCAGTGCATATTCTATGTTAATTTATTCACTTACTGTTTTGAACATCTACCAATAGAATTGGCTCTTAAAACACAGAAATGGACATTATGGCAGTTTTTGTTATAAAGTTGTCATGAACTAATAAAGAACAGATAGTGATTTAAAATATAACATCTGAGTGTAGTATGTAAATACAAATTCAGAAAGACACAGTAGTTTAATGGTTAAGACTATCTTGCTTTTGTTCACAGCCATCTTTCATCACTTCTTATTTGGGTATCTTTCTTAAAATTTTAATTTAATTTATTTTTATTGTATGTGTATAAGTATTATGCCTGCATGTATGTAAGTGCACCTGTGTCATGCAGTGCTGTGGAGGAGAGAAGAATATGTTGGATCCCTTGGAACTAGAGTTACAGATGGTTCTTAGCCTCCATGTGGGTGCTGGGATTCGAATTCTGGTTTTCTGTAATAACAGCCAGTGCTCTGAACTGCTGAGCCATCTCTCCAGCCCTATATGGGTATCTTTAGATCAGTCATTTAAACTCCCTTTCCTCAGTATCCCACACTTGAAATAAAATAATTTTATTTTCTAGATGAAGATTAAATATATCTATTTATGGCTTACATGTATGTAAATGACTATGCATATTTCATACATGCCAATCAATATATGTAAAGAACAAAGTTCATTAGGCATTATGGGAATGCTCGAATTATGTTTCAAAAAATAAGTATTCCTGATGAGGGCAAGAAAAAAAATGCCTCTAAGGACGATTTGTCAGGAAATTTATAACAGAGGAAGATTGTAAAGATGACTTAGAATTTCTAAGAGGGAAGAATGAAAATACAACCTACAAGTATTCTATGTTTGAATGATCATTTTTAAGCAAAAATGCATGTGCAATTAAATGAACAAAAACCTAAAACTAGTCTGATAAGTGGGATCTGGTAGATACATATGGGGAGGTCAAGTTTACACTGTACTATAAGGAGTAATGTGCATTAAAGTCGGCTTTCGTCTTGGGAAAGTCTAAGGAATAGATTAGTTAATGCTCTTGCCCTATGTACACAATGGATTTCCATTCTGCTTATTTCCAAACCAGATTTAATCAATTTATTCTGATTTTTGCAGTGTCTCAGTCACCTAATATGTAAGTAAATTTACTAGATTTGCATCTAAAAGTTTGTGATTCCTAATGAATCATTTATATTCTGGGAGACAGTAGCATGTCTTTTATTAAATTTTGAGGAATAGATCCCCAAATCTTGAAATTAAACTTACAGATTAAAAGCTCCTTGAGGGCTGTGCCTATGTTTTCTTCATCTTAGTATTCAATTCCACAAGCCTCCATGATGAAGTAGTTCCTGTGTTATGTGCATTTTAATGAAATAACTGTCAACTGAAGCTAGACCAAGGTGCTACAAGCAGATTATATATCAGACTGCCATTCAGCACTATTTTGATATATATGGGTGTCTTGCTACTGTTATTTTCCTTTGACTATTTCCAGTTATTTTGGTGACTATTAGAATGGAACACAGAGCACTAAGAAAATAATTTATTTTGGACAGCTCATGGTTATATGTCATTAATAAGAAAGATTATGTACTGGTATATGTCTTAGACTGATCCCATGACTAACAAAGACAATGGCCATCACAAAACTTCATGTTGTCTTGCATTAACTTGTGCATATAGCAAATATATTTAAAATTTTCGTACTGCACACATAAAACTCAGAATTTATATAGGTCATAGAACTTTATTTTCATTTTATATTAGCCCTCTGGTTTTGATTCAGACTAAATGAAATCCGTAGCTTATGCCCTGGGAAATGAAATTGCATGTCTTAAAAATATATTTAATTTGTATTTTCCCATAATGTTTAGATATTTCAGTAGCCTAATGGATACCATAAGTTACTCTAATGAAGTCCATGGGTAGTTTTTGTGCCATAGTCTAAGGAATTTTGACATTTTCATAATTAACCAAAGCCTAGGGATTTAGATTTCAGTCTTTTGGCCAACATTGAATTCTTAAATGTGATTAAGAAGCTGATTTTTCATTTGAGAACTCAGCTTTAGTTGCCAGAAACCATGCTCACTAAATTATTTGGTTTTTAAGCATTTCCTCATGACTAGGAGAAATAATTTCCATAAATTAACGTGTTTTGAGTGGCTAAATAGTCTCTATATCACTGTTCTTTCTAGGCAACATTCCCTTGCCTTTGCATGGTAACTTTCATTTTCCAGATTGCAGCACACCTGTCACTTCCAAGAAACTTTTTCTGAAGGATCTGTGTAGTATCCACTAGAACAATATCTACCTGAAATTTTTAAACAGCTATAATTATCTCATACATGATATTGAACATTAACCTCTAACATTAACTTGCTTAGATTATGGGAACTAGTCAATTGTTTATGGTTTTCATTCTTGGATGGCAACTCAGTCAATTAATTAACAATTAACAATTGTTGATTTTTAAATTTGTTTCCTTTTCTGACACTATTCAATGTTAGAAAAGATTAATGAAAACAAAGAAAATTTATTCTGTTTAAACAGACTATGTAATTAAAAAAAAACTTTGCTGGCTTTCATTTTAACATATGTGTTTTCACAAAGCGTTTTCAAAGGAACAAGTCTCCAATGACTCTGACAGCATTTGTTTTATCTTAATTACCCTTTCCTTTTCACCTTCCTCCTACACATCAGATATACAAAGCTACTACTTACGTTCTCTGCTTCAGAATTCTGCTCTTGTTTGCCACACAGGCCTCTCAACTTTGCTTGTTCAAAACTGGACTCATTATATGTTCATTAGACTCTGTCACTAATGATGTCCCCTCCGATATAATTTATATTGATTATTCTTACCACTTTCTAATATTTCTAAATTAAGATCTAAGAATAGTGCAGAGTCCTCTCTTGGGCTACAACTCTGTAAGTCATCCCTAAAACTGGTTTGCATATATATAATATTCAATAGGGTCAGAAAAGGAAACAACTTCAAACAATTGTCTAATTTCCATAATCTAAGTCAATTATATGTATGCCTATATATACATGTAGGCACATTCAGATTTGTAATATCTGTCTGTATCAGGTATCTGTTCATATATTTATCTGTATGACTACACTGCTTCTTTATCAAATTTAGAAGGGAGAAACCAGTTGCTTCCTCTCATCTTTACCATTTCTATCCCTTGATGGGTTTAGTCAATTTTTGATGAGACATGCTGAATCAATCTCCAATAACTAGCTCTCCCCGCTTTCATTCTGCCTTCTCTGAGTGAATTTTTTCCAACTCTTTTTCCTAGAATTCATCTGTACCTCCACAGTTCCTTAAAGATAATTACCAGTGCCCTCACCTTCCATTTGAAAATGTTGGACTGCTAGCATGGCCTGAATTGTACTCATTTTCCATGGTGGTAAACGTTGTACATACATTGCACTCTCTGAAATGCTTTCAGTGCATTTTTTTTTAATGCCAGGGAACTACTAGTTTTCTGCAAAATTTAGTAAGGTTTCATCTAAAATGAATTTTCAAATCTCTCATATTTTGTTTTCCATTTTTATAGTCTGTGAATATTTTGGCAGTAATAAATACTGGAAAATTATTGTTTTTAGTTTCAGTCTCATTCATAAGGCTAGAATCACATGTTTAAAGGATTTCTTTAAGTCTCTGGCATATCATACAGTGTCTGGCCCACAATTTATGTTCAACATATTTAGTGAAGCAAAAACAAATCACGAAACCAAGAACATTGGCTTGCTTCTATTTAAAACAATTCTAGAATTGGAAATAGGTGATATAAAAAGTCATAGGCACATAAATTTTTGCTTCTGGTTTGCCTTTGTGTGTCAATAAATATTCCATGAGCTTTTCATATAAGGGTGCCCTGGACCATTGCAAACATCATAAGGGACAAGGAGTTGTGTTCATTTCACATGAGGAAACTGGGGCACAGAGGAATTTATTTACCTAAGATATATTTCTTTAGCCCGCATTTCTCTGAAAACAGAGCCAGAGACAGAGGTTTATTCGGTAAAAAAGAAAATTATTGGGGACTATGCAGTAAGAATTCAAGAGACAGGAAAAGGGAACTGAGACTGGGAAAGAGAGAATCAGTATCAGGAAGACTTGCTAAGTTGATCTGTACTTTGTAAAAAGTGCACCTGATCTATATTTCTCTGGACCATCTTTTGAGAGAGTTTACAATGAATGAATATCAGCGAATCTAAAAGCTACCCATTAAAGGAATTGAAAGGGGAAGTGTTATTCTTGGGCCTGTGTATTCTGTTGGTTAAATGTTGTCTTCCATGTTTGTTTCCGGATTGGAACAGCATGCTGTTTCCAGGATTCCCTGGTATTTTATGCCTTATAGAAAGAAGATGGGAAGTAGTAGCAGAACTAGGAGATGGGGATGCTAAAAAATATCCCTGTTGCTGGTTGTATATCCCGATAAGCTATGATAAAACCCTGACACTTGCTTTCACAATTAAGCCCCAATTTGAAAAATAACAATGTTATTAACCCCAAGACAACAAAATGCCTTAACTAACAGAAAACCATGATCTCCATCATGGACCCTGAACATCTTTAAAAGGAGTTAGATATGAGGAACAAAGAGAACTGCAGTTGTATGCTGTTAACTGTATCTCCTGATAGTCAGAATGCCCCTTTGTGGTTCAACATTCTTGACACAACAGACAGGTTTTTCCCACTACATAAAAAACTAAGGCAACAAGGCATTTTGCAGCACATGTGCACTAATGAAGCCTTTCCTTCCTCAAATGTCCTCAGCTTCATCCTATTTGCTTTGTGGTTTTGTCTTCCTTCCCCTTGGAGGTTTTCCATAAATATCCTAAATGAAAGATTTGCACTACTTTGATTTGACAAGGAAGAAAGGTAACCCTCTGTGTAAATATGCTACCTGCCTCATAAATATTCATAAAACCTTCTTTTAACTGTATAGCACAGACTAAAATATGCTGCTGCCCCACTGTGACCTGGATATTCTTCTGACCCTGAGAGGAGGAGCCACGAACCAGCCTCCTTCCCACGCTCTACAAAGAAGCCACTCCCCTTCCCTCTTCCAGCCAATCAGTTGACCATAGCCACTTGGAGGGGAGGGGCTAAAGGTATAAAAGCTGGGAAAACCACCAGGCTGGTCTCTCACCATTTTGGGAGGCTCTCCAGAACCACAGGAATTATGTCTGGGTGTGGACTTTCGTACATAGCCGTGAAGGGGGGGGGGGCATTCATCTCTAAGTAAACTTGCAACCGAACCTCAGTTAGCAAGTCCAATAAACTCGTTAAGATTCTTCAAACCAGGGTTTGGCGAATTATTTTCTCAGGTTGTTGCAGGGACCATGGGAGGAGGGGATTGGATGCCACATGCACCTACCAGCAGTGAATTTGATTTACACCCACTTTGGAACAAAGCACTCTCATCTCTTTTCTGAGTGTTTGCTTTATTTTGGTACTTGGATTTATGATCGAACTGTCTATGTGTCAATTAAATTCTTTCTTTGGGAAGACAAGAACAAAGAGTCTCTGTAATGTTATCATTAAAATAGATGCACCAAAGAAGGAGGCATAAGGGTGCACAGCCAGAATGAGAGGAGGTTGAGTTAATTTGCTGCTTTCTCAATTCTTTGACATCTATGCATATGTTCTAGAGTCAATGGCTCAGTCAAACAAAGCCAAAATATCTAGAAAAGTTGTGTAAAATCTCTATATAGATACAGAATAAAGGTCTGATATATTCATCTGGTGTAGTAAAAGGCCAGGTCCTACAGACTATGCTATCCTTTAACATAGGAACAGCAGCCTTTGTTCAGTTCCACAGCACACATAAAATCACTAAAGAATACATGGATGCCCCTCTTTCTGGACAGTGCAACATGCAAGTCCAAACTTCTGTTCTCTTGAATGTATACTGCTTATTCTAAGGAAATGCTTCTCAATGTCTCTCCATCTTCTACATCCAAAGCCAAGATTGAGATACCTGGATTGATGGCACAGAAGATGCACATGACACAGAGTGTGTGTAGTGGGACCTGATCAGCTGAAGCTCTTAAGGGAACAAAGGAACTAGACAAACCTTCCTCTCAAAACATCTATGGCAACCTCATATGTGGCAAAGTATCATTTCTCATTGTCCCAGTTCATCATCTAGAGATATCCATTAAGGAGCATAGTATTTACAAAAAGTAGTATGTATAATATAAGGAATAGTTTGATGATATAAATTCTCCATGGCCATCTAGATGGCATCTAAGTGTAAATTCTGAATGGTATTATTTTATAAAATGACAACACCATTCAATTAATATTTTATTACATTTAAAAATTCATCTGTGTATATACATTATTTTTGTCTCATCCTTTATATATAATAACAAACCTACACAGACCTTCATCACTTGCTTAGGCTTTCTCTTTTTCTTCCTGTCTATTTTGGAAAATATCTCCATTCCCATATCCTTTTAACATCTTTTACATTCTCATTTTCTTTTTTAAAATAATTAAGAGAAATAGTAGCATTAACAAATAAATTTTCCAGTTGTGAGACTTCTTTTCCTGGGGATGCTAAGCAGTGCTCATTCCTTTTTAAGGTTCTAGTGTCAAGCTAATGTTTGATTAAAGTTTTACTGGGGGAACCAATGAATTTATTGAGCTTACTTACTGAGATAACACAGGGGTTGCTGAGGTGTATGTATCACCTGAGGGTATGCACACTGGAAAGCCTTTACCCAGCATGGGTCATGCCTTCTCTTCCTAGCCTTCCCAGATTGTATATTTTGGCCCTCCCTAAATCCAGAAGGCCATGTGTGATTAGGGCCAAATTACACACAGTTGGCTAAGAGTGGCTGGATAATCTGGTGAGGGTCCAATGACCTTGCATGGCCCTCCTTTAATGAATGAGCACAACCATCAACAAGCCCAATTGTGAAAATGTTTAGCATCAGGCTCAGCTGAAGTCATGATGATGGCAGTTATTTCATGCAGAAGGGACTGCTGTGTAGCATCATCTTATTAAAAGGACCTGGAATTTAAAAGGATGTGGTGCTAGGATCCACATATGACGGAGAAATATGTTGTTTTTCTGAGTCAGTGTTACTTCACTTAGTATAACAGTTTCTAGATCCATCCATTTACCTGCAAATTTCATTATATCATCTTTACTGCTGAATAGAAATCCACTGTGTAAACATACCACATTTTTGTTAACCACTCATCAGTTAACGAGCACTTAGGTTACTTCCATCGCTTAGCTATTGTGAAAAGAGCAGCAACAAACATGGTTGTACAAGTGTCTCTATAATAGGATGAGTTCTTTGGGTATATGCCAAGGAATGGTATTACCAGGTCATATGGTAGGCTCATTTTTAATTTTTTAAGCATTATCCACACTGTTTTCCATAGGGGTTGCATGAATTTGCAATCCTATCAGCAGTGAATGAGCATTCCCCTTTCTCCACATCCTCACCAGCATTTGGTAAAATTTGTTCTCCTGATCTTAGCCAGTCTGATTGGGGTAAGGTGATACCTTGGGGTGGTTTTAATTTGCATTTCCCTAATTACTAGCAGTGTTGAATACTTTTTGAGATGTTTTTTAGCCATCTTTATTTCTTCCTTTGCAAGCTCTCTGTTTAGATCTTTAGCCCATCTTTTAATTGGATCATTTGGTTTCTTGATTCTTTGTTTTTTGAGTTCTTTATATATTATGGATGTTAAACCTCTGTCACATGTGTCACTGGTGAAGATTTTTCCCATTCTGTGGGTTTTCTCTCCACTTTTTTTTTTGATTGTTTCTTTTGCTGTACAGAAGCTTTTTAGTTTAATGAGGTCCTACTTGATGATTGCTGACCTTAATTCCTGAGCAACTTCTGCCCGATTTAGAAAATCCTTTCCTACACCTGTATCTTTTAAGTTACTGCCAACATTTTCTTCTAATAGTTTCAGGGTTTGCAGTTTCACATTGAAGTCTTTGATTCACTTGGAGTTGACTTTTGTGAAAGGTGAAAGATAAGGATCTAGTTTCATTCTTCTGCAGATGGAGATCCAGTTTTGCCAGCACCATTTGTTGAAGATGCTGTCTTTCCTCCATTGTGTGTTTTGGCACCTTTGTCAAATATCAAGTTGCTGAAGTTGCATGTGAACTGGTTTGGATCTTCTGTGATGTTCCTTGATCTATGTGTATATTTTTGTGCCAGCACCATGCTGTTTTTATGACTATAGCTCTGTAGTATACAAATAATCTTAAAATTACTGTGGTCATCCTTTAGTCAACTAGCTTAAGGAACAACATATATATCTAGTCAAGGTTTATATGAGGCTATTTGGTTTTTTTACCCAAGCCTTATCTACATAGCAAATGATATGAAAAGTACCAGACTGGTGGAACTAACCTCCTTGGATGTTTAACAGCCATAGTTTGAGGCCTATACTAATGTGGTCAAAGGGACTTAAAGGACAGTTTTTGCCCCTTGCCCTCCAAGGTCGACTAAGTTCCAGTGTACTATGGAACATTTCTCAAAATGTCCTGTAACTGTGGTGAGTCACCTGTCTTCTTGTTCGGAGAGGCCATGGAGATCACACCAGATAAACTTGAACCAGTGCCCAGTCTACAAAGAGGAGGGTCAACAAAGAGGAAACATCTTATTTCACGCTTCCAATCCAGACATGGTCAAGCAAGACCTTTGACTTACCTTCATATAGATGGAACTGGAAAAAGAAAGGAGTCGGGAGCTCTTCCCAAGCCCATGTGACCCCGAGGAACAGATGCTCAAATGACCTTAAGTGTAAAAATAAATTGATTTTGGGGGCCAACTGTGTAATCAGTATATTTCTTTAAGAGTTCAAGGGATTACACTTCCCAGACATTAGACTTAAGTCCGTATAAAATGTTATTTAGATTATTTCTTATTTATGATTTTATTTCTAATGACAAAGCTCTGCTCAGATGTAAGACTTCAAGTCTTGGTCTCCAATACTGTAGTGTCCAGCTGTAGCTAAGGGAGACACCTGCTGTTGTTCTAAAATGATGGATAAATTTGTTTTCTTCCCCTATCTAGAAGCCTTTGAGAGGGAACTGACACTGATTCTAACCACTCCAACAGTGCTCAAAACATCTGAAAGCAAATCCTGAATCCATCACTCCAGGCTTGGAAGACAAAAGAAAAATGAGGAGGAACCCAATAGAGGGATGCTTTTGGAAGCCCTTGTCAAGAAATTCCAATGGACTCTCATATGAACAAATTGTCCTGTTCTGACTTTTTTCTAGTTCCCTGTCTAGAACTTTTAATGCTAATAACTCTTGCCTTTACTTCTCCTTCACATTTCCTATTCATGATTCAAGGACTTTCTTTTCCCCCTAGAGATAAGAGTTATGCAATTTAGGAGTCTTTTAGATGGATGGACTGAAGGGGTATTCCAATTGCCTCACCCTGTGTCCCTGTTCAGCATGGAAGAAGCCAGAGCAGTCTGCATCCTGATTCCCTATTGGCAATTTGGGTAACCTCTTCAGAGGATGGTGTGACAAGAATAGGAGGTAGCAATTGGCTAGGCAGTTCAGATAAAAAGACCCCAAAGAAAAGTTGCTAGTTTCCTGGCTAAAATTCAGAATGTCCTTGGGCCTCTTAGTAACATACTCTACTCCAAAGGCCAAAAATGTCAAAAATATTTAGGTGCTTTCATGTAATACTTAACAAATTTTAGGGTTATCTCTTCAGTGGGGGAGAATATTAGAGTAGCCAAAAGCCCCATAAAAAATAAATCAAAAAAGAAAGAGTACATGAAGTTATCAGAAAAAAAGTGATCGGGAGATTTGGGAGGAGTCGAAGGGGAGGGAGTGGAGATGGGTTTGATCAAAACACTTTATATGCATATATGAAATTCTCAATAAATTATTTTTTAAAAATTTACCTGTATAGTCTAGACTTAAAATGATCACATTAATCATTTTAATTTATATTCAGTCCCTCAATTTTAGCTGATAATATCAAATATTACATGAACATAACTTCCTGAAGCATATAAGACATTTTAATTTCATTTCATTTTTATGTTTATCTTAATGCAAATGTATTAGAAAAATAATTTAACTATTATGAGTATATAATTAAATGATATTATTAAAATTCTTTGTACCACTATATGCCATTGTGACACAATTTATACAAAATTGTAGTAATGGTGAAATTCATGGTTTTCTTAGAAACAGGCACAAATAAATTTATGGAACACATATACAATAATGTGTATAGTACATATGTTTATTTTTTCATTTATTTTCATTTAAGTTTTGTGTATTTCCTACAGAATATATCAATCAATCTTAATCATCTTTATACCCCCTTCCCCTCCAGCACCCTCCCATAGCCCCCACACTGGAACTCAAATACTCTGTCATCGTGTTAAGGCCCACTGTGTCAAGTCAGTGTCCCCATATGTTCCTCAGTGCAAGTCCACCTACAGAGGTCTAGCCAGCCTATCTTGTGTCCTTTGTTTTAGGAAGATCAGCTCTTCTTCACCTAGCAACAATCAATTGCCAAGATTGTGGTTTACTGTTCATTTTCCCAGTTCTATGTTGGATTTTTGTCTGCCTGAGTTTCTTCATGCAGCAGAGGGCCAGGAACACAAAAGGTCACAAATGACCCAAGTATAGAGATTAAGAGTCTGCTGAATGCTGGTCCTTGGACAAGTCTCCGTTATTAAAACTCCACCCACCCAAGACTCAGAGACCATCACAGAAGAGGGGGCAGAAAGATTTTAAGAGCCAGAGAGGAAGTGTAGGACCATATGGACACAAAGTCCTACAAGCTTCTGGGAACCTGCTCATATGATTCTATGGCAGTGGTGTCAGAATACAAAAGTCCCATGCAAACTCAGGCTGACATATGTTAATTTTATGTAAACATCCTCAACCCATGAATAAAATAACCACATGTAATAATTTAATTTAGTAATCTTTGCTATTTCATTAATATAGTTTTTTTCTATCATAGAATTAATAGTACTCTAGGTTGTTATTGTTAGGTATAAATTATTAGGTAAGATATTTTAAGTTATTATTTAGAATCATAATGTTTAAATATTTGCATATAAAGTATATGGATTTCTGTTTGCAATCTTGACTGACTCAGACCTCTGGAATATCAAATATGTTTGTCCTCATGTTTATTACCAGTGTCTGTATTCCTCTCAACTCTGTCCCACACTGTACGGCACAGTCCTTCCTCCATCTCATTCTCCCCACCGCACATCGCTCAGCTTCACTCTTCTCCACTATGCTGCCTCCAAATTCTTTCAACATTGGTTCACCCAAGCAGCTCCTTCCCAGTAGGCAGTAGTTACTAAATCAATGAAGTCATCCTTACAGACAATTAAAATTTCTTGGGTCATATATAACTATCAACATATAAATACGAAAACAACTATAAATGTCAAAGAATAAATAGTCAAAATTTTAATGGCATGTACAATGATGTCGATGTCTTTAGCTCTTAAGAAAAGCCCTATTCAAATGCCAGCTCCCACTTCATACACCTCAGAGGATTTCATTTATATCTTCCAGGCTAAGCCTTTCAGCAAGAGGAAATCTATTTTAGCTCTTCCTTGACCAGAATTCATACTTAAGTAAGTTGGCTGTTCCTATAAATTTCATAAAGCATTAGCCTATGTTTTCTTATTTTCTAGAAATTTTATTTGATAGAGCTAAACTGTTTCTAAAGTACCAGAATTTGCCATTTTCTATACATTCTCTTTTGAGTTGATTTCCAATGAGATGAAAAAAGTAATGAGTTAGATCATTTTTGCTTCAAATGTGAGTCCACTGTTAATTTGCCTGTTGAAGTCACAAACTCTGGGCAGTGCTTTTAAAGAGACATGCTGATTGTTAGCCATTGTTTTTATGTGTTTCCAGAACTGGAAATGTTTTTCATGTTATATTCAATAAAAGCGAGAAGAATCTTTAATGTTTATCTTAATCCCCCTGTGAAGACCAGAGGGGAAGGTAGGGTATCTTAAGGGAGTATTTAGACTGTAATGAGTCCATTTCAAAATAGAAAGTAATGTTTTCTGTTTTCCTGACAACTGTATTTTCATCTCCAAATTTGTTACAGAAATCTCCCATGGTGTAAATTTAGAAATTGTGCTTTTCATATGATAGAACCCTTATTTTGTTTAACCTCTTGCATTTGAAAACTAAAACAAAACTTCTCGATTTCCTCTACGCAGATCTTGCAAAACAATGTTTGATCATTCAAAAACTTTTTTCACATAAATATTACAAATTTATTGTAACATGAGCTTAGTGAAATTCATAAATATTGAATACTATTCTCAATATCCTCCCTGAAGCTTATTTTAGTTAAGGTTCATTCATGTAACATCATGAAGCAACCCCCAGGCTAAAGTATTTTAATCCAAAGCATCAGTCAAAGATCTATGAGGTGACACAAACAACTTGACATACAAAATTATATATTTTGAAGTAATCTACTCTGTTTTTTTTTTTGGTGGAGATATGGATATCTTGATGCTGAATCTTTATGTGGGAGTAAAATCCGGTGTCCAGCCAAGATTGATTTTTCAATGCCAAGCAGCTCTATGCCTCTGAAAGATGTTCTTATTGAAATTGACCTGACCCAGCTGAAATCATTTGGGAGAAAACAAACACACTGGTGAGGGCAGTGTCTCTCACCCTTCGGGCTCAGTTCTACAATGCAGATAGTCTACTCCAATTATTTGAAAACTGAATTAAGTCCTGACATTCAGACAACTTGTCTTTTACAAACTCCTCACTGGTGTCAAAGGCCTTCACAGATTCTCACTCCAAGACAGATTGATGTTCACAATCATGATGATCAGTGACACTAACTTGACCTCTGCAAGCTACAAATATGACATTTAACCTAAAATGAAAATTTTCAAATAAGACTAGATAATTTCTTTGGAAATTTTTAAAGTTAAAAATATCTTGTGTGTGTCACCATAGTTGTTACTACTCTATACATTTCATTTCTTCTGATATTTTATAATTCCTTAATGTCAATAATACTTAGGCTAAGTGACTCATATTGCAGCAATCTAGAATGGCCTCTGTAGGGAAGTGGCCACAAATAAATTATGATTTTTATGTCTTTAAATGTCTTTCTTTACAGACAAATTTTTGAGAAATGGTAATCTCTTACAAAGGTCAAATAAAAAAAAATTTTTTTTTGGTCTTTTTGAGACAGGGTCTCCCTGTAGCCCCAGCTGTCCTGGAACTTACTATGAAGACCAGATTGGCCTTGAACCATGCCCAGCAGGTCAAATAATTTTTAAAGTCAAGTGGCGTAGTTAAATGATTGAGACAAATTTGGAACGCAAGTTGCTGCCTAGAAATTTGCCAGTGGAAATATTTTAGGACAAATAACTAAAATAAGAATTATTTGTTGAACTTAGACTTAAAAGAGCAGGCATTGTAAAGTATAAAACATTGAAACAATGTCTCTAGAGCCAAAGGCAAGTTTTATTTGGGATTTTCCCCAACTATGGTTAGATTATTTTGGGTTGTTGTTTTAAATGTATGATAAAGCCAGGTGTGACGGTTCATGCCTTTGGTCTTAGCACTAGGAGGCAGAGGCACCAGGATCTCTGCGAGTTCAAAGCCAGCCTAGTCTACATAGTGAACTCCAGGCCAACCGGGGCTATAGGGAGAATCTGTCTCAAAAAGGCCCAAAACATCAAAAACAACAACAAACTAAATGTACGATAAATTCAAAGTATTTTTCATCAAGAATATATGAAATATCCCAGAATTCTGGTTATTTCATTAAATATCATAAGGTCAGGCTACACTGAAAATATTTCATTTTCCAAGTGTCCTTCTGTCTAACGTGATTTGTACACATTGAACATCTCTACTCTGTGTTTTTGCCTAATTTGTTTTAGGCAAAAATCAATGCCATTCTCACCATTGTTTAAAAACTACCTTGACCTCCAGACAGGGATATGTTTGTTCCCTTGACTCAGTTTTTAAGATATACTTTAATCATACAATTATTAGCAAACTCAGCATTCAATGTTAATTCATATGTTCTATGACCTCAAAAAGCAGTTGTGTCCATTTCCCTATCTTCAAATTTTCATAAGGCATTTGCACATAATACATAGTTGAAACACATTTGGTGACTCACTGGTCAGAACCTATACATACTCTTATTCTCTGTCAAGTTACGTTGTGGATCTCTTAGTCTTCTCCTCTCTAATTCTTGAGTTCTCTGTCTATATTCACATATACTTCCACTGATACAACTATTTGCTCAGTAATTTACATGTAGAGAGTACATAATTTTATTTTCGTATCAACTCAATACTTCTTTTGAAGTTTGGTCCTATAGAAAATTTAATCTAATTTTGGTAAAGCACTGGTATTTCCTCTAGAGCTGTGTTTAAGTTCCAGCCAGCTTGGGCAGTGAAGTTTTGAGATGGTGGAGAAAAGTCATGTGGTGTGCAGTATTTCTACCATGTTAGTATCCACTGAGAAACCAGATGTTCCTTCTGCCTTTGCTCCTCAGTGTCACAGGTCAGTTTTGATGTGTCCCACTTTTCCATTTGCTGTGAATGCAGGACTCTAGCTTGTGTTCATGACCTCTGTGATACTGTGTGGAACCCAAGATATCCACTATTCATGTTCCATCTCCAGTAATGGAGGAATGATGGGAATCTCTTTACATCTTCACCACTCTCTTATGCCCCTAAGGAGCACAGACACGATCCCACAATTCCTTCCTCTTCTTAGTAAAGGGATATGTGCTAAACTTTCTGCATAATTGTTCACTTGGAAACAAAATATTTTGTTATGATTTTGTTTTTTCCCATTGACTATAATATCCACGAATAGATTGATTAGTAGATGGAAGAAGGAGAGCAGCATTTTATTTTGATTACCTAAGAATATCATATCCTAATCTAACATAGGTATTGCTACTAGTAATTTTTTATCAGCTCTTCAAGAATCAAGAACTAGAGAAGCTTTCATAGAGTAGTTTGGTAAAACTACTTGCTTATCTTTGTATAACAAAATGTTAGTGACTTTAAAAGTATGTTGAATTTTAGAATACAAAAGGTTTGACATAGTGGATATAATGGTTACAATTTCTCTTAATATCCATGAGGCAAACTGAATATATAAATCTGTACTCTTTACAGATCAGAAAGCTAAGTTTAGCATGTTAAATAAGTCATAGAACACTGCACACCTGCCTAGTAGCAAATGTAGACTACAAATCCTGGCCTTCTTCTTCATAGCCATGCCACACTCAGCAGTCTACACCTAAACACTCTTTCTGTATTATTCACTCATTATTTTCCATTACTGAATAAAATGAGCATTTATTAGCATTTTATCAGTTAGAATATCTCAAACAAATAGTGTGATTAACCATAGCATCTAAGAGTGAGATCTAATTAATTCTTCTCAATTTTTTTAAAGGCTGTGCATGAAATTTTAAGGAATACAAAGTGTTCGTGAACTGTACCCTGGTTACCACCATTCAATGTTACATTTTACTGAAATAGAGGAATTTTATAAATCTAGTGAAAATTGTACTATACAAACTTTTGCTATAGCAAGAGTCAGTGGGTTGGCACTTTCCAGCCTCTAGGAAAAACTGATATGCAAGTTGTCATGAGAGGGCTTTTTAATAAGGACTGCATGATAGTGTTGTCAAGTTGGGTTTGGAAACAAAATTATGAGTCATGGTACAATGCTGTGCCACACAAGTCTCTGGCTCCTTTCACCTATTGACCCAATGGCATAGAAGCCAAAATATAATTTGTTTTAGGTATTCCTTTGCAGAAGATTGAATACTGGTGATGTGGCTATAAAATATTATGACCCTGTACAATATTTGAAAGATTAAATTCCTGAAAAATAATTGAAAATATTAAACCTAACTCTTAGAGAATTTTGGTCCTTTTTGGCAATATGGACTTATTTTTGTGAATTATGAGCTTATAGAATATAGCTCAGAGCTAGAGTTAAAATGCTTTAGATGTTAATTACTTCTATAGCCTGGGCCTCAGGAAATTATATTATTCCTACTCAATTGTAAAGTAGATTAAGAAGACCACAAAATTTGGATTGTCCATCATCATATGCCCAACACCTAGCAAACTGTGGGTACATGGTGGATATTTGAGAAACGCTTATCAAACATTTCAATAAAACAGTACATTTATGAATACATTAATATAAAAATGTATATTATAAATATAACATTTATTATACTGAGTAATTGCAAACAGAATCTCATGGTAGTATGTGTTTTAAGATGAATTTTTTCAAAAACGTTTCTGCCATTATAATTTCAGTGACTAAAAATCTGCTTTCTTCTCTGTAGACACAGATAATTAGTCACTCCTAATAACTATCATTGGAATCAAATACCAAAACAGCAGTGATCTTGGAAGGATGACAGTAGACTATAAAAGAAAAGCTGAGAATGAATATAGGATAAGGATCATATGACAGAATGTCATTGGCATTATTCTGTTTTTAGTTGAGAACAGTGGCATATGCCAGCATGCAAATTGCTCCAGAATATATGGCAGGAAGATGGTAAATTTGCAGACAGTTTGGGATGCACCTAGCAGAGTGAAGTGATGCGTGCCTTAAATCCCAACATGGCAGGAGGCTAAGGCAGAAGGATTACTGAGAGTTCAAATCCAGCCTGGGTTGCAATTTTTATGCTCCTGCATCAAAAACAGAAGACAAAAAGAAAAAGCTTTTATATGGTCTCTGTTTGGCTCAAGAATAATCACAAAACCCCAAACAGAACATTTTTTAGGCAAAATAGTTATGTAATGGCATAACTAATTTAAGATGTAAAGAATAACTTGAAAAGTGATATAAAGTAAGTTTTATAAGGACTAGAGAGATGGTTCAGCAGTTAAGAGCACTGGCTACTCTTGCAGAGGACCCAGGTTCAGTTCCCAGCACCTACATGGCAAGTAACAATCATCCATAACTCCAGTTCCAGGGAATCCAATGCCCTCTTCTGCCCTCCATGGGCACTGTATGCATGTAGTGCATATAAATACATGTAGACAAAGTACTCAAATACATCAAATACAAATAAGTAAAAATTTAAAAGAAAATTTTATAGGCAAAAGTATGTGGAATTCAACTAAGAATCCTTTCTACAAAACAACTCGTTATACTTTGAAGGTTTTGTTGTAAATTCCCCATCCTTACCTCCTCGTAGTAGGTCGCTAAAGATCATTTGTGTACTTATTTGGACTTTAGAATTAACAAGCAATATTTATATCCATAATCTTGACTGTATTCAATATTTAATGAGTTCTATATTTTGAGTAATATGTTTGAGGCAATTAGAATGTTTTTCTTAGAGGAACATCTTTTTAAAAAGTTAAACTGCCTGTCAAACACTATGTATGGCTTTGCTGAGAACTATAATTGTAATCCAATCATTGACTGCATATGGTCAATTCTGGAGCATCATGCATTTTTTTTCCAGATATAAACCCTTGAAAAAAAAAGCATCCATGACTTCATTATACTCACATGAATGTAACTGATGGATAATACACTGAGAAACAAACAAAAAGTGTTTTGAAAGAGAAAAACACTAATTCACACCTAATTCTAAAAATGCATTTCTATTTCGTTACAGCAAATAAATGATACTCATGAGAATGGAAGCTGAATATTACAGAGAAGAGAAAAAATATGATCACACATTTTTTTTCTTCTTTTAAAGTAGTCTGAGTAGTCTTATGTAGCTCTAGAGGGAAGAAAAAAAACATTCAAAGACTCTCAGCAGGCATGTTTCAATCAGACATACTACTTTTCTAGAAAGGTCAGTTTTTAAGAAATCTTTCAAAGGAATAAGCCAAACTTAAAAGAAATTTGTTTGGGATCCTAGGTAACCTGACTTCACCCCTTCTGAGCTGATTCTGTTTCATGTCAAAGATACACTAGACAAGTAGATGTAAGAGGAAAAGTTGCTACGAGCTTTCCTGACTGGTCCACCAGTGTCATTCTAGCTATGCTTTCTCCACTGCCAATACTTCAATAGAAACCACAATATGGGTATTGTCAATTGTGAGATATGGAAAATGTTCCACATCAATTACTTGCTATCTTTCTCCCTTGCACTCCTATACTCCCTCTAAGAGTAATATCATGACTAATTACCAAAACACTGTAAGGGAAAGGGTGAGCAAATTAGGAGTCCCCTCTTTGCCTCATTGTTCCATCAATGAATCCTATGCTGACATTTTCCAACAAAGGATTTCAGGGAAGAACTAATTCAATATTCCATGTCCAGGAAGAATGTTAGGGAATTGTAAGTACAAGTCATCTACCTATAAGTGTCCAGAGTATTTATAGAATTTTCTTTGACTATTTGTATTAGTTACTTTTCTGTTGCTGTGATAAAAGCACTAACCAAAGCAACTTATAGAGTTTGTTTAGCTTGCAGTTCCAGAGGGTTAGAGTTCATGACAAGGAAGGCACCGCAGCAAAAGTGGCTAGAGCAGAAAACTATCACATCTCAAAACAGGAACAGGAAGCAGAAAATGACTGGAAATTTAATAAGGCTTATGAACTCTCAATGCCTGTTGCTTTATTGCCTGGTGAAGAACCTGCCAAGGTCTGTTCTTTCTTTTTTAAAAATTTTTATATTTATTTATTTATAGCCCCACACAGTCTATATACTATTGTGCACCTAATTTTAGAAATTATTTATTTAATAACCACATGATTAGGAGAAGCATTTCATTACAGCATTAACATATTCAATAGCAATTTCCAGAGCAAAGATGCATCTCTTTCAAAAGTGGCTGTAAATATTAGATTCACCATTGAATTAATACAGTTATAAAATATTGAACTCAGTATAAAACCTATAAGACATACAATTGAATGAGGTTTTAAACTTTGGAAAAGATCTCCATTTCATTTTAAAATATACTTTTTTCTACATTTTTAATGCTACTAACATTTAGATGTTTGCACATGTGTCTCTAATGTCTATGTGTCTGATTATTACTAGTCACAGTCAGTTACTTTCTGAGATCCACCTGAGCATCGATATAAAATCATTGGGTAGATTTCAATGGTAATGTGTTTCACCTCTACTAATTAGCATGGAGCAAATTTTTATGCTTCTTTCTCAAATATAACACAATTTTTTTATTTTTTATTTGTTGATTTTTATGCATATTTCATACAGAACATCCCAAGCAACCTTATTCATCTATATACCCACATCCTAATGGCACCCTCCTATAGTCTCCCTCTGCATTGGAAACCATATACTCTGTCATCCCTGTTACTGTCCCTTGTGTCCCCTAATCATCCTCCAGTGCTTGTCCATGTGCTGAATCTAGTCAGCCTATCTAGAGTTTCTTGTTTGAGGAAGATCATCTTTTCCTCATCTAGCAGCAATCAGTTTCCAATATTCCTTTAGATAAGATTGTGGTCTGCTGTTCATTTTCCCAGTTCTACACTGGGTTACTGTTTGGGAGCTCTTGGGCCACTCTGACCAACAACTCAAAGGAAGGTATCTCTTGTCTGGCATTGTTTCGTGTTGTGCAGATTTTAGCTATACTGATCCCTTTAATCTTTGGTTATACTTTCCTTTTGGGTATTTAAGACCATACAGTTGGCCCAGATAAACCAATTTATTTTAACACTTAAGGTCATTTAAGGATCTATTCCTCAGGGGTCACATGGGCTTGGGAGGAGCCCTTGGTTCCTTTCTTTTACCAGTTCCATCTATGTGAAGATAAGTCAAAGGTCCTGCTTGACCATGACTGGCTTCACTCAGAAGCATGGAGGAAATGTTTCCTGTGTTGACCCTCATCTTTATAGACTGGACTCTGGTTCAAGTTCATTTGGTGGGGTCTCCATGGCCTCCTTGATCAAGAAGACAGGTGATGTACCACAGTTACAGGACATTTTGAGAGATTCTCATAGTCTCCCGGAACTAGTCGACCTAGGAGGGCAAGGAGCAAAAACTGTCCTTTATGTCCTTCTGACTAAATTAGTATAGGCCTCAAAGGATGGATGTTAGACATCCAAGAAGGTTAATTCCACCAGTCTGGTACTTTAAATTACCATGTGCCATGTAGATAAAGCTTGGGCAAAGACCAAACGTTCTCAGAAAAACCTTGCCTAGACATGTATTATATTCCTTGAGCTAGTTGTATGTATAATTTGTCAGTAGGTTATTTGAGTAATATGGGTCCCTCTGTTTTTTTTTAAAACTAGCTAGGCATTATTTATTAATTGAGAGGCCACAATAAGGACAGAGACTCTTCAAAGTTTGTCATGCTAGTAAAAAAGAAACTAAGTGGAGTAATGAAAATATGCATTTGTCACGTACTTTTTCTAAATACAGCTGCCTTTATTTTAATTTTCTCTTTTGACAGGATCAAAATATAACATTTGCTTACTATATCTATTTAAAATATCAGGGTATATCTGGCAGAAGGCCATTCTACACTTAGCAAAAGCAATTGTAAAGGCCATGCATCAAAAGTTCAAAGAGTGAGTTTCTCCATCTTGGGCAGGGAGCCAGTGGCTGTGGATCTGGAAGGCTCAGCCTAGATGCAGGGAAAAAAAGACCATGGATGTCCATACCTTTTAGGAGAGACACCACTCAGATGGATCAATAGACATATCTTGGGAACAAATGATAAGAGGGCCCAAGAGTTCAATATCTCACCACAATTGAAGAAAGGTCAGCTTGCGTCTGTCACCCCCTCCAAGCTCAGGGACTCTGGAAGAGGCTTGGGGAAATATTACAAGTATATCATACACCACTGATCAAAGAAGCTTCTTTTTGCAACAGATGGAGACTACTGCAGAGGTCCACAACTGGTCACACACAGAGAATATACATCTAAGAGATGTCTAGTCTGAGGTGACATATCTACAGTGGAACTGTGACACTTAAATGTCATGGATCATAGCGGAACAGGGAGTAGAGAGGTAGAGAGAAAACTAATGCATTCCTCAACTCTCACCAGTGAAGCTTCCTTATACAATAGAGTGCTATGCTCACAGAAGGCCACAACTGACCAAGTTTTAGACAATAAGAGACTGCAGAGTGTGTGTCGCTGGATAGGCTTCCTATATCAAACCTCTTCCACTCACAGCTCAGGGACCGTAGTGGAAGAAGAGGTGGAAAGATTGTAAGAGCTAGGATTGGTCTACGATCATAGGGAAACAGAGGCTTTCAGGGCACTGGAAACTTGCATATGTGAATTTGTGGCAATGGTGGCGTTGAGCATGAAAGCCATGCCAACTCAGACAAAGGCCCAGAGTGGAGCAAGGGAAATGGACTATGGGTTGGTCCTAGCCTAGGAACAGTTGGAGACTGATTGCTTTTGGGTGAGAGACAGTAGATCTACTCACAATCTCTAGATAGGCTGACTAGACTCCAGTGGATGAACTTGTACTGAAGGACATCTGGATACAAATGCTTGACTGGATAGGACTTAGCATGTATGGTGGAATACATGCGGTCTGGTGGGGACATGGAGAAACATGGATGGGGGAGGGGTCTAAATTTGATTAAGAACTACTGTATGAAATGTAGAAAAGCTCAATAAAATTTTTTATTAATCAATTAAAAAAGTCTGGTGGAACTAACCTTATTGGATGTTTAACAACCATAGTTTGAGGCCTATGCTAATGTGGTCCAGAGGGACTTAAAGGACAGTTTTTACCCCTTGCCCTCCAAGGTTGACTAAGTTCCAGGGGACTATGGAACATCTCTCAAAATGTCCTGTAACTGTGATGAGTCACCTGTCCTCTTGTTCAGGGAGACCATGGAGACCCCACGAGATGGACTTGAACCAGTGTCCAGTCTACAAAGAAGAGGGTCAACTCAGAGGAAACATCTTATTAATGCTTCCAAATGAAGCCAGACATGGTCAAGCAGGACCTTTGACTTACATCACATAGATGGAACTGGTAAAAGAAAGGAACCAGGAGCTCCTCCCAAGGCCATGTGACCCCTGAGGAACAGATCCTAAAATGACCTTAAGTGTAAAAATAAATTGATTTATTTAGGCCAACTGTATGGTCTTAAACACCCAAAAGGGAAATATAACCAAAGAGTAAAGTCATCAGTATATTTCTTTAAGAGTGCAAGGGATTATACATCCCAGACATTAGGCTTAAGTCTATATAAAAAGTTATTTAGACAATTATTTCTCATTGATGATTTTGTTCCTAACCAGAAAGTGCTGCTCAGATGTAAGATTTCAAATCTTGGTCTCCAATACTGTAGTGCCCACCTGTAGCTAAGGGAGACAATCAGCTATTCTAAAATGATGGATAAATTTGTTTTCTCCCCCTATCTAGAAGCCTTTGAGAGGGAAATGATACTGCTTCTAACCACTCCAACAGCTCTCAAAACACCTGAAAGTAAATCCTGAATCCATCACTCCAGCCTTGGAAGACAAAAGAAAAATGAAAAGGAACCCAATAGAGGGATGCTTTTGGAAGCCCTTGTCAAGAAATTCCAATGGACTTTCATATGAACATTTGAAAATTGCCCTGTTGACTTTTTTTAGTTCCTTGACTAGAACTTTTAATGCTAATTACTCTTGCCTTTATTTCTTCTTCACATCTCCTATTCATGATTCAAAGATTTTCTTTTTGCCCTAGAGATAAGAGTTATGCAATTTGGGAGTCTTTTAGATAGACCCACTGAAGGGGCACTCCAATTGCCTCACCCTGTATCCCTGTTCAGCATGGAAGAAGCCAGAGCAGTCTGCATCCTGATTACCTATTGGCAATTTGGGTAACCTCTTCAGAGGATGATGTAATAAGAATAGGAGGTAGGAATTGGTTAGGCAGTTAGGGTAAAAAGACCCTGAAGAAAAGTAGCCAGTTTCTTAGCAAAAACTCACAGTGTCCTTGGACTTCTTAGCAAAATACTCTGTTCCAAAGGCCAAAAATGTCGAAAACATTTGGGAGCTTTTATCCAACCCTAAAATACTTTAGGGTTACCTCTTCAGAGGGGGGAAATGTTATAGTAGCCAAAAGCCCCATAAAAAATAAATAAATAGAGTACATGAAGTAATCAGAAAAAAGTGATGGGGAGGTATGGGAGGAGTTGGAGGGGAGGGAGTGGGCATGGATTTGATCAAAACACCTTATATTCATGTATTAAATTCTCAATAAATTATTTATTAAAAAAAGAAAAAATTTGAAAGAGCAAAGTTGTTGATGTCACAGTTAAGGGAGAGAGAAGATATAAAGCTATGCAGGGTGTTGAATGTAATGGGAAGGGCAATGGAATACTCTGAGCAAAAGAATGACCTGATGTGACTAAAATGTAACAGCAACTGCCCGTCTGCTATGTTAAATATAAATGTCATCTAAATTTAGATATATTTATAAATATGTGATACATAGGTTCATCTTATGCTTCCTAGATTGTTAGGTTTATGAGTGCAAGGATTTTGTAATTTCTATTCAGTATTGTATTTCCATTTCTTGCTTGTATATTAATAGTGTCTGGCACAGAGTTGATGCTTAGTATTTTTTAATTGAAGATATCTGCATTAATCAACATATTGTGTGTATTGAACTATGAATTATTTTTATTTTTAAAAAAAATTATTTATTTTTATTTTATGTGTATGTGTGTATTGCCTGCGTGTAGGTAAGTGCACCCATGTAGTATAAGGCCCGCAGAGGACAGAAGAGGCTGTTGGATGCCCTGGAACTGGAGTTATGGACAGTTGTTAGCTGCCATGTGGGTGCTAGGATTTGAACCCGGGTGTTCTGCAAGTACAACCAGTGTTCTTAACCACTAAGTCATCTCTCCAGTCCTTTATGACTCATTTTTAAATTGGGGTCACACATCTCTTGGTGACATCAGTTCATCCACAGTATCACATCATTCTGGTGTCATCAGGGAGGAGTTTGTGTGTCACAATTCAATGACATATTTATTTCATTTTATTCATTGCCAAGGTAGACATGTTTAGATGTTGTAGAGTATGCAACAGACAGGAAATTAAAATGAATTGCTGTTGACTTCCAGTTGAACAGATAAAAGAGACCCAGGCAATCTGTCACACTCCTCTGTACATTCAGTGTACAATCAATGGATTGTTGTGGCTGTTGCACACTGCCCAGCAGGGTAAAGGAGGCCCTTAATTAGGGATGGGTGCTGAATGACCAGAAAAGAGAGCACAAACACCAGAGAGAGACACGTATGAAACAATGGTATATTGCAACCAAATAGATTTATATTTCCTTCAATAATAAGAACAAAATAAGGTTTATTTTTCACTACTGTATTTTGAAGAGCTTTTTAAAGGAGCTAAGTCATACCATGACACAAATACAATGGTGTATTTGTTTCTAACTTCCTGAAATAAATAGCTGTCATTTTTCTATGTCTCATTAAGAAAGGACATGCTTGAAAATATTATTGTAAGGTTAACTCATTAATTAAAATAGGAAGTTGTTGCAATGTCTTCAAAGAAGATATTAACCCTTGGAAACAAGAAAATAAGAAACATTTAAAAGCTTCCAAACAGTATTCAATTAATCTATCTATCTTGGATATCAAAAAAAAGCATGGTAACTATTCAAATGTACATATGTAATTCTTAGTTGTAAACTACCAAATAATTTACTTTCTAAACAAAAAGGAACAAAAAAAAATCAGTAAGATTTCATTTGGCATACAATACTGTTAATTGATGCTAACAAGCACACTAAACCCTAAGGCCTGTGAACTTTAAATGCCCTACCAGTTTCATGAACTTACACCCAATACCTAAGAGACTTTCAGGTTTACTGTAGATTTTTGTAACAATTCCCAACTTTATTTCAAACAAAAACGATGCAACTAGACATATAATCATAATACAACTGACATTGAAAATGTTCTCTGTGTTGTTGGTAAATGCGAAGGTCAATAGGCGTACCCCGTATCAAATAATACGCCCTTGGTTGTTGATAAATGCAGAGGTCAATAGGAGCACCTTGTATGAGCTGATACACCCTGGGAAAAGTCCTTGCTGAGTTTAAAAATATTCATGAGTTGAAATTTTATTTATAGTGACAGTACTTCTAAGACACAATGAGCTGGTAAAGGATTGTTTTAAAGGGGAAGAATTAGGAAAATTCTTGGATTGATGCGCTCTAAAAGCAGTAGTAGGGCTATGCATCAAAACCGGCAAGAAAAAGTCAGTGTCTTGGCTTTGAAGGCTTGATAACATCCTAGTAGCCAGTGAGTGAAAGAACATACACATAACTGTAAACTTCAAAACCAAGCCATTTTTATTTTCATATTTTCTAAGAAATATTTCTTAGAAAAAATCCTAGCATAGACATGGGGAAGTAGGGAAGGAATACCAATAATGACTTCCCCACTTCCCTACATCTATAGGTGGACAGAGAGTGTCGAAATCCTTAAGTGTCTGACTGGAGGTAGTTTAACCAGGCTCTGTGGATAGAACAGAACCCAAGGGTATTTGGGGACACAAATTTGACTCCAAAGGTAGAGAGAGAGAAAGAGAGAGAGAGAGAGACAGAGACAGAGACAGCGGGGAAAGGGGGCAAAATATAATCAAAATATATTGTATTAAATTAGCAAAAATTCAAATTTTAATTAAAATTAAATAAAAAATTAAATAAAAAGTGACGACTGCTGTTTTGCATCACTTAATTTCTACATCGTTTTCTTTTCTTTTTTAGATTTTTTGAGATAGGGTCTCCTTGTAGGCTCAGACAGCCTGGAACTTGCTATGAAGAAAAGACTGGCCTCAATCTCATACATATCTGCCTGACTGTGCCTCTTGAGTGCTGGGACTAAAGACCTGGGCCACCACACCTGGCTACTGCAACATTTAAAATACTATTTTTATCAATTATTTGAGAATTTCACAATGTATTTTGATTGTATTCACCACCCCTGATCTTCTCCCAGATCTACCCCCTTTACCCATCCACCCAGTTTCATGTCCTCTTCTCTCTTTTTTTGGTAAAGCCAATAGAGTCCATTTTCTTTTTAAATCATGGAAACCATTTTTATATTTATTTTTATTTGTTTTCTAATTTTTATTGAATATTTTTGCAATTTTCATAAAATATACTTTGGTATATAGGTACCCTTATCCAACTTCCCTCTGTCCAATTTAATGTACTGTTATA
>NW_008355390.1:423784-426948 GCF_000622305.1 Nannospalax galili
GTATTTTTTAAATTTTTATTGAATTTCTGTGCATTTCATACAATCGTGATCATATTTAGACACCCTCCCCTATCTATGCTACCCATAGTCTTTCAATGAATTTCATGTATTCTCTAATATATGGTAGGGCATATGGTGTCAAGTTTGTTCATTTAGTACAATAATAGTAGCAGGATCTCCCCTAAAGTCTGTGTCCTATCTAGCCGCAGAGGTTTGGCCATGATAATGGTTCTAGTTATGGGTTCCTTCTTGTGGAGTAGGCCTTAAATCCAACCAGAAAGTGGCCGATTACCCCATTATAACACCAGTGGTATTTTAAATGCATACTCATGGGGCTGGAGAGAAGGCACACCAGTTAAGATCAAGGCCTCTTGCACAGGACCTGAGTTAGATTTCCAACACCACATCACACACTTCACAAAAAAATTAGAAAAAAAAGGAAAATCTGAATGGTGTGTGGATCCTAATTAATAGTAGTGCATTAGTTCAGAAATGTACATTACCAGCCTATCAATAATATAATGTAAAACATTACTAAAGGAGATTGGCATATAGTTTTGCACTGTCTAGAAAAGGTTTCTGCAAATCTCAAGCTACTCTAACAGCTTATTTTTACACTAAAATATATTAATTGATTAGTAGCAAGAATTGTGTTTTTAAAAATATTTTATTTATTATTTTCATTTATGTCTAGGAATGTTATGCCTGCATGTAGGTAAGTGCACCCATGTCGTGCAATGCCGGCCGAGGGCAGAAGAGGCTGATGGATCCCCTGGAACTGGAGTTACAGACAGTTGTTAGCTGCTATGTGTGTGCTGGGATTTGAACCTGTGTCTTCTGCAAGAACAGTCAGTGTTCTTAACTGCTGAGCCATCATTTGTTAATACTGGATCATTTGTTAATACTCATGCCCAAATGCAGCTACTGGAGGAAATTCCATGTGTATGCTGGGGTGCTTTTCCTTCTCCCAGACTGAAGAATTAGATAGATTTAACTTCATCCAAGTAACTCCATACTGGCACATCAAAATAGAACAGAACACTTTGACCTGATTCTGTCAGCCCAACCTTGACGGCATCTTAGCTCCCGTTTTCCCAAAAGCACACAGTTCAGGCAGTTCCAAGGCCCCAGTAATCTCTTTCCAACTCTATAAAAGCATCGTTTCTATTTTATCACATACTTTAAGCCTTCTCTTTTCCAATGTCCGAATCTCCAGCATTAGCTGGGTAAGCCACTGTTAAGCCTTGACCTTGCTGCAGACTTCATCATGCAATAATAAAAAACCTGAATATTTCTGTATTTTATATTATATATTCAGTGTCGGGGCTAGAGAAATTAAACTGCAAAACATCTTTAATTCAAAGAAACTGTCTTCCAAGCAAGGATTTCAAATCATATTCTGAGAGCTACTCTATTTATATCTGACACTATAAGACATCCTTTCACTTCTTGCATTATTTTTCCAAAAGAAAAATATTTTTGCAAGAGTTTCTTCTGCAAAGTGCTTGGAAGCTTATTGCTCAGAAAATGTTATTTTTTCATTTTCGGCTCTCGAGATTCCTCCAGAAGATGAATTCATACTTTATCCTGTAATTATTTCACTAAAATAAGAATTTATAAAGCACCAGTGTAGGAAGGATTTCAAATTTTCAGCACCATTGACATTTTGGACTGGACTCAATTGTGTATAAAGATGCTGCCCTGTGTTGTAGGAATTCAAGCAGCATTCTTTGTTTCTACTCAACAGATACCAAAAGCAATGTTGCTTTCATTATGATAACAAAAATTTGTCTACACATGATTTTAAAAGTCATGTAGGAAGCAAAATCAATCACGCATGAACAGCACTGATCTAGTGTAACTAGAATTCAATTTCTTGAAACTGCTAGAGTATTTTGATTTGGCTTATATTGAAAAGTCAGCATGCAGGAAAAGTACACAAGTGAGTTCCTCTGTTAGATAAGCATTCTCTGTGTCTTCCTGTGCCAAGAGAGTTGCAAAACAGCAGTGGAGAAAACCTTGAAGGCAGGGATAGAGCAAAGAATTAGGAGGGCTGTGAAATTGTATTGCTGCTTTATTTGCACTGACTGTAAAATTTCTTTAGAGAGAAGGACATGAAAACAAGCCATGTAGGCTTGAGTTGAGTCTTCCCTTTGACAATAATGTCAACATAGCCACTCCATTCATACTCACCAAATTCTATGCCTTGGCTCAACTCTGGTAACTAATATTAAAATTTTACTTAGTTGTTTATTTTATTTATTTATTTCTCAACAGGGTCTTACTCCATAACCAAACCATCTTCAACATCTCACAATCTTCCTGCCTCAGCTTCTCAAGTTTGGTTATTAATGCATATGCCAACACATTCAGGTTGATAGCGATAATTCACAGTAGGCTATAGCAGCCTCTGACTTGCAGAAGCACAGCCCCACCCATTATTTTATCTATGCTCTATTGCTACTGTTCTGCTCCAACAATGGACTTCCATATTTATAAGAGATGATGGGCCCCAAAGACTAAAATACTTCCCATCTGTCTCTTTACACAAACAAGCTGAATGTCCCTATTTCAAAGCCTGGCATCTGCAAATTATTTAACCTACCCAATTCACACTCTTTATCTCACATACTGTGTCAGCTTAGATATAATAGCATCAGCCACATTGGTAATAGGACCTGATTCTTTAAAATCCATGGGAGGCATAGGATTTATTTAGACACCATCCTTACCCCCATGAGATACTTGGGGGTACTTGATGTCATATCCAAAGACCATTTTTACACCTGCACTTCTTCTGTCTTTCAACAGGCTCAGCAGTTCTAAACACCTGTTGTTTTTAGCTGTAAGATTTCTTCTTCAGGTCTGGAAATGAAGTGTAGCACAGTGATCATGTAGAAGCCAGTTTGCCTTTACTGGATGTCTTTTCAGAAAGTCTGGGGATGGATGGAAGCACATGACCTTTGTATAGGAAGGAGTAGGTTAAAGCATTCTGGGCAGAATCAGTGGCTGCTCTTACAATTTTTTTCATTGCTTTCTGTTGGTTTAAAGGAAAGACTTCAGGAAAATGTTTTCTAGCAAGTATATAAAATTTTAATTTTGTTTATATATTTTTTCTAATCATCATCAATCTAAGATGCTTTCCTATTACAACTAGTCACTTA
>NW_008355390.1:427294-501657 GCF_000622305.1 Nannospalax galili
TTCTAGCAAGTATAAAATTTTAATTTTGTTTATATATTTTTTCTAATCATCATCAATCTAAGATGCTTTCCTATTACAACTAGTCACTTATCTTTCTCCTGAGGCTGTTTGATACAATGTGTTTTTAAGTGTTCTAATTAAATATGCAAATTTTGTCAAACAAACATATATATGATACTTGATTATTGAGACTCAGAATGGGAAATAAAGGTATATATCCAAACATAGCCTGCTTTACATATTATGTCATCAAGCTGTTTTCATATTATTAAAAATAATTAATGTCAAGATGTAGTGATAAGCTTATAATCCTCTTTTTTGTTCTATTTTAGAAATTATTATAATGGAAATATTGACAATAGACACAGTATTACAGTGCTTTTATAGTTTAAACAAATTGATTCATTGTTCTGAATGGTTATATTCCTATAGTAATAATATTTAGTAATATGTCACCTTAAAGAACTTTCCAAAATAGTTTTTTTGTGCTGGTGATTTCTTTTTTGAATACCTGTATTGCTCCAAGAATTTAATTAAGATGTGTTTAAATCATATTCACACCTTCTCTTCCCTCTCCACTTCAATCTTATTAACCCCCAACTTTATGTATTCTATTTTTCATTCTTCTTTTAGAGATCTATCAAATCTAATCTGTGTTTCTAAAGTGCTTGGGTTTGGGTCTATCCCTTGGAGCCTGGCCAATCTACCAGAAGATCCATCAGTAAGGAAAACTGACTCTCCCTCTCCAGGCATTTATCAATTGCTGGTAGATCCTCAGCTATGGTTGGGGCTTCTTGCCTATCTTTCCTACCCATGCTGGTCCCCTTTCTTATTTGGGTATTACAGATCTACAAGACCTGTACATTCTGTCATTAACACTGTGGGCTCATATGTGCAAGTACCATATGGTGTCCAGACAAAAAAGTTTTCTTGTAGAGTATAGATATAATATTAAAGTATCATTAAATGCAGTGCTTATTTCCATATCTATTCATGATTTTCCTGTGAGTGAATAGGCTTCTGAGAATAGTATTCCAAAGCTGGTTCTTGGAGAATATATACATAACAGAACAGTATGTTTTAACTGCTGCTTTCTTCATCTACATGCATCTGTGAAAATTAACTCTGTAGCCAGAGTGCACAAGAACATGGTCAGCAGAGAACAATGGGCTCTATACAGTATGGTTCCCACTCAGACAAGATTTCACTCACATTTTGAACAGGTCCCTACTAAATATATCTTAAATCTGCTTTGCATTTCATTATAATCAGATGAAATTTCCATTGAATTACACAAACTCTAGCCATTAATCAAAATGTATTCAAATAGAATCAATATCTAAATCAGGTCTAAGTGCAAAGTAAAGGAGAATGCCTATTGGGGGTATGATGGTATACAAGCTACCTGGATACATGGACATGTAAGTTATAGCATAGAGCCTATCATAATCTTCAGAAAACAAATTTAAGGAAGGAAGGGACATAATGGGCTAGAAGGAGAAAGCAAATAAATGCAAATGATTGCAGGGAAGATTTGGATGTGCAGAGTTGAATTTTGAGAGTATCTTGGAAGAACATTGAAGGAGGAAGGTGAGGAGAGAAGAAAAGTTTATATATAACCCCTGTTCTGGTAACCAGTGGATTACCATTTCCTGTGGATTAAAGGTTGGGCACTAATCCTGCATCTCATTCACAATCTTCTGCCTAATTACTGAACTGTCCACTTCTTCCCTTGAGCATCGGTCATTTTTATTCTGAGTATTAGCTCACGTTGTCGGCTTTTGGTTTATGCCCTCACCATCCCTCTGGAGTTTTCTCCATTTTGTCCCTATGATCCAGGAGACTTCCAAACATTATTTATGAAAACTTTCTGATTAAATTGAGACCTAGGATCTCTTTTCTGAATTTAATCATTTTACAAACCTTCAGTTATTACCTTTGGACATCTGTTTATTTGCTTTCTTGAATCAAATTAACATTTTTGTGTAATCACAATTTATCTCTGTGCTAGTTATTCCTCATTGTCAATTTGATTGGACTTAGAATAACCTGAAAGACATGCCTGTATGTATGTATGCTGTTAAGGATGTTCCCAGAGAGTTATATTTGAGGAGGGAGGATCTACTAGAAATGTTTCCTGTGCTGGGGTCTCAGAATGAATACAAAGGACATGGGAGAAAGAAAGATGAGAACCAGCATTCACCTCTTTCTGCTTCTGTACTGGAAGGCAGCACCTTACTCCTTTAGAATTTTTCTTTATTTTGGTTCAATATTTGGTCATGGCAACAAGAAAAATAATACAAAGAATGATAACTATTCTAATGGACAGTGTTATACCATTCTTTAATGAGGATTATTACATTCACTATAAACTTGTGCACAGCAAATATAGTAAACACACTTGGGAAGAGAGAAGATGTTTTATTTTGTGGTATTATACTCACTTCCTGAGGAGTTAAATCTCATAGTCAGTGACTAGTCAACTATAACATGAAATTCGAGATATCAGTTCCCAGTGTCAGTCTTTACTTTAGATCTGATGGTAGGTAAAATTGTTGCCTCCACAAGATATGTCCATATGGGCTTCTGAAATGTAATCTTATTTGGAATAAGGATCTTTGCAGCTAAAATTAAGAAATGCCACCAGATGCCAGAAGAGGCAAGGAATGAGTCTCTCCTACAGTCTTCAAAGACAATATGGCCTTGCAGACAACTCAGTTTCAGGCTCTTGAGCATCTGAAATACAAGAGAATAAATTTCTATAGTTTTCAGTTCCTAAATTTGAAGTGAGTAGCCTTGGATGGTATTATATGTGATTATACCCAAGTGGATAACATATAGTAAATCTGAGCCATAATTTGTTTTTTTAAATGAACTGTTAGCTTGCTGTCTCTTAGCCTTCCAAAGATGCCATAACCAAATACTGTGAACTGGGTGACTTAAAAACAACAAATATTTATTTCTTATAATTCTAGAGGTTGATAAATCAGAAATAAGACAGCAGTAGATTTGATATCTGGTGAGGGCCCATGTCCAGGTTTATAAATGGGTTGTAAACTGTTGGTTTGCACATGAAGAAGATGGTGAGAGGTTTTCTGGGCCTCTTTTATGAGCACTAATCCAACCCTTGAGTGCCCCCTACACCTATTACCTAGTAACTTGACAATGTCATTTCCTTCTGTGTTAGGATATCCATAGGTAATTTTTGATGAGACGTAACTATTCCGACTATAGTAATGTGTATTGAAAGGTTAAGCGAATCATGAATGTTACAACATTTCTTATTTTATATTATAGCCAAATAAGATTTATTTAAATGACATTAATAATTTATTATTTGGTGTTATCTAGGGATCCAGAAGGCACTAAACTGCAAGTAATCAGAGAGAGAGAAAGAGAGAGAGAGAGAGAGAGAGAGAGAGAGAGAGAGAATAATCGTCCTATATAGCAGTTAATCTTGGTGGTTAACTTGACCAAATGGATAGATGTTTGCTAAACTGGCAAAGCACACTTCTTTGACAGTTATTTCAGAGAAGACTGAATGTGGGTAGATGAACTGAGAAAGGAAGATTCATCATTAGTATGGGTAGAATTGTGCAATATGGAGGGGCCATAGATAAAAGAGTAGATGGGGGATTTCACACATACTCCCCTCTTCTTGAGTAGGTTCATTTTTTAAATATTATTTTATTTTTTAATTCTATTTATTATTTCTATTTTATTTTATGTGTATGTCATGCAAGTGCACCAGTGTTGTGCAGTGCCCATAGAGGGCAGAAGAGGGCATTGGATGCCCTGAAACTAGAATTAGGGTAGTTGCTAACCACCATATGGGTGCTGGGAATCAACCCTGGGTCCTCTGCAAGTACAGTGCAGGCAGTGCTCTTAACTGCTGAGCCATCGCTCCAGTCTCTTATTTGATTTTCATTCAGTGTGCATGCATGCTTTGCCTACTTGTATGTATGCACACACGTGGGTGTCTGGTATCCAAGGAGGTCAGAAGAGGGTGTCAGGTCCCCTGGAACTGGAGTTACAGGCAGTTGTCAGCTGTCATGAGGGTGCTGGGTTCTATGGAAGAGCAACAATAGTTCTTCACAGCTGAGCCCTTTCTCTAGCCTCTGGGTGTATTGTTTTGTTACTGCCAATGCCTGTGACCATCAGCTCTAGGTTCTCCTGCCATTGAACATGGACTAGTACTAATGACTCCCCAAAAGGTTGATTCAGATTGGTGATTCATCACAGGTAGTTCTTCTGAGACACCCAGCTTCTTGGACTTAATAGGACTGGATTCCAGAGCTCTCCAGCCTATAGACAGGCATTATCCAGTCATTCAGCCCCTGATCATTGAGTAATAAATTCCAATAGAACTCTCTCATTCCTCTCTTTTATTCATTTTATCTTATTGCCCTGGAGAACTCTCAATTATGCAGCAATTTCAAGACAAATTAAAACAATAACTGAACACTGGCAAGTACCTCAGAAATACAGGAGCAGCAAAAGCAAAGTAAAAGGATGAGGAAGAGGAAAGGGAGGAGGGCAAGACAAGGAGGAAGAGACAGGAGTAAGTGCTTTTGTGATGAAATAAAAGTAACTAATTTTCTCTCCTGCCTTTAACCATTAGAAACCTGGACAGAATACATTTTACTTACTCTTATGCATTGAACAACAGTAAATCCAGTACAAAGGAAGAGAAACAAATGAGACGAAGTTCAATGTGGCTCTAGAATTCTAGCTAGAGTTAAATGGAAAACCTGGGGCAGTAGGATGAGTTTCAGAAGATTATGATTGTTTCCACTGGTTGAGGAGATTGTAACTCAGGAAATCTGAGAAGTGAACCAGAGTTCCAGGAGAAAGAAGCTATGAAGAGAAAGAACTGCAGAAACTGTAATCCAGGTTCCTTGGCAATTAGTTAATTTGCATAGAATGAAAAGTCCATGAGAACAGAAAAGAAATTGCGATCTGGGACCTGTGCAATTTCTGGAGCTCACATGAGCCAAGGGATCATTTGGGTTTGTTCCATCCAGAGTGGATTCCATACTTATCCTCTCAAAATTCAACAGCGATCTCAAAAATTATCTTAGTAGGAGAGCTAGATTTTTAAAAATATTTTATTTATTATATTTTATTTTATGTGTATGTGTATATTGCCTGCATGTAGGTAAGTGCACCTGTGTTGTGCAATGCCTGAGAAAGACAGAAGAGGCTGTCAGATCCCCTGGAACTGGAGTTATGAACAGTTGTTCGCTGCCATGTGGGTGCTGGGGTGAAAGCAACTCCAGGAATAATTCAAGAAAAGTAAAACAGATCTCAAAACAAGAAAGATGAACTGCGAGTTATTCAATTGCTTTACAAAGCAAAAGTTTTCACTTGGTGCAGGACAAACTAACCATCACCACCTTTAGGTTTATTTCCAACCTTCCTTCATAAATTATTAGTGAGGCAAAGGAACATGAAAATGAAGCACATAACTAGGAACATGATTAGGAAATAGAAGCAGAACCAGAAATTGGAGAGACAATAGAATTAGAAGAGAATGTTATTGAGACAGCTACTCTAGTTATAATTAACTAAAGATAAAATGCAAACACTGGGAAGAGAAAAAGCTTACGAGACAGAACATAATGCAATCCATAGACACGGTAAACAGAGTAGGTGACATGAAAATTCACAGGGTAGGATTAGGATCAGATTAGGCACTGAGGAAGAAGAGAGACATGAACTTCTAAAAGATTTTCTTTTCAACTACCTAAAATGAAGCACAAAATGAAGCATAAAATGTGAAAAAATCCATTCAGAGACTTGTGAGACAACAAACAAAAGGCTTGCAAATGTAAAATTTAAAAAAGGTGACAACAGCAAATACTTGACATAAGATGAATATATTGCCCAAATTTAAGGGGAAATATATATATATATAATTAAACACACAAAATACGAAGTCAACATCTGCTGAGTCAAAGTGAGGATACATATGCTAATAATATCAAGAATAAACAGTGAGGAACAGGGATGGATCAGTGGGTAAAGCTGCTTACGGTCAGGCCTGACAACCTGAGCTCTGGGATCCATATGAAGGAGCTATGGTAGAAACTGGGGTCCCTTCTCGGGATTCTTAGTCTCATTAATAAGTAATTTAATAATGGACTCAAACAGAAGCTTAAGGACAATTTGATTAGAGTTTAAAGAAAAACCTCCAGTGCAGGCAAGCTGTGGTCTCAGCTGCTGCCCAAAGAAAAAGAATGAAGGAGAGAAGGAAAAATGCCATGCCATTTGGGCTGGCATGGATTTCAGACACATGGCAGACTAGTGGCCACTTAAGAGGCAGAGAAGTTAGAGAAAAGAAAGGAAACCCAAAATACTGAGGAAGCCCAAAGTATTAGGAAAGCATGCTTAGAAAAGAGATAGAAAGAAGAAGAGATGATTCCATCTGAAGAATTCAGAAAATCAGGCAGACCTATGGGGCTACATGACTACTGCCTGATAAGCTACTGTGCTAAGGTGCAGATTCTTGGAAGGAGAAGTATATTATCTCATTAAAGACTAAATAGTCCACCTATATGGAATAGGTTCAGCACAGCCTAAGGTGAACACATCTTCCTAGAAATGGTCCCTTAGCCTGGTGACTGACCTAGTACAACTGGAATGTTAGGTCTCCACCCATGCCAGAGATTCTATTCTCTTGACCAATTCTCTCTTAGCAAGCCTTCATTGCTACTGTGACAGTGGCAGAGGAGAACAGTTGCCCACAAGTTAGTTGTCCTCTCATCTCCTTAGGGGCGCCCTGTCACAGGCATGCAGGCATATAGTACACACAATAAATAAATGAATGTGATACTTTTTTAAAGAATGAAAGGAGAAACATCAATTTAAATCATGGTAAAAAGGACAATAAGAGCACAGCATGACACTTTTTAAGATGATACCTTAAAGAAAATGAGCAAATCTTTTAAGATTAAAAAACTACCCAACTAACTAAAAAAATATATAGAAAGCTTGAATATACCTACATCAATTAAAATTCAGAAGTATAATTTGAGCATGATTCTAGAAAGAAATCTGTATATTCACTGTTTCTGTCTGTGCATTTAATCACACATTTTAAGAAACTCTCAAGTATTTTAGACAAATCTCCTAAAAATATCATGTATTTTAGACATGAAGTGGGGGCTACACCAATGAAATCTCCACAATATAATAATCTAGCAAGATCTTCATAGAGACAAAACCAGTTGGCATGCCAAAGTGGGTGGGAGAAATTTCATAGGGTCTTATCTCAAGATGAAGAGCTACAGGCAATCATGGATGCTTAGGGAGAGGTTATCTGTTTTCTACAGGGACTAGTTCCCTGAAAGGCAATCCCAAGTGGGCATCCCTAAACACAGGTATACACAAGCACCACTAAATGAACTCAATACTATATATATAAATGTATGTATGCCCATATAACAGTAATAAGTAAAAAAGACAAGAAATTGTGAAGACCTGGGATGGCATAGGAGGAGCTGGAGGGGTACAGTAGGGGTGGAATGATACAAATACAATACTTATTTATGAAACTCAGAAAAGAAAAGAAAAAAAATCACCAGTCTTGTACAAACTATCAATGAAATTGAAGGAGGGAGGAACATTCCTTTATTCACTTCATGAAGCTAGTGTTTCCTTCATTGAAAAAGATACAAGAAAATCACAGACAAATATCCTCATGAAAGGAGGCACAGAAAACAGTAACAAATATTAGCAAGTTAATATTGAAAATCTTTTAAAAGGAAATATATTAACCACATTGGGCTTTTCCAGGAATCCACAGTTTGACTTTGCAATCACAATCACATCACAGTAACTCATCACATTAGCAGAACAATGGAGAGAAACCACTAGATCATTTCAGAAGCAGGGTTTGAGAAAATTCAGCCTAAACTTATAATAAAATACATTAGTAATCTAGGGGCAGAAAAGAGTAGTTTCTAAAATCACCCTTGGTTAGAAGACCATTTCATCACTAACATTAAGAACAAAGAAAAGATCTTTGAACTGAACACTCATAGTCAACACTGTAGTAAAATGTAATGAAACATAATAAAGAAATAAATACACAGATGTGAGATTAACGGGTAAACTGTTGTATTTGCCAAGTTACATGATTATGCAAATAGCAGCTTCTAATGAATCCACATAAAAGCTGCTGAAATTTATAAGCAAGCATAGTGCAATTGCATAAGACCAATAAAAAACACAGTTGTATTTCTATGTACTCTCAATAGACAATAAGAAATTATTTTTAAGTATTTACAATTACAGCCAAAACATTGAAAGACATAGTTTAAGAAACTGCAACATGTGCACGGGGAGAACTATGACATTGCTGAGAAATAAAGAAGATCCTAAAATGTGGAGAGAGATGCTTTGTTCTCAGACACAGAGCTGGACTAGTATGCCAAACTAGACACACACGAGGCTAGAGGAAGAGCAATCTGTTAGAAAACTATATTCTCAGACACGCAGCTGGACTAGGAATGCTGAACTACACATACAAGAGACTGTATGCAGTAATCTTATTGATTCCCTTGAATTGATTAATAGATTCTATAAAATCCATTCAAAAACTGATGGAGGCTATATTTGGGGGAAAGATTAACAATTTAATAATTTAAACTTTAAAAAGTTTAAGAAGCTCAGAGTTTAAAACCACATGCTCTTTCAGAGGACCCTGGTTCAGTTCCCAGTATGTACACGGAAGCTCACGGTAACTCCAGTTCTAAGGAATCTGAGATATCCTCTTCTGGACTCTGCGGGCAACAGCCACACACATGGTGAACATATGTACATGCAGGCAAACACTCTTACACATAAAATAAATATAAATAAAACAATTTTTTAAAAGTTTAAGAAATGTAAAGGGCCTAGAATAAGCCAAACAGTTGGATTAAAAAAATCATGCTGGAATTCTTCAATCTAATTCCAAGAATTTTTATAAATTCATAAATTTTATCAATATTCATATATTGATATATACATACATAAAGTTCAACTGAAGAATAAAAGAGAATAGTTGACATAAAATTTAAACAAAATCAATCATAAAAAGAGGATATTTTCAACAAGTGGCCTAGAAATATTTGAAATATATATATAAATAAAGACAAAATTAACCCGTATTTCAAATTACTTAGAAAAATTAGCTCAGAGTGAACTACAGCCAAAACCCAAAATTTAAACTTACACAGTTTTTAATACAATAAGCAACTTTCAGATATAGTCTACAAAACACTAATCATAATAGGAAGCTAGATACAACACATTTCAATGAACATTAAAAATGCTCTGTAAAAATACATTAAATTCAGGTGGGGCAGCTATGAGGCGGGTGCAGTTAGCAGAAGCCAGGCTCAATATGCTTAAGATACATTATATGAAATTCACAAAAATTCAATTAAAATATATATTGAAAAAATAATTTTGAAAATAAAAACTATCATAGACAATGTAAAATATGAAAATTCAAGCCATAAACTGAAAAATAATACTTTTCATTTGTAAGAAAGATAAGGAATATTTAAAAAACAATTCTACAACTCTATAATAAAAAAATGGGCAGTTTGTTAAACAGAGATTTCATAAAACAAGATATATAAAGTGTCCTCTTAATGCTTAGATAATTAGTCCTTAAAATGGATTAGTAAAGCCATCCTATATTAATTCTATAGTCATGTGGCTACAGTTAAACACTGAGAATATCAGGGTTTGTGGAGCTAAGGAAGGATAAGGTATGGAATGAAGACGCTTCATGAGTGTGAGACTTCATACTCATTTTGGAAAGCATGTTAGAAGTTTCTTGTAAAATTAAATGAATGATTTCTATATGACCTTGCAGTTCCACTAAAACTAAATGTAATCGATCCTACATTCAAACTATTCTTAGAAAGCTCATAGCAATTCTTGTGGTTAATTTTATGAATGGTCCCCAAATTTTTGTCATTAAGCAAATAAAGAAATTTCTGTAATGCAGTACTGTTTATTGTGGTTTATTTACTAAAAGTCATTACTAGAGACCCCAACTTTCTGGGTCTCACAGTCTTGTATAAACCCTCTATGAGTAGTTTCTAATATATTGAAATATCTGATGAGAGACATTAGCTCTACGACAGTTACTCGAGGTTGTAGTATCTTGATAACACAGATCCTCTCCCTTGCTGCTTCTGATGAAGTAAATTCCACCTTGAAGAGACCTTACATGACATAAACTGAAGGGGGCTTTGGAGAACATCATTTGCCATCTAAGGTCATCAATCCAACCAAGTACTACCAATCATCAGTCAATGAGTTTGGATGTGAACTCCTCAAGTTCACTGGCTTGTAAGAAACATTAAATCAGAGAACTCACATAAACCACTTCCAGATTCCTCAACCACAGAATCTTTGATATAGCAAATATTCATTGTTTTAAACTTTATGGTACTGATAATTTGCTAGGAAATCATAGATAACTAATATATTCATCAATTTAAAATAATAATCCAATGACAAATACCCATATCAGTTTTTATTGATATATAAAAATTCACCATAAATTTAGCCACTTCAAATGACCTTCATGTATTAAATGAGAGTTCTATAAATCAAAAGCCTGGGTGTGACATAACAGTTCCCTGCACATATTTCACCAGGGTGGATTCAGGGTGTGACCTGGGCTATAATCTCATCTGTGGCTCAAAGGTCTTATATGAGTGCTTGTTAAGAGAATTCAGTTCCTTGTGACCATGAGCCCAAGGTGCCAGTTTTCTTGTTGCTTGTCTAAGAGATTTGTCTTGCCTCACAGGTGAGTTTTCTTCCCATAGGCATGTTTTTATAGCATGGAAATTTTGTCTTCAAAAATCAACAACAAAAATTCTCCCAGGCTTCAAATATCTCTAATTTTTTCTTAAGACTAACTTGCGTGGGTCTACCTCACCAAGGAAAATTTCCCCAAATATAAACTTAATAAGGACATTAATTTCACTTGAAAAAAAATTGAACTGTAGTAGTAGCCAATGCTTGGCTGAGCATCAGATAAAAAGTAAATATACAATGAGATAAGGATCTTGTGGTCCATCTCAGACTTGCAATCTCACATTGGGCATGTGGCTTGTGCCTTTAATCCCAGCCCTCGGGAGGCAGAGGCAGGCACATCTCTGTGAGATCAAGGTCAGCCTGGTCCACATAGTGACGTCCATGCAGGATAGGCCTAGGGAGACCCTGTCAAAAAAAAAAAAACAAAAAAAACAAAAAAAAAACAAGCCAAAAAAGCTAAACAAGCAAACAAAATCCAAAAACAGTTCAAATCTCCCAGAAAGACAAAAATGTATGGAAAAAAAAAGCAGGTAAATAGTTACCTGGGTGCAGGGATTGGTCATTGACACAAAAGCCTATTACATACCTTGATACTAATGCTAGTCACATGGGTCCACAAATTTGTCAGACTAATGAAAATACATACTTAAAATGGATACAGTACATTATATATAAAGTATGTGCCAGTAGAGGGCATTAGAAAGAACCAGAGTAGCCAGCCATGTGACCTTTTCCTCAAAGTCCTTGTGTAATGTGACGACTGGTCAAACCTAATCTCACTAAGAAGGCTAGCTGCAAAGAAATCTAGCAAGCGTATTTTCCTTTTATATCCTATGCTTCTTAAAGTGAATCTGAACACCAAGTGATTGGCTCCTACTAGGCTTCCTCAGGACAAATACCCCCTCTCATTGTTTCAGGTTATCCAGTATCAGAATTAATTAAATATAGATACTTATATGTAAACATACACATACATGCATGCTCCCATCAGAGGTACAAACATTATGCTCACAGACAGTGAATTATAATTCATAAAAAATGAAATTTGCAGGTAAATAGATGGAGCTGGAAATGATCATTCTGAGTGAGGTAACCCAGACCCAGAAAAACAAATGCCACATATTCTCTCTCCTAAGTGGGTGCTAGCTTGAAATCCTTGAAGTGTTCATCGAAGTCTGGAAACTAGTAGGGGGCCATGGGGGAATTTCAAGGGTGGGGGAATAGAACACAGGTGTCATGAAGGGGTAAGAGGGAATAAAAATGGGGTGAGGGATGGGAGGAGAGGGTATGGAAGGAGATATGGGAATGGATAACTAACCTTAAAAGCATTTGAAAAAGCTATATTGAAATCTACTAATATAGAAACGACTTAACATATGTGCCTATACAAATACATATATAGAAGCAGTTTAAATGCCGCTACCCTATCATGGGGAACAATGCCTCTCCAAGACAATGTAAGCTATCAAAAAAAGAGCCAGGAATGGGTTACCACTTTCAGAGTTGTTGGTCAGTGAGGTCCCATAGACCTCCAAACAAGGAAACCTTAGCCATTGTTCTTGGTACCCTCCAGAACTTGATAAGACCCTATTGAGGAAGATACCACACACTTTGTTTATAGAACATGAAGAAATTAGGCTGGTACCAACTTGGAATCCCTACTGACATGTTTCCATAGTATCAGAAGGTTCTATTCACACCTAGTTATGAACCCTGTAACACCAGTGACTGGATTGGCAAGATATGGCCACTGTGCAACAGTGACTTGACTGTTATTGGAATAATCAATCACTTTCTAATTGGGTTTAAGGTTAGCTCTACAAGAGGGAACTCATGCTTGGTGCCATTAATTTGGCCCAAAACCCATGGAAAAACAGAAACAGAAACAGAAACAACAACAACAAAGAAACATGATCTACAAGATGATAGCTGCCCATAATGGAAACTCTTTGTGTAACATAGAGCATTCTAATTCTCTACTGTTCTGTAAGCCAAGTGACAGGGGCCTGGCTTCTGGTCCTGAAATCCAATGACCAGAGATAGAACTTCTGTAGACCAGTGCCACTACAGTGACCACTTTTTTCTACTTTAACTCTGAAACTTTTCAAGGATCATATGACACTTAATGAGAAAATTTTTAAAAAAGATTGAATTACACACAGAGCCTACAGAAATCTTAAAAGGAATGGATTTTCCTTTCTCATTTTTGGATCAGCAAAATTTATGGGACATGGGTTTCTTTCTTAATATCTATTAGAATAACAAGGGTGGGGTAGAGAACGACACAAATCAATTATTCTCAAGGCCAAATAATTTTGGGGGATTAACTAGGTTTTTTTTTCTTCTAATAAAAACATATGCACTTAATTATAAAGTAATGAAATAAAATATACAGATTAATGAGAAATTTTCAGCACATCTGGGAAGCGTTTTCAGATGAGCACTTTCAGGAGTCACCACTTGAGAACAACTGGCACAATAAATTATGTAAATAAGACAAAGAGCAAGATTCAAGCAACTTATCAATTGTCCTTTATTTGCATCTGCAATATGGACCACACCCAGAAAGAAAATATTTAAGTGAATCAGTACTATGTGAGAGATGTTGCTCACTTGATTTTGTCAAACCTAAGACAGAAATCATCATTGCATTTATCAAATAATCTCCACAAAATTGCATCTCATCTTTAAGACAACTATTCTAACTCTTTATCCCTAGGCTTCAGAAAAGGATTAATCAAAGCAAACAAACTAACAAAACCCCCAAACCCCCTTTAGAGTCATTTTTTTGTACCATGGCTAAGATGCCATTGCTTTGGGAAAATAGTAACCATGCATGAATCTCATCAGACTGGCATTTCAGGTACTACTTTCATTGGAAAGGCAAATGTAGTCAGACTGTACTTGATTTCGAGAAGACCCAAAAGAAGGCAGTGCATATAAAAAGTAAGGTTTGGGGCCAGCAAGATGGTTCAGTTAGTAAGATCTTGTTGGCAAGACCGACTACCAGAGTTCAATCCCCAGAACCTATATGGTGGAAGGGAAGAACCTATTCCTGCAAGATGTCCTCTGACTTCAACACACCACAGGCATCATGGCATACATTCATTGGTGCACATGAGCACACACATGCACACATGTGCATACACATACACACACATAAATACATTAATAATAAAGAAATAAATGCAAAAGGTTTAAAACATTAAAGTTTGTCTCATGCAACAAGCCTGTGATTATGAAGGAAGAATTAATGCTATAAAGGTCCAGACTACTGCATTTCTTTGGAAACCTATCTCTAAAATGTAGTTTTAGAGGCTGGAGTGATGGCTCAGAGGAGTACTGAAGTACTGGAATACTGGCTGCTCTTGCTGACTTAACTTTGGTTCCCAGAACCTACATGGCAGCTAACAATCATCTGTAACTCCAGTTCCAATAATTTGATGCCTTCTTTAGGTATCTGAAGGCATTACACAGCATGGTATACTTAGAAACATGTAGGCAAAACACTCAAGCATAAAATAAAAATAAATAATTTTTAAATGATGTTTTAATCTCATGACCTTAAGGTGATTTCTCCTCCATGCATACTGAAAGACCATTCCAGTGAGTTTATCTTTTATAACATACAGAAGATTACACTAAATTTATTACTGGCCAGAATTGGGTCATATGACCACCCTCATTTCCACTAAAGGCTACCACAACAAGGTTTTCATTTCTACTTGATTGACATAACTGCTAACTAAGAACTGGTATGCAAATATTTAATGAGTGCTACAGTACATGTCATTACTAAACATTGGCACAGATAAGATTTTCTAATCTTGACATATCTTTCCATCTTGCTCAAATTCTATACATACTAAGAACACTGAAGTTTGCTAACTTACATTAAGCTTCCACTAATAACCTCAGAAGCCTAGCCTTTGAAGACTGTAACAACACACGTATTATAATCTCAGGTTTCTATGCCTCTAATCAAGTACTGAGAATTTCTGAAATTCTTATTATTGTTCAGTCTTACTTGAAATAAAGATGTCTTACGTGTTTTAACTAGCTGTGTATCATTTTTACAGAGCTAATAAAAGGGTAATATCAAATTTAATTTACTGTATTTGCATCAGTGTTTATCATCAGTGTGTGTTGGGCCCTGTGCTAAAGACACCAAAAACGAAATCAAAGAATTTATCTCTGGATATAAAACATTGGCATAGAACTAGGAAAATGGGCAATAGCCCCCAATCTTGGCCAAAAATCTATTGACAGCTGATTACTATTAGGTGAGGGAGAGCTGATCTTCTTTAAGGGCACGACTCTAGATAGGCTGAGTAGACCACAGTGGATGAACTTCAGGGAGGTCAGGGGAAACTAACTCAACAGGCCTTAACATAAACGACAGAATGTATAAAGTTTGGAGGGGACAGGCTATGGGGGGGGTGTCCAGATGGGGGAAGGGGTAAAAAGATGATTAAGATGTTTTGTATGAAATGCACAAAAAAATCAATGAAAAAACAATAAAAATTTTAAAATAGAGAGATGAGCACACACGTAAAATAAAGGAAGATTTGTGCTCAAATCAGAACCGCGCACAGTAGCGGAACAAATTTTATTGAGAAAGATGCAAGGAAGACAAATATTTTATACCCAAGTTCAGTAAGTTAGATCAGAATCAATTCCCATGTTTACTGATTCTTACTCTATTTTCTTTGATCTAACTTAAAATCAAGATAAATAAAAATAAATATAAATAAGTGGTAACATGAATAAGAAGTATAATACACCCATATATTATTTAACTATAGATACATGATAAGGAATGCATTGTCAGGTAATTTGTCATTGTTTGAACATCATAGAGAATTCTTATACATCCCTCAATAGTACACATGACTATACACCCAAACTATATGATATATACTATCACATGAGCCATCATTTACCAAAATGTCCATATGAGGTGTATGACCATGTAATACAATAATTAAAAGTGTGAATGAAATGCATGCTTTCAATAACCTTTTTATTTATAAATAAGAGTACAGAGTCTTAGTCTAAATTTTAATGTAGTATTTGATCTACTGCTTTAGCTCACCCAAAATGCCTTCAATTATCTTCACAATTTGTTAAGAGTTTCATAAATATAGAACATTGAACAATATGCTTGTGCTTAGTAAAAAAAAATAGCAAGCTATTTATCTAAAAAGTTGCTGTTCATAAAATATGCTATTTTATTCATGATGATCTTGAGAAAAACTCCTATTTATTTCTGATAGAGGCATCTGAAAAATGAGCAAAATACTTTTAATTGCCTGTACCACAGAATAAAGGCTGAAACTGCAAATGTGTCATAGTACTGTAGCTGAACTTCTTGCTGCTCAAAGCACATATTTTCTTTCTCTCCTGTGTGTGTGTGTGTGTGTGTGTGTGTATGTGTGTGTGTGTGCACATGGCATGTGCGCACATGCAGGCGGAAGTCAAAGGTCCATCTCCCATGTCATTCCTCAGCCGCTGTCCATGCTATTTTTTGAGATGGGTTCTCAGCTGGCCTGGAACTTGTTGGCTAGGGTAGGCTGGCTAGCCAGTGAGTCATAGGGTCCTTCTGTCTTTGCTTCCTCAGTGCTGGGATTACAAATGTGTGCCACAACATCTGGCTCTTTTGTGTGAGTTCTGGGGATATTTTTGCACAAAAATGTATATTATCGAGGTATTACCCTTATTTCAGACGTGGAGGAGGGGCTCTTAGTGCTTCTGGATCAAGCCATGCTGCTCCTTCCCCCAGACACCCACATTTTTCATCACCACCTTTGAGCTCTGGGTTCTGTCTCCAAACTGAATCCTCTTCTGGTAGAAAAACACTGAACGGTTAGAAAAACATCAAAGTCTGTTCAAATACCCTGTTCTTTTCATTCTTACAGCATCTCTGTAAAATCCAGTGAGCCATTTTATGAGGGTTTCATTGAGTTAAACTTGTGTAGTCACACAACTGCTAGGTGCTAATATCAAACCTTAAAACCAGTGTTTTCAGTCTGCTCTTGGCGTGCTTTCCAGTAGTTACCCCACGTTTATTCTGGGGTTATCCAATTTTACCAAATTTAAATGCTGACACAATTTCCTTTGTTATCTCATGTAAATAACAAGCAGTTCTAGAATGTCTTTAAAGTGAACTGCAGGAAGGATATCATTGTGCTTTATAGAAAATTCCTATAACTATAAATATAACATGCATTTTAATAATTCAGGATATGTTAATTAAGCATTTACTCATGTTCCCTCCATTCCATGAACATTGAGGTAGATATTACAGCTTTCTTCTTGTTCCTCCCAGAAATTAGATTTGTTGTTTTAACTAGCATTAATTCAGCTCTTGTAACCATTGTTCTCTTAATGTCTGGAACAGTGCCTGACATTTATTACGTTTTAATAAGCAAATAATGGACCTGCACATAACATAAATGGATTTTCAAGAAGTGTATGACAGGTACAGTTATGAGAGAGTAAGTGTAGTCAATGTTACACAGAATGGTAAATGGAAAATTAATAAAACTAAGTGAAATACCCAAACAGAATGGAGATAGAGATCAGCATATTCCTGGTACTCCAACACATTCCCGAGAGGCATGGGGAATCCATGATGGAAATGCTGTGCACCTTTTTTGGGTTACTATATGTGAAGAATCTTAAGTGTGAGCTATTTACAAATTTAAGAAAATTTTTCACAAGTAATACATGCATGGAAAAAAAAAAAACCCTCATTATGGTTGACCTGTGCACATGAAGGTGACATCTAATTCCAGAGAACTAGAAGAGAATTAGGCCCTAAAAGAGGAGGGAAAAGCAGATTAGAAACAACAGAGTGTAGCGTATTCGCCAGAATTGCTGCAAGTTCCTGGTGTTGGGAGAGTTGGAGATTTTATACAGTCTTGTGTTGCGAGTTGGAAACTATACAGAGTCTTAGAGCATATCAATGAAAGCCACCTTGGCATCAAATACATTCCACATGCTTGGTATGAGCCACATATGTTTTTATTTCTCAACATGGGCTTAATCTTTCTTAACTGTTCTCATTGTCTTTAAAAGATTAACCTTTATGTGTGTTTGTGGAGATATATTCTTAATTTAAACAAACTTTGCTTAACTCTCATTGAGTGGCCATCTCTCTTGGGATATTGTCTTAACAGCTGCATTAGCTAAATACTACTGAGCATTTTCTTTGTGTCTCACAGAAAAAGACACTGATGTGCAGAGGGCTTGTTTGAGGCCCCATAATGTATTAGTGGTAGGTTAGGATCTGTATTCTAAGTTTAGTTTATGCAAATCTGTTTTCCTTTCTTTTTACATTCTCCATATAATGTGAACTCTTTTGCATCAAACAATTTCAATCTGCTGTTTCGGTCCTACAAACATGATTTTAACAATAGCTTGAAATATACAAGAAGGCAAATCTAAGAGGTGGAAACGAGACAGTCAAGCCACAGCAACCTTTCTGACAGCAAACTCCATCTACAAAAGTATTTCTACAAAATGATGTAACCTAGACATATAGTGGGCTTTACTACGTAGCCAGTGTAAAACCAGGCTATGATGTTCACACAATGACAAGTTTACCTAACGATGCATTTATCAAACTATATTTCCAGAGTTAGGCAGAATATAACAATATATATATATATATATGATAATTGTGATGTTCCATTCTGAAGAAGACATGATAGTAGATAGTTAATAAAAATCCAGTTAGTTCAAGTCTTCAATCTTTTAGAAAAATTTTAAAGAAATGAGAACTTGACCATAGTATTCATACAAAATGCACATGAAATTTTTGAACTATAAACCAGGATAATTAGGATGTGTCCTCTAAAGAAATAAAAATGATAATGAAACAGGAATTTTTTAAAGGCATGAGGAATAATAAAACAGAAGTTTGCATATGCCTTTATCTGCAGTACTCAGGAATGAAGGAAGAGGGATCTCTGTGGATTTGAGGCCAGCCTGAGCTACATAGTGAGTTTCAGGTCAGCAAGAGTTACATAGCAAGAAGCTAAGAAAATAAAAAGTGAAAATAGTTTGCTACTCTCTTCATGTTCACTTTAAGAACACTGTGAAAACTTCCTAGACCATTAAGGCTATGCATATATGGGAAGTCGCCAAGTACCTGGAAGATGTCACTTTAAAGAAGCAATGCGAGGGACTGGAGAGATGGCTCAGCACTTAAGAGTACTGACTGTTCTTGCAGAGGACCGGGGTTCGATTCCCAACACCCACATGATGACTAACAAATGTCCATAACTCCAGTTCCAGGGGAAATCAATGCTCTCTTCTGACCTCTGTGGGCATTGCAAGACATGGGTGCACTTACATTCACACGGGCAATACACTCATATGCGTAAAATAAAAATAAATAAAATATATTTTCAAAGAAACAATGTGAGTAATTCCCATGGTATGATGGTTGAATCAATAGGTGTGCCCAGGCTAAATAGTGGAGCTGGACACAGGATTGGTGACCTCGAAAGGAGAGTTAAACTTTTGCTGCACATGCTTAAAATGCATAGAGTAATGCTTACTTGAAGGGTTTGTATGTAAATATTCTAGTCATTGAACATATTCAAGTGAAGAAAGCAGCCAAGAAGGGCTGTGACACTTGTGAAGCTCATGATGATATTGACCCACATGGGAGCTCCCCTGCCACATAGAGATGGTTCTCACTGAAGAGGAAAAAATTGTTCCTAAGCCAGAAGAGATTGAACAGAAGAAAAAAGATATCCCAGAAGAAAATAAGAAACAAAAAATTAAGTCATGGGAATAAATTTAGAATATAATAAATGCAAATGCAAGTTTAAAAATAAAACAATCAGAAGGAATTAAGCATTCTCAACCAAGATATTTTTCAGTACTGACTCACACTGTGAATGGTTAAAATTTTATTATGAGGTTACATATTGTTAAAATACAGAATGCCGAATGCCCATCTCCCGATTTCCTGATTTCCTGAGTTTGCGGTTGAGCCAATGTACTTTAGTAACAATTTCTCAGAAGTCCTTGACATCTGCTCCAGGGACCATATTGGGACTATCATTCTCTATAATACTGGCTCTCAACACATGTATAAAAATTGGTCTTGGAAGTGGAGAGATGGCGCAGCAGTTAAGAGCTGACTGCTCTTGCAGAGGACCTTGGTTAGATTCTCAGCACCCAAATGGCGGCTACGAACCATCCTTAATTCCAGTTCCAGGGGAATCCGATGCCCTCTTCTGACCTCTGTGGCATAGCACAACACGGGTGAACTCACATACATGTAGGCAATACACTCATACACATAAAATTAAAAAAAAATTGTTTTAAATCACTTTTATTTTCTAGAATGTCTACCCTGTTAAGATTCTGCCTTTCCATTGAAGAACAGATATTATGCCAGAGAGAAAGGACACAATTACTAAGTCCATTTGAGCAACTGCAGATAAGAAGAAAGAAAATTTACAAGAATACTTACCATTTCTAGGAAGGGTAAACACACACTTTTGCTGAACACTGCTCAGTAAAATAATAAAAGGGTAATAATAAGAACAGCGACTCAGACAACACAGTCTATTCATGGCTTGCACTTCCATCAACAAACCACCTAAAAAGAACATATTGACTGCATTATAGTTAAGCCTAAATATTAGATATAATTACATAAAGATTTAGATTTCATATGCAGTGATGAACCTAGGATATTTCTCTTCTGACACTATAGATCTGAATTTCATGAAGCAAAACAAATAACTGCATCAATCAGGATTCTTCCAGTTGAAAATAATATTCAATTTGAACTAACAAGCAAAATGGGAAGAATATGATCTCCTAAACCAGGAGTAAATTGGAATGTCTTCAAAAATGTTAAAAATTGGCCAAATTTTGCCATTGTTCTTGAAACTAACGGTGATGTTCTAGGCTTTAATCTACTGTTAGCCTTCATCAAGATTGTGGCCTGGGACTCGAGTTAATCTCCCTGAGGTAAGGCTCCTTCCTTTCCAGCCAGGGGTAGGCCAGTTCCACCCAAAGGAGAGTAGAGCAAGGGAAAATGGAAAGAGGCAGATTTCACAGGGAATTGAGGGGAAAGCAGGGGGTGGGGGTGGGGTGGGGGTGGAGGTTGTTACTATTTTAATTCTTGTAGTACACATGCTTAACTGTGTGTAACTCAGCATGCCCTACCAGACTTGATCATGGGTTACGTTTTTAGCCAGTTGAACATCGCTACTCAGTGAAGAACAGAATGGAACCTTGTATAGTATCTACTGGGGTGCCATGAGGTGTTAACTGCACCGTCTCGGGTAACTAGAGGGTTGGGTTGGCCCAGTCATCAAAGTCAGTCATCTTGGGAAATAAACATTGCACAAATTCCTAGTTTTCTAGTTGATCACCTATCATTGTCTGTTCTGGCTTCTGCCAATAAAGAACATAGATTACATGAGCTTCAAACAAGAGAAACTTATTTCTTGTAATTTTGGAGGCTGAGAGGTTCAAGGCCAAGATTTCAATAGCTGTCTGATGAATGGCCACTTCCTTATACACAGCCATCTTATTCTAACTTCATATGACTGGCAGAAGGGTTCTCTTGGGCCTCTTTTACAAGTAAAGGCACTAATCCCACTCTTGAGGCCAGATCATCATGACCTAACCACCTCCCAAGCGAATCACTTACTAATATCACTTACCATGATAATTAAGATTTCCACACGACTTTGGAGGCCTTTATCATTCATATCAATACCACATCAGAGTTACTTCATAATAAATATTATTAGGTTTTCTATATGACCAGACATTGAAAAAGTTTGGAAAATATTGCACTAGCAAGAACATAAAATAGCACAAGCATAGAAAATTATTCCAATAATGATTCCAATCCCCCCACTCCCAAATCTTGGCATGTTCGATCTGGAAAGATGGCTCATCAGTTAAGACCACTGACTGCTCTTGCAGAGGACTGGGGTTCAATTCCCAGTACCAACATGATGGCTAACAACCATCTATAACTTCAGTTCTAGGGGATTCAACACGCTTCTGAACTCCGTGGGCATTGCTCAGCACAGGTGTACTTACACACATGCAGGTAATACAGTCATACACATAAAAAAAATAAAAAGAACTGTTAAAAAAATCTTGGCATGTTAAATTTGAAATGAGGTTTATACATTTATCAGACTTAACTATTATAATGCTAATCAAGTTAGGTGATCAATCCCTCCAATCCCTCAGTGAACTGGTCTGCATGTTAAGAATATGGAAGATAAAGAAAAGGAGGCCTTAGATAGGATACTGCATCTCTTCCAATGATACATCTGCTCATTCCTAGTCCCCTGAGTCAGTGATAGCTCCCTCTTTCAGTTTTGCTTATATCTTTGCTTGAGATCAGATTTCAGTGGCTAGCAAAACTTGGAAAACATGATTTCAGAAGACAGTTTTCCCAAGACTTTTCCATTGGCGATACACCAAGGTGCATTGTATGAACTCAGAGACAGTCTTTTCTTTGAAAAAAACAAAACACAAAACTAGGTTTTCTATGAAATCTCTCATTTCTAATCCCCTGTTATGACTCGAATAAGGAATAAAATCTGGGACTGAATTTCTGATGTGGCTGTGGTACAGAAATCTAGTTAGTTTTAAGGGCATGGATTTAACTAACGTTCAGAAATGAGCCTGCCATCTCCTGCCTCACAAGGGCCCAAGCAGGTCACACCATGCATTTGTTTCAGACAATCTGGCAAGGGTCCTGTGAGAAAATATTGTATGCCAGGCTCATGCTCATATATTCACAATTTCATTTTCTAATTCTCTGAATAAAAAAAAAATCAAATAGGAGGGGAAAAACTCATTAAAAAGATAAGAAAAAATATCTAGTAGAAATTTAGAATTAAGGAACATTCTTCCAGAATCATACAAAGATGATTTAAAAAGCCAAGTCTGAGAGTGAGACATAAAATTCTGGGTCTACAACAAATTCTGACAAGATTTCACACACTGTCAGAGAGGTTCTTTTCTTTTGCTTGGCTTCCCTGTGGTGGGAGAAGGGACAGAGCCAATGCCCCAACCTCACTGCACTAGGGGAGCCACTTTGACCCAATTCCAGAAGCCCAAGGGCTGTCCTTAATTAGCATTGTAATTTATATTGCACAATTATGCAAATTGGGTACATAAACAAAATTATCCTTTCAGTTTGGCTTTGCTACCCAAGAAATGCAAAGCCAGTCAAAGACAAGAAGAGAAAAAGCAGAATGCATTTGGTTTAACGCAGTACACTCTTTCTTAATTTACCCTGCCTTACATTCCACTCTTCCACCTTACACTTGGGTTTTTGTGTTTTTTCTCTTCCTGTGTTTTGATTCTTTTTCTTTTTAGGCTCTCTACTTCTTCCTTTATCTATACTTGGCTCTTTTCCTTGAGAAATTTTCCAACTCATTAATTCTCCTGCTGTGATTCACAACTGTTTAGCTCATTCCTTTGGTTTTTGATATGATGACTATCTGTCTGTAATTTCTTTTTTTTTTTCCCAAACTTTCTGATTTCTACTGGTATTTCTTTCCATGATGTACCATTTTTTCCTAGTTAGGTTTGACTGACTTTCTTTTCTTTTATAGCTGAGTGATGCTCTTTGCTAGGAATCTAGCAAGAGCCCTAAGGGTGCAATCGTGTTTTGGATAAGAAAGCTGGAAATAAGCATGGCAAACAACCTGGAAGATAGAAAATGTGAAAATACAAAGTGCGGTGAAATCACACTGGAAACTTGTGCCTCCGAGCAACAGACAGTATTCAAGTATTAACCACCGGGTGATCAGTGCTTAAATCAACATGACAAAGAAAATTTACTAATATTGGATCACCTCCCAATTGGTCTAGTCCCTTTGGAGAAAGTCTTAACATAGTAAGGAAGATCAGAATATCTAAAATATTGGGAAATCATAGAAAATAAAACCTAGAATATTGCTGGATTTGCAAGTACAGTGATTACTGTGATTGACAGTATGTGAGGACTGACTGCTGAGGGCATTTCTGACAGAGGTGCCTGAACAGAATGACAAAGAAAACAAAATTGTGCCTTGCTTTATCTGCCCAGAACCATGGCTCCCATGGGGAAAGCATTCCTTTTCATTTTACAGCCCTCTGGCTCCAACAACATCAGTCAAATTAAAATATAACCCAAGGGGGACCCTGCCCAACTCGGGAAAATCATAGCATCCTCCCTCTGGCTATAACTTTTCCATTTTGAGCATTTTGAGTAGCATTCAAATGCCTGTAGAACCTTCCATAACAATTTTTAGTCCCTGTTTTCATGCCTTTAACTCCTCCATCTCTTTCTTATTTGCCTACCATTTCTGGCTGTCCTGGTTGTCTAATGTTCTCACATCTTTGCTTTTATATGCCTTTCATCCTTTCTGCTTTGATTGTTTTGGTGGTGCTGGAGATAGAACCCAGGAATGGTCCCATCCTAGGCAAGTGCTTTAACATGGAGCCATGTCCTAACATTTTCCATCACTTTTGGATAGCTAGTTTCTTCATGTCATCTGAGCTCCTATTCACATGTCATTTAACAGAAATCTAATGTTGACAGCTACTCTGCCATCCATCACTTACTATGTATTACTCTGTTTTAAGTTATTATTCTTTGAAAGATTATATGTATATATTAAATTCTGTATCTATTTTCTATATTCACTTACCTTTAAGATATTTATCATATATTTTAACTTATGTGTTTTCTGTCTCTCCCTACCAAATAGAATGTAAAAATCCTGTCTGCATAATTTGCTGCCATTTTCTTTATATTTTGAGAAATTTATACATGGGCATTGTAATTGCATTATTTTCATTCCTCCTAGTCACTCTCTAATTTCTCCAGTCTCCCCCATCCCCCTCAATTTTTGTCCTCATTTTTATTATTAAATATATACATACACATATACATATATATAAATACACACACATACACACACATATACACACACACACACACAAATACATTGACTCTATTCAGTGGTGGTCATGTGTACCTGTGTTTAAGGCTGCCCAATTGGGATTAGATAACATCTCAGGGATCTGGTCCCTGGAGAAAACTGATTCTCCCTCTTTCAGCATCCACTGATTTCCGGTAGCTGTTATCTTGAGGGAACCCTATGAAATTTCCCGTATCCACCTTCGTTGCCATGTTCTTAGTGCCCAGAACAGTGTCAGATGCAAACAGCATTCTCAAAATATTCTTGGCTTCACTGATTGAATTCATGATTGTTACAGAATGAAAAATAACTAAACCCAGTCAAAGTTTTTTGTTTAAATCTGTGATTTTTTAGTTTTATAATTAAAAGTGAGTCATCTTTTGGATATTAGGTACTTGGGCTAGAAGAAATGAAACAACCGTAACTAGATTTTTCATCATACAACATAGGTGACAAAACCAGTGAAGGATAGATGATGAAGGAAGAATTTGGTGGAACAGGAGTCGAAACCAAGTTTGGTCAAGTGTTTATTAACTGGTTTCCAGTGTTCCATAGTTCCAGATGCATTGCTGGCTTTGGTGTGTAAAAAGATGTGCAGGATAAGTTCTATGATTTTTGACTTTTCATTAAACTGATAGGAATTGGGTTTTAATCCTTCTCAGTCAGAAAAAATAATATGTATCAACATAAAGCAAGCACACAACGATATGCTTAAAATCTAAACATCAAGGGCACAGTTGGGATTTGAATCATTTACCGGTAAAATGGGAGGTTGAATTCTTGATATCTTCAAGTTGTAGCTTCTTTATTCAAAGAAAAGGGGGGAGGAAAAGAAAGAGAAGAGGAGAGAAGGGAAGGGGAGAGGAGGGGGAAAGGGAAAGGATAGAGTTGATAACAGAAACTATGTGATGAGGTATAGGAAATAGTAAACAGTATATCTGCCAAGTTCTCAAGCATAATTTCTGATATGAAGTTCATAATTAAGGCATTTTGATCTTTATCTTGGGACGTAAATGTGAAAGTCTCTTTCAACTGGCATTTCTCATCTACCCTTATGGATGTTTTTTGCTTTCTGTGGCATATTCTTTATTTTCATTTATTTTAGAATATTTTTGAAACTTTTTATAATTAAGTTTATATGGACTTCTTTATTGTATTCTATCAAAAAGTATACCTATGGCTCAGCCAGTAAATATGCTTGATATCAAGCCTGAGAACCTGAGTTTAATTACCAGGACCTACACGATGGAAGGACAGAACTGATACCTAAAAGTTATCCTGTGATCTCAACATATACACCATGGCACACATGTGCACACACACACATGCGTTAATAAACGTAATAAGATAATTTGAAAAATTGTTTTAAAATTTTGTTCCTCTCATTTTCAATACCTCAGTTTCTGTTAGATATTCAGAATGAGGAATTTTTGAATGAACATAACACTTGGTGCTAAGAAATTGAAGGAAATGATTATAAGGACTGATTCTTTTCAAGGTTAAGTTGTCAGTATCCTAGCTTATGAAGATGGAAGTACATTCACAGGATGAGATTCTGGAGTACAAACCCTGAAGCTCACACCTCCTTCTGTTCTTGGTAGTCTTCTATATCTCCTATGTGATTTTATAGAAGAAAGAGCTGTCCATAAATATAGCAACAGGAGAGTAGCATGGAGTAGGTGAGCTTTGTCAATAAGCCTTAAAATACCCCCTTTCTGCTTCTGTGGTATGAACCTGAATCCTAATCAGCAGTTTCTATCAGTCACCTCTACTCTCATCATGTTCATTAGCTGGAACAGCCACAGTTGTAAACGTGAGTGGGAAGATGATGGGGGTAGATTTATTAGTTACATTTCTGTTGCTATGATCAAACACCATGACCAAGGCAACTTATAGAAGAATTTGTTTGGACTTACGGTTCTAGAGGAATAAGAGTCCATCCTAGCAGGGAGGCGTGGCAGGAGCCAGCCAGATCAGAAAGCTGAGTATTCACGTCTTCAAGTATGCTGAAGAAGCAGATAGATAAAGTGGAAGTGGGTGAAACTATGAAATTTTAAATCCCACCCCCAGTGACATGCTTCCACCAGCAAGGTCACACCTGCTTAGGGTTCTATAACCTCTGCAAACATCGTCACTGACTGATGAAGTGTTCAAATACTTGAACCTATGGGGGGCACTAATCATTTAAACTACCACAGGAGGCTACTGGTACAAAGAGGCATTCCCTAAAATCATTCATCATAAAAAATAGAGTAAAGCTACAGTAAACACAGGTCTGTAGCAAAAATACATTTCCTAAAATTGAAACTAGCCATTATTTTATAAAATAAAACTAAGGCAAATAAATAAGACATTTCAAACTCTATGCAATTGAATGATGAATATTGATTTTTAAGATACCAACATTTTAAAATATCTTCCCTTACCTGAGCCAACACTGTATTTCAGATAGATGCTTCTTAGAGGCAGAGTAAAGATTATAGTGGACTTATAACTCCCAGGTAAATTTAAGGAGGAAATTACAGGGCAAGGGAAAAGACAGAAATACTGAATATTTACTTATATAGTCTGTTTGGGTAGATTCACAGGAGGTAACAGTTTTCTTCTGCTTTATTTTGTATGTGAAATTCATAAGGAGTTCATATCATGGTTACTGAATTTCTAATTCGCATACAAGTTTCAATGTGTGTGTAATTTTGTGACTCTCCCAATCCAACAATAACCAGGTGAAGAATTTAATGGAAAAAAATCACATTCAAACTTTCCCAAACATATAAACTTAAAAATTATATAAACATATGTCTATATAGATATCTATATCTATCTATCATTATCTATCTATCATCTGTCTATCTATCATCTATCTACCTATCATCTATCTATCTATCTATCTATCTATCTATCTATCTATCTATCTATCTATCTATCTATCATGTTGCTGAAGGCTATGCAACAAGAAACAGTGCCAAACAGCAGAAACCTTCCTTTGAGTTGTTGGCCAGGGTAGTTCAAGAGATTCCCAAAATTACACAGGCTATTGCCACAGCCCTTGATTGCCTCCTGGAACTTGAAGGTAAGACACTATTTCTGAATACAGGACAAAGTTTAGACCCATGATTTGGAGCAACGGAGCTGGAGCTGACCTGGAAGTCACCTCCCCTGAAGGCTAACTCTCATAGTTTTGAAGAGTACTACACAAGTTGCTAAAGGAGAACATTGAATGATGGTCCAACCTCAGCTTCAAGGCCTAATAACCTCATCAATGACTGGCACAGAAAATGACATTGGTGAATTATTGGCACTTTTATCTTGGGGGTAATCAAAAGCTACCTAATTGGACTTAAAGCACACTCAATGGGAGGAAACTCATGTGTGGTACTATAAACATAGCCAAATACACATGGCTGGAGAGGTCTTAGATCTTAGAGAAAACCCCGAGGCTGTCACATACCTAAACAAATGTAATTTCTTACTATGAGCAGAATATGGATCCTCATAGTTACAGACAAGTATCCCAGTCATCGCTCATCAAAGAAAGTTCTTTTTCAACAGATGGAATCTGTTACAGAGTTCCACAACTGGTCATACACAGACATTGTCTGTGAATTTCCCAAGCCTAAATGTCACATCTACAATGCAACCTCTACAGCTAAGGCTTGTGGAACATAGAACAAGGGACACTAATGCATCTCTCGGTTATCACCAATGAAGCTCCCTCATGCAACAGAGGGCCAGGAACACAAAAGGTCACAAATGGTCAAAGCATGGAGAGTAAAAATCTACAGAATGTGGGTCCTTAGACACAACCACCCAAGGCTCAGGGACCATTGTGGAAAAGGAGGTGGAAAGATTATGAAGCCAGGGAAGAGGTGAATGACTATATGGAAATAGAGTCCTACAAGCTCCTGAGACCTTGCTTATATGAACCTACAGCAATGGTGTCAACATACACAAGACCTTTGCAAGCAGAGCAGATAAAACCCCAGCATAGAACTGTGGAAATGAACAAAAAACTCCAATCTTAGTGGAAGAATTTGGCAGATAATTATTGTTGATGAGGAAAAACCAATCTTCTTAAAGGGAGGGATTCTAGATAGGCTGCCTAGACCCTAGTGGATAAACTTGCACTGAGGGACATCTGGGGACACTAGCTTGACACAATAGGCCTTAACAAAAATGGTAGCATGTATGAATTCCAGTGGGGTGGAGGCTATGGGAGTGTATCTTTGGGGAAAGGGGTATAAAGATGATTAAAACCAATGAAGATATTCTGCATGAAATACAAAAATATTCAATAAAAATTTCCAAAAATAAATATCAACTTAAGAAATGTATTTAGAACATATTTATGAACCTTATCAAAAACATGAATGCATGGAGGGACACAGTATTTTTATATATGATAAGACCAAGGTTTTAGCTTCTTATTCATTCCGATGGCTATTAAATATTTTCTTTATTAATGTTTCTTTGGGTTATTAAAATCATCTACATGTATTTGTTGGTAAACTGAGATGCAGATGGATTAGGAGTTTCTGTTTTAATATCCTTTGCAAAGAACATTTGTTAGTATTCTTTCTAGAACTTTATAATTACCATCTTAAATAAGATTATCACATTATTTTTAAATTATACATATTCACTTTGTCTCTTTCTAATAATTACTATTTTGCTACTTCCCTTCAATTAAAAATTTTTAAAAAGTCTCTAAAGGATTTATTTCTGTAGTTAGTTTGATGATTTTACAGTTTCTAAAACTGGATTTGTATTTTCTCTAGGTTTTCTCTTTGTCTTATTGTAGTCCAGGTAAACACTTGAGATAAAGACTTAGTTTGAGGGGCTAGAGAGATGGCTCAGCACTCAAGAGCACTGACTGCTCTTGCAGAGGACCTGGGTTCCCAGCACCCACATGGTGGCTATGAACCATCCTTAACTCCAGTTCCAGGGGGAATCCAAAGCCCTCTTCTGACCTCCATGGTAATGCATGACATGGGTGCACTCACATACATGCAGGCAATACACGTATACACATAAAATAAAAATAATAAAAACCAACCAAATAAATAAATAATAAAAGAATTTGAGTATAATAAATACTAATGTATATGAATTTGTCTCTGAGAATATCATTGGAATTACATCACTGTTAAAATGTGGTGCAGAACATAATATTTCTAAACCTGCTTCCAAGTATGGTCTCTACAGTTCCAATAATTATTAAAGTGAACAATTTTCTCTTAATGTTGCTTTTGTTTTTATTATTTAAAATATTTTGAAAAAGTTTTTTCCATAAAAAAACTTCTAGTAATATTAAATTGTGTTTTTTTCAAAAAAAAAATTCTAGTAATATTAAATTGTGATCATATGTTATTTCTGCAATTTCTTGGTTTTTTAATGTGGGTATATTTTTGGAAATAAACAAAAAAGTCTAATTTCTGTTTGCAAGATACAAAGCTTAACAAATATCTGTCAACCACTTTTCCTCTTATAAACTGCATTTGAGTCTCCAGTAATTTTTGCTGATATTCATTTGGTAGTATTTCATATTTCATTTTCACTTTGTATTTCTTCTTGAAACATCTTCATAAATTCTATGTATCTGCGTAATCATCTAAGGGAAAGACAACCAATATATTTGACCTTCCCACTTAAAATGAACCTCTTACTGTATCCTCCCTTTCATATCATTTCTTCTTCTCATATCTACGGTGCCTTTCCATTTTTTGCCAATATAATTTATACTTAATATGAAATTCTTATTTTTTTAATTTTTAAACAGTTAAGAATTTAACAATTTTTATATCTGTATTCAGTTTTATAAGCATATTACCAATGATCATATAAAAAAAAATGCCTTCTCTTTGGCCCCCACTGTGTCCTGTCTAGTGACCAAGGCCCAATACATCTCCTAGGAATTCTGGTTAGGAAATCATTGCCTAAAAATATGAGAAAGACTATGAGATCTGCACTAATAAAACTTTTGCCCCATAATAAGTATTGCTTCTTTGCCAAGCAGCTCTCAGGTAAACATATACACTAACATTCAGACACTATATGTGCATTTCTCGTGAGGTTTTGGGGGCATCACATTTCCCTTTGGGTTTCCTAGCCCCACAAGATTCATTCATTCATTCTCTTTTCCTCCCATCTAGCCTCCCTCCTCCTTCCCTAGTCCCAGCACTCCCATTATTCCAATCCTCCCCCCAATAACACCTGCCTCCCACCATCCTCCCTCTCCTGACTTCCCTGGCCCCTAAACAAGGCACCTTGCCTGTCCCTCCCTCCTCTCTTCCTTGTCAAACACTCTCACTTTCCCTATCATCTCCCTGAATTTCAAGCCACTGGAAGATTGCACATATGAACTTGTGGCAATGGTGGCATTGAGCGCAGGACCCATGCCAACTCAAACAAGAGCCTGGAGGGGGCGCAGAGAAATGGGCAGTAGGCAGGTCCCAGACTGAGAACAATTGAAGACTGATGGCTACTGGTTGAGGGAGAGCATTCCTTACATAACAATCTCTAGATGGTCTCACTAGACTCTAGTGGGTGAATTTACACTGAAGGACATCTGGGTACAAATGTTTGACTGGGTAGGACTTAGCATGTACGGCAGAATACATGAGGTCAGGTGGGGAGATGGGTGGCATGAATGGGGTAGAAAGGTCTAAATTTGATTAAAAACTGTTGTATGAAATTACAAAAGCTCAATAAAAATTTTTAAAAAATTATTGCTTTGCACACAATTACCATCAAGATTATGACGCAGGCAAAGGGTGGACTTCACCATGTTCATCTCATCTCTGAATGGGCAGAGTCACACACTTTGGAAGGAAAACTTTTCTTTTTCCCATGTATCAATATTCCTGGAGTATGAGATACATAGATTCACTTCGTTGTTAATGGATCCACCTATAAATAACTCTAAATGTTGCTCTCAAACTCAACTATACATGGCAGTCACATGGGGACATTTTTAAATGATTCTGATGACCCGGGTACACAGCAGACCAATTAGACCCACATTTCTCTTGTTGAAACCCAGATTTCACTTTTTAAAGCTCCTCATGTGACTACAGCCTGCAGTCAAGAATATGAACACAGTCGAGTTAAAGGAGGTCAAAGCCTTAGTTGCTGTGCCATTGACCTTAGCAATGCGAGTATTGCCTGAGTGTAAGTAAGTGCACCCGTGTCGTGCAATGCCGATGGAGGTCAGAAGAGGCTGTCTGATGCCCTGAGACTGACGTTGCTGACAGTTGTCAGCTGCCATGTGGGTGCTGGGATTCGAAGGGTCTTCTGCAAGAACAACCAGTGTTCTTAACAGATGAGCCATTTCTCCAGCCTTTTATTATTTTTTAAATTATTTACTTTGTTTTTAAAATTTCATGTATATGTGTGTATTGCCTGCATGTAGTAGGTAAGTGCACCCATGTCGTGCAATGCTCCCGGAAGACAGAAGAGACTGTAAGATCCCCTGGAACTGGAGTTAAAGGATGTTAGCGGCCGTGTGGTGCTGGGAACAGAACCCAGGTCCTCTGCAAGAGCAGCCAGGGCTTTTTAACTGCTCAGCCATCGCTTATCCTCCACCTTTGTTTTGTTTTATTTTATTATTTTATTTTTCTATTAAAAGCAGAGGTTTTTATTGGTTTGGGTCCACAGGTTTGTTTTGTTTTTTTCACATTTTCTCCGGGTACAGGGAGGCCTCGGGCAGGTCATGTGCAGCACTTGTGGGGTGGGATGGATCCAGGACAGATATAACAGGCCATTACAGGAAGAGCTTAGGAGGTTTCAAACCCAGAAGGACAAGCTGGGCCTCAGTTTCCCCAGGTCTGAGGATCTTAATGAAACCTATTCAGTCCCTCATGCCCTGGAGTTAAAACAAAAAACAAAAAACAAACAAAAAAAATTTTTTTTTTCTTCAAACTGTCTAAAATTTCTGTAGGTTTGCAAGCAACAAACTAATGTGGAAGAGATGAAGAAAACGGAAACTATCTGGGGCCAGCCTCGACTCCACCCCACCCACAGAGATTCCCCATCCTACTCCTCTCACAGGTGCGTTGGTCAGTCCTGGTTAGAAAGCAAGGCATGATGGGAGAAAATAAACCGCCAGGCATAGATAACAGACATGTCACCCTAGACTTCAGAGTCTAGGCAAGAGGATTGCTGTGAATTCCAGGACACAGTGAGGGTTCATCTTTTAAAAAAAAAGAAAAAGAAAAAGAAAGAAAAAAATACACTAACACAGGACATTGAGATGATCGCTACCTGGTGGTCACTTACTGGTAGTAGCCTGGAAACTTGGGTATCTTGCTTGGGTCTTTTACCTCAGATGGAGAATCAGCCACACCAGGGGCAGTATTTGAGGTCATAGATCTGCCATCCCACAAGACCTGGATGCTTCTTGTTGGTGTCCTGGTTGTAATCCATCTTGCAGCAACACAGAGGAGGTGTCTCACTTGTCAATGCCCAGCTTCCTGTTGTAGTTGAGTTTGTTGGTACTCAGAGGGGGCATGCTCACCTGGCTGAAGCACTTGTTAGTACCCATCTGTAGGCTGATGATGCAGTGGTCCATGGGCAGTAGGATATGGTTCTTTGAGTCATAAAAATGCCTTCTGGTGCCTTAAGCTCCCGCCTTTACTTTTTAAAACAGGCTCTATCACTTGTCTGGAGCTTGTAGAATAGGCTGTACTATCTGGCCAGTGAAGGCAGGGGTCTGCCAGTCTCTGCCTTCCCAGTGCTGAAATTACAAATAGGTGCCACCATGACATCATACCCGTTTATATTTTATTACTTTTATTTTATGTGTGTCTGTGTATTACCTGCATGTAGGTAAGTGCACCCGTGTCGTGCAATGCTCCCAGAGGACAGAAGAGACTCCTGGAACTGGAGTTACAGACAGTTGTTAGCTGCCAAGTGGTTGCTGGGATTCAAACCCCTGTCTTCTGCAAGAACAGTCAGTGTTCTTAACCTCTGAGCCATCTCTCTAGCCCCTGCCCCCTTTTTTTAAGGTGGAGAAGTTTTGACAATCAAACTCAGGTTTTCATACTTGCTGGGCAGGCACTGAAATATCTCCCCAGACATGATGCTTGATTTGGGATAATGTAGTTAGAAGATGGCTGGTGAGAATGTTCAGCAGAAAAGAGCACTTGCCAAGTCTGTGGTCCTGAGTTCAATTCCTTGAGTCTGCATGATGGAAGGAGAGAATCAATTCCTGAGATTGTCCTCTGACTTCCACACATGCTCCATAGCACCCAGGTACCCACACATATTCATATTAAACTCAAACACAAAATAATAATTAATAAATGTAAATTTTTAAAGAAGTTAAAAGCCAAAAATTAAAAACAAAACTTTCAGTGGCATTTTGACTATATGAATCTTCCCAAACACAGTATGAGGTGATAAACTAGCTAAGCTATTTTGTTATGGATAGGACTTACTTTGTAACAAAAGTAACCAGTTAGCTGGTTTATAGATGATAAGCATGATTCCATTTAGTTTTTTTTTTAAATATACAATTTTCTGCACAGAATCAATTTAATAAACATATAGAGATAGCCTACAAAAGAGACAAAGTTCACAGATTAAGAAATTTTTGTCTTTTCCCTTGGCAAACAAATTACAAAAAAGTACCATCTATTTATTAATTAGACTACTCTATCAATATTCTGCTATTAGTGTGCTCAGTGCACTTGATAAAGGCAGATAGCCATATATATGCATATTTTTACTGATTTTTTTGTTTTTATTTCATACATTTTAATCATATTTGACTCTCTCCCCTATCTGCACCTCCCTATAGCCTGTCCATGGGATTTCATGCATTCTGTCACATATGTTAAGGCCTATCAAGTCAAGAGTCTAGTCTTCCTACCCAGATGTCCCTCTGTGTGAGTTCATCCTATGGAGCCTATTCAGTCTGTCTAGCATCACTCCCTTAAAGAAAACCAACTCTCCCTCACCCAGCAGTGATCAGCTACCAACAGATCCTCAGCTAAGGTTGGGGCCTCCTGCCCATTTCCCCAGTTTTATGCTGGATTTTGTCTGATGAGTTTGTATGAGTCTTGTGCATGCTGTCACCATTACTGTAAGTTCATATTTTGTGGTTAAATTTCTTCCTAAAAGAGTGTGTAATTTGAAAAGTATAGTTTGGTTTAAAAAAAAAATCCCAATCAGGATGATCTTACAGGAAAATATTCAAGCTGACAGTAAATGTAAAATGTTCTCAAGGCTTTCACATAGTCCAGTGATTCTCAAATAGTCTGGTCCTAACAGAGAGTTTGAAAAACGTAAAATCCTGAGCTGCACCAACCCTGCTGAGTGAAAAATTCTCAGGTTGAGGCCAAATATCTTTGCTTTAAAAAGCCCTCTCTCTAATTCTGTTATGCGCTATACCCCATAGTTGAGAATCTTAGATATGGCAGAAGTGCCAACGAAGGAAGTCCCTGATTTATTGTGTATAGAAAATAATTCTGCTGCAGTAAAAGAAAATCTTTTCATATGAAGTTCATATTTATCTACAGGAGAAACAATCAGTGCATTTTCACATCCCTATCATCCACCTATAGATCCATGACTGGCTGGCATCATCTTTCAACAGACACTCAAGTGACCATTAATTCCTTACATTTGCTTTCAAAAATTCTTTTGAGCAGCAGAGTATTAGATTTCATGTGTGCTTTACTTACCTCATTGAGATAATGTTACTATAATGATCTCACTCATATGTTGCATAATTAGGCCTAATATCTCTCTAATGAGATATACCATGTTATTTGGAAGCAGCTGTTCTATCAGGGATAGCAAAGGGCATTCTATGCTAAATTTTCCAAGGCACTCAAGGAAAGTAAAAACGGTTATTTTATACAAATTATTTTTATTCATTTCTTTAAGAATCTAATTGCATTTGCATTGATAATAATATTTGCAATAACCCAGAAGGCTAAAGGCGACAACTGGTTTGGGAAGGAAATGGCATGCAAAAAATTTGTTACATTGAAGAATAAGAAATCAGTCAGCTAAGAATGTAGAACATATTTGTCTAGCATCCTTGTTCATTTATATTACAGGCAAAAAAGCATATTACATTTTAAGAAGAGTATTTTTCATATGGAAATATTTTTAATGCATTTGATCTTTTATGAAAAAGCCAGTAGTCTTAACTATTTGGCAACATGTTTTCAGTAAACTACTTGTATATGTTTATAAATATGAGCCAGAAGTAGACATATAACCACGGAGGCTGTTTCATTGGTTTATTCATTCAAATAATAATACCAGTGTGCCTTTTAAAATCTAGATAAATGCACAATAGACACGTGTAGATATATAATGCGCACTGAACAGAGGCTTAGCTGTTAATTCACATTCAGTGAAATTCTCATCTCCCTGATCAGTGTAAACACATACCTATTTATCTAAACTGCATTTGTTGTTAATGAAACCAGAGTATGCAGCATTTTATGAAAGTGTGGTGAATTAATGGATAAGATTACCTCATCTCCCCACAGCCTGAGTCTAACAGAAGAGGAAATTAAGGGAGACAAACCGAACTGTGATGCTTAGGGACTCCCTTGATTCTGCCTGTCACTGTTTTTTAAACCAGCACAAGGCCTCAGGGGAGTCTGGCTGTTCTAGCCTCCCTCAGCCAGCCAGACGGTAACGGCCCACTGCTTTTATTCATTACCTTGAATGTAATGCACTAAATTTAACAAGTAACACACTCAGCGGGAATTTATTGGCCTTTTGCAGCATGATTGCAAGGTGGGATATGGATATGGATTCCAATTACTGTTGACACCCAGATAAGAAGGAGAAAGCCTGTCTATAATTATGAACCGAAGATGATATTCCAGCAAAGTGAAAATAAATATCTCAGTACTATTTAGAGAAAAATTTTATTCTCAGATTTAAAGAACTTGCCATGGTTATTCAATAGGAGTATTCCAATTAAGTGTAGCAATAATAAAATAGCAATACATAAAGGAAAGAGCTTCCATAAGCAGCAAATAGCTGCACAAAGCAGATGTAGAGTACAGGGAATGCTAACAAATTTGAAAGATCGACTTGTGCTCAATATGCAGATTAAGGGGCAGAAACAAAAACCTTTAAAAAAGGATTTTTTTTAATTTTTATTTACTTTTAGGTTTTTATTGAAGTTTTTGCCATTTTCATATTATAGAGTTTGATGGTATTTAAATTCTCTTCCCTACACACACATCCCCTTCCATGGCCCTCACCCAATTTAATATACTCTTTTGCATACATATAGTATGGCCTACAGAGTCTTATTTGTGTCCACAAATTCTTCTTCCAGTATTAATAGATAAATATCTAGTAATAAGAGATAGAAGGTATTTTTCTAAAATATTCATTGCATATATCATTTTTGTAATTCTGGAATTAACTGACTAAATACTGTTGACATATAGATATTTATGAAGGTCCTTTTAGTCCTTGAGTTGCAATAGAAGACTGGGAGAAAGAATCAGAATTATTAAGTCATTGCAGGCCAAGGTTTGTTGTTATGATTTGATTTATTTATAAAGGCCATAGAACCATAATAAATACAAAGGCATAAAAGGGAGAGAATAGGATTCCATTTTGCCACATTGCATGTGAATGAAAAATGCAGCAGAGCACATGGCATATGAAAGCGAAAAGGAGCAAGCCTCTACATGATTAGCTAAAGTGACCAAATTGAATTATTGAAAACATGATCAGCATGCATCACTGGTAAAGGGTGGACCCCTTACGTTACACAGAATCGTATCCTGGATTTAAGAATTACTTGCTCTCTGACCTTGGGCCACTTGCTCAATCTCTCTTGGCCTGTATCCTATATGATAAAACAGACATAATTAAAGTAGTTGACCGTGTGGCCTTATTAGCATAAAAAATTTGCAAAATTCTTGAAGATAATGGTGGACACAAAGGAAATACTTAATAAATATTAACAATATTATATTAGCTTACATTATTTTATCTTACCGAGCATTAAAATTTATTAAGGCAAGAAGCAAATACACAGTTTCTTTTTAAAAATATTTTATTTATTATTCTTATTTTATGTTTTTGCGTGTTTTGGCCGCATGTATGTAAGTGCACCTATGCTATGTACCACAGAGGTCAGAAGAGGATGTTGGAGTCCCCTGGAACTGGAGTTAAAGATGGTTGTTAACTGCCATGGGAGTGCTGGAAACCAAACGCAGGTCCTTTGCAAGAGCAGTCAGTGCTCTTAATCACTGAACCATCTCTCCAGCCCACTATCTTTCTTTTAAAAGTTGATATGCTTCAGTATAAATTTGAGTTGAAAAATTTCAGGGGACAAAAAGACACCTGAATTAGTTTAAACTAGAGTCACAGTTTCTCAGCACAGTTTTACCATATAGCTTCATAATATTAAATTATTCTTATGATAACATATTTGATAGATAATATTGATCTAATGTTACCTGTTTTTAAGAAGCTTGGGGTGAAACTGTAGAAAATGAATACTTTTATGTATGTCTCTAAAACTCAGCATATGGTCTCATACTATCCATATCTGAGATACTTATTTATTAGGTATGTGTATTTGGACTCTTGCATTCACTCATCAATATAGTTACTCCAGGTACCATTTCTGTTTTGTAGCAAATGAGATGAGTGATGAAACTTGATAATTGGTTCTTTATAGACCATACAATAACTGGTTTCAGTAAGTGAGATGATAAAGGCCCATAAATGACAATATTTCTGGATAAGGGAGGAAGTATGTTTGTATTTACAGGGCTTCTGCTGTTCAAAATGGTAGTTGGGCCAGGCGTGGTAGCACACGCCTGTAGTCCCAGAACTTGAGAGGAGGCAGGTGGATCTCTGTGAGTTCAGGGCCAGCCTGGTCTACATAGTGGGTTTTCGGACAGCTGGGGCTACAGGGAGACCCTGCTTCAAAAAGACAAAAGAACATGAGTACAAGAAAAATAGTCTATATTGTGTCATGAAGTCCACTGCTTTTTCCCCAAATCTTGTGGGACTCACTTAAGAACTAAACAATTAGAATATCAAGATAAATTTATCAGAGATGCACAAAGATGATTTTGATAATTTCACCCATTGAAGCTTTAGGGGGCTGTCTACAAAAGGCTGATAAGGCCAAAATAAAGACTTAAATAGTGTGAATTCTATTAACCTTAGGAAGCCCCAGTATAACAAAAATGATTATTTAAGACCAACAGTTTAACCCACCTATCTATCAGGTAGTATCCTATTGTATCAGTTACATTTCTCAGTACCAGGACAGAAAAATTGACAGAAGCAGCATAAGGGAAAAAAGGTTCATTATGGTAAAGGGATTCAGTCCTTTATATAAGGGAAGGTACAGTGGCTGAAGTGGCTGGATCCTCGGCATCAAGAGCTGGGGTACATCTCTGTGTCTGGATCAAGAATCAGAAGGCTGGATCAGAAACTTATTGGGGTGTAACATTCCATGCCTGCATCCTGATGACTCATTTCCTTCAGCTGTACCTCATTTCCTGTAGGATCCACTACGTCCCAAAAGAACACCACCGGCTCTCGACCAAGTGTCCAAACATATGCATCGATGGGGGATAGTATACATTCAAGCCATAACATCTATTGTAGATCCACTTGTTTGATCTTTACCTTAGAATTCACAAGGCATCGTGTAAAAGCTATTCAAACAGCTAACAGAGGCCTTGTCTTCAGAATTTGAGAGTTTAGTAATAGAGGACTTAAAAATAAGTAACTAAAATAATCCTTTAAATCATAAGTAAATGCTGATATTAAAGGTAGTTTGATGACTGACCTACTAATTTATTTTTTCTACAATGATGTACTGAAAGTCTCATCATAGCCAGGTCTATGCCATCTCTGAGGACACTGTGCTGATCAGATTAATTATGTCACTGCCCTCACTGGTGTTTACATTCTAATATCATAGAATAATCATGGAATTACAATTTCAGTCAGGGTGCTGAGTACCATGGGAGCCTTGGGAAGGAGATCAGAAGTGTTTCTACAGGAAATAAGTTCACAGGTGGTGATTCCATCCTCATACCAACTAGAGTGATCAGAGCTGCTATAATCCCCCACTCACGGATAAGAACTGAGGAACAAAATCATTAGGTAACAGATCCTACAGCTGGTAAGAGAGATATCTAAGATCCAAGCCCAGGTCATCTGAACTCTGATTCTTCTCTTAATCACTGTGCTGTAGAAGTCCATGAGCACTTGTGAGGGGATAGTGTGAAGATACTCAGCAGGGAGAAGGACCTCTGGAGACGGAGAGCCTGGGAAGGCAAACATCTCAGTACTCTGGTTCACAGCAACACTGTCCAACTGAAATGTGAAGAGTCACTCATGGTAGCTTAAATTTTCTATTTGGAACATTAAGGCAACAATGAAAGGAACAGAAAAGCACAGCCATTCCAGAACAGAGTTTTATAGTTTCTTGTAAAACCAAATATGCAATTACTCTACAAACCAGAAAGCAGACTCTTCATCATTTACTTCAGGTAGATGAAGTCATACATTCACATCAAAACCTGTACAAGAGTTTTTACAGAAACTTCATTTAAAACAATATCTGAAACTACCCCAGGTGTTTGCCATTAGATGGATAGATTTTTAAATGATGGTACATCCACCCACGGAATATATTTGCAATAACCAGTCAACTTCAGAGAATTATGCGAGAAGGAGAAAAATGTCCATTCTCAAAAGAGAGTATGCTGTGTGATTTTTCTTAAATATATTGAAATGGTAGAACTGTAGAAAGAACAGCCTAGTGTTTATTAGACATCAGGGCTTCCAGAAGGATAGGACATGTGATGGAGTTGGATGTGGTTATAAGAAGATTGGAGGATCTTTAGATGAAAGAACTATTCTCTATTTTGATGTGGTGGATACACAAAACTGCCCTTAGGATAAAACTACATAGAACCAACACACACACACACACACACACACACACATACACACACAAATCAATACAATTGAATTTGGTGAAATATGAATATTTCACTGTCAATATCCTTAAGACAATATTGTGAGTATAGAATTGAAAACATTATAGTTGAAGAAAAACTGGGTAAAATGTACACAGGATTTTCATATATTTTTCCTTTTTCTTATTTATTTATTTCTACTTTATGTGTATGAGTATTATGCTTGTATGTGTGTAAGCGCACCCATGTTGTGCAGTGCCTTTGGAGGTCAGAAGAGGGCATCAGATCCACTGGAACTGTAGTTACTGATGGTTGTTAGCTGTCAGGTGGATGCTGGGATTCGAACCTGGGTCTGCTGCAAGAACAGTCAGTGCTGCTCTTAATGGCTGAGCCATCTCTCCAGTCCCCTATATTATTTCTTATAACTACATGTGAATCTAGAGTTGTCTTAAGAATTATAAGAAACATATTGAGGACACTGATTTTATTTTAGTATAATATGTGCAAAATATTTTCATTTTAACATAACAATGTGAAATTATGGAGATATTTCATAGTTTGATACATTCCATTTGAACTAGCCACATTCTAACATCAGGCAGGACTAGTGGCTACCATCTTGGTTGTGTAGAAGAGTACAATGACAAGAGTTAAAAGTGGAGCTTGGAGGGCCAGGCATGAGTCAGGTTGCAGAGACAATAGCACTTGCAATGAATTTCAGTCTTTACTGATTCACAAAGCCTTATGTAGTAGAAATCACTCATATTTCTCATTTTTTCACTGCCCTTTTCCCATATCAGATGCCTTATGTTCCCTGGAAAATGTTAAGTGTACTTCAACCTCGGGAAGCCTTGCTATGGTTCTTCCTGCCAGGAGCCCTCATTCTGAGGCATTCTCTATATTAGGAATTATTTCTACTTAGATATCTCTCCTAAGTTCTAACCTAACCAGCTTATATATAATAACATCTTTCTTCAGTACCCAGTGCTAAGGACTATTCTGTTTTTCTTCCTGGATTGTAGTTGTGTATCTAACATTCTGTATTCTTAATTGTTCACCAGTTTCCTACAGAAGACAAAGATGTTGTCTACCTTTGATTATGTGTATTTCCCAGAACCTGGGACAGTTCCTGGCATACACAACACACTTAAATATATAGTTAGTTGCTGAAAAAATTGTTTCATGAGTTAATGAGTTATGTTTACAGTTTTCACACATCTTAAAAAGATTTTTTTTCAAATAAATTCAGTATGTAATTTCCTTGAGTTCATAGTGTACATAATGAATTTCAGAAATTGAGTCAAGTTTCCTGATTTTTAGTATGGAGCACTGACTCAATCTTTTTTATGTCTCAATAAGGTCAACAATTTATTTTTAATACAAAAGTAAACTTTTGGCTAGAACACTTGCTTTTCTTTAATATTGCCATGCACTCTCTCTGCCTCTCCTTTTAAATATAATGTTGTTGCACGTTTCCATTTTCACAACAAATGTATGGTTTTACTAATTTAATTTTTTATTAATAAATATATAACCACTCTCAAAACGTCATTAAAATTCTTCTGGTACTTTGGTCCTCAAAGTATATGACCTTTTTGTAGCAGCATTCTTCTAACAATCTCAGTTATGATCTCTTTCTTACTCGGATTTCCATCACTATACCCTTTAGCAGCTTGAAGTCAACAACTATTGCAATCTAACTGTATCAAAGATATTTATGAAAATGTTCTCACTCCAGAAAAGCAAAAACTATCATTTTCTGTCTTTATCACTTGCATTATATCCTGTCTTGTACTTCTTAGTTTGTCTTAAATATTTGATGAATTGAATTGAAATCTTTTTAATGTATGCATACATATAGAAGATTTGATGTGCAAACATTGTCTAAATTTTTATTTTTTTTATTTTTAATACGTTGTGTTTATGTGTATGAGTGTTTTGCCTGTGTATATGTAAATGTACTACTTGCATGTAGTGCCCACAGAAGCCAGAAGAGGGCATTGGATCCCTGAAACTGCAGTTACACATAACTGTGAGTCACCATGTGGGTGCTGGAAGCTAACTGCTGAGTCATTTCCCTAGCCCAGAAATTTCCTCTTAAATACAAATCCAGTATAAGTCCCAGGAAAGAATTAATTACTAACTTCTGTGATACATTAAGGATTTTATATGTGATCTTATTTGGTCTCCGTAAAATATGAGGTAGGTATTATTGATTCCTCTCTATTAGAAGCTGGTAGCTTAGAAAAAAATATATATAATGTTTGCAAGGTCCATTGATTATGTGTCACATTTTTCCTACTCTGTTGATCTCAAAAGCCAAAACTGTTATTTCACAATTTCCAGTGGGGTCCCAATATGTCAAAATAGAGGCAGTACCTAAAGACAAGTTATATGAGCTATTTGGAGAGGTAAAACTGACAAACGATAAATTATCCAGAGAAATACAAAAAACATATATTTGACTTCCAAAACAATATTTAACTGAGCTTAAAGTTTTTGAATGTTTTTAAGCAAGAAAATAGCATGCCCCCCAAAAGAAAAGGTTTGTCCTTTTTATTTGGATCCTAGGTGATTGTAAACCCTTGAACTTCCCCACTTGATGGGGATATCTTTGTTATTCATGGCAGGCATTTTGAACAACCAGCATATCAACCAATCATTCTTATATACACCCCTCAATCTACCACTGAAAATACTGAATAGTAAAACCCAAGGGAGAGTCTCCAGATAGCCACACTCCATGTCGACTCTTATGACTGAAATATATCTAACAAAAAGCATGTGTTGCAACTTCACTGTGAATTGGATAGTGTTGGGAAGTGGAGGCTAATCAGAGGTGATTAGCATGATGATAGTTTGAATGGACTGGCATTATTGTGGGAGTGGGTAAATTATAACAGGAAGATCTCTCCTCTCTCTCCCCCGCCCCCTGTCTTTGCTCTCTCCTCCCTATCATTGCATGATGCAGTGCACAGGTCCTCAGTACACACCAGCTCTTCAGTCTGGACCTCTAAGACTCTAGAACTGAGAGCTAAAAGAAATACATTTCAGTTTTTGTAATTTTTTAAAATTTTAATTTTATATGTATGCATGTATTGCCTGCATGTATGAAAGAGCACACATGTCATACAGTGCCCATGGAGGTCAGAAGAAGGTGTCAGGTTCCATGGAACTGGAGTTATGGACAGTGGTTAGCCACCATGTGGGTCCTGAGAATCAGACCTGGGTCTTCTGCAAGAATAGCTAGTGCTCATAACCACTGAGCCATCTCTCCAACCCATTTCTGTTTTAAGTTGACCTGTGTGTGGTATTCTGTTGTATTATCATAAAACAGACCAAGACACAAGAAGAAGAGAAACACATCCTGTTGACAACAAAACCTTTGCATTTGGGTTCCATCCAGACTTTCTACCATGAGCCTTTTCTTTGGCAGTTATCTATATTATTTGCCATGTAAATGAGACAGTATGCATAATATATTTCAGAAAGTTTGGATTCTTTCAAGTAAATTATTGAATTTGAAGGTGATTTTAGAAAACTGTCAGCTTGCAAGTGATAGCAGCAGTAAAGGAGGAGCTTATAAGGAGCCTTCTATAACATTTTGAGTTGGAACCTATTTCATTACAGTAGGTCTAACAAGTCTCCAAAGGACACTGTAGTTTGAAAAAGATCATATGTTAACTTGAGGTAGATGTATACCATGATTTTAGTGATTCTTGAAATTGTCTATAGTAAATTAAAGGTATACAGTGAGAAAAACATGGAAACTGCCCTTTTAGAGTCAAAGTATTACCGTATTGACATATTTTGGTGTTACACCAGAAATTATATTTGGCTCAGTATGAGAAAATTTTCCTATCTAAAGACGTCACGATTAAAGTTGTAAGCTCTCTACCTTTGAAAACGTTAATTTCTAGAGTAGAATGCTCTAAAAACCACTATTGCTATGGGATTTCAGGCAGAGAAGAGGGTGTCTTATTTTGTTTCACTTAATATGAGCTCACTGAAAAAAAATCCGATAAGCTGTCCAAATATACCTTTTAAAATTAAGGATGAATAGTAGGGAGATATCCTAGAAAGCAGAATTTGAAGTTCCATAATAGTGGTTGTCATTAGGGTGAACTAAAGGCTTATTTTCAAAAGCTTCTAGAAGAAAGTTAGACTTCTTCTACCTGTGAGTCTAGCACTTAGGATGTATAGGCAAGAACATCTTGTACTTGAGGTCAGCCTGGCTACATTGTCCAAGAAAAAGAAACAAAGAAAAAAAGTCAGTGGAAGGCAAGCTTTTTCAGAAAAAACTGGTCCGTCAACACAAAATTAATGAAACATGCATGAGAACTGGTATTCTGTTATAAATCAATCAAATTAGAGAAAGTATCAAATGATTCATAAAGAATGATAAAAATCTAGTTACCACACAAGAGCATAAACTATGCACTTGACAACAATTGAATTTAACAAAAATTACACTTACATATTCAGAAAGGAAATTCATTTCATAAAACTCTTTTTAATTCTGTAATTGCTGGCAAATTGTGCCACATCAATAGCAGCTGAAATATACTTCTGAGACATCCCAAATAATTGCCATTTTGATGTACTAAACTGCATTTCAGGTTCTTGAGTAAAACTCTCAGAATTTTTGTCTCATTAATCAAAGAAAACCTGATGTACACTGGGCATGGTGATGCTGCACATGGTGATTCTCACCAGTAATCCCAGCACTGGGGAGGAAAAGCAAGAGAATCAAGAATTCAAGGTCATCCTTGGGGTAATACCAAGGAGCCTCCTATGTTATATGAAACCCTGTTCCAACAAACAAATACTGGCCTACCCGTTCCTTCAAAATCTAATATGTTCCTTGCACACATTTCTGTTAATATTCTAACCATCCCTGTAAGAGTAAGCAACACAAAACCATCTAAGGAGGGTTAATTCTGAGAGTCTGATACATTATAAAATAAGAACTGAAAAATCATTTCAACTCAGTAAAAAAAATCCAAAGCAAAATTGAACTAGAAATTTCAATACACATTTCTCAAGGAAGACATATAAATTATCCACATATATAAGAAATTGTAATGGCACTAGTCATTAGGGGAAGAAAACAGATTAGAATGACAATGAATAGCAGCTCACACTGATCAGAATGACTGTTATTCAAAAATAAAATTGGTGAGGATGTGGGAAAGTGCAACATTTTTACACTGAGGTTGCTTATAAAGAATGTTGTCTCATTAAGAAAATAGAATAGAGATTCCTTCCTGAGTTATAAATAAGCAATTCTTTGATCCAGCAATTGCACTTACAAGTATTTATCAAAAAAATTAGCACAGGATTTCAAAGAGACATTAGTACCCACTTTCTTGTTTAATTAGTCATGATGGTAAAATGGCTCAATGGGTAATGGTGCTTGCTGTGAAGCCTGATGACCAGAGTTCTATATCTCAGACCCACGTGGTGGGAATAGAGATCTGACTCCCATAAATGGTCCTCTGACCTTTATATGATTAACATGTAAAGTGTGCACCCCCGCCACACACACACAATAAATAAATGTAATAAAATATGTAAAAATCTTAATATCTGTTAACGGATAATGGATAAAGTATTGTCAGATATATGTGTATATGTATGTATGAATATACACATATATGAAAGCTATTCCACATTTTAAAAGAAACTATGCAAGAAGCAACAATACTGACATTGAAAACGTCATGCTAAGTGAAAGTGAGCTAGTCATAGAAAGATACCACTTGACTCACTTATGTGATATATTACTACCTAATTTGTCCCATCTAGGGGCAGTGGGGATATCTCACTACTACTCAACAGCCATAAAGTTTCAGCCAAGCAAGATGAATAATCTCTAGATACGTGCCCTACAATGTACCTACAGTCAACAAAGTGTATTGCATACTTCAAAAATATCTCTTGGGCTGGGCTTGTTGGTACATGCTTTTAATCTCAGCACTCATGAGGCAGAAGCAGGATGATATCTCTGAGATCATGGCCAGTCTGGTCTACATAGCAAGTTCCAGAACAAATGGAGCTACAGGGAATACCTGTCTCAAAAAACAAACAAACAAAAAACAAAAATACTAAAGAATTTTAAATCTCTTAGGTATTTTTCACACTAAAATAGCCTTTTTAATAATATATATATTTCAGATCAACTATGCCCAGAGTGTCTTATCACCATGGAATTGCCTATGGCTATCCTTGTCCATATTCATAATGAGAACACATTTTTGCTCCAAAAGATCAGCCTATCTCAGATACCCTACTGTGACAAGTTGGATATAACTGGAAAGAATAGTGTAAAAATTATACAATAGAAAAGAGTCTAATTAAAACATAGAAAAAGCTTCAAAATGCTCACAAGATCTGAGAGATGGCTCAGTGGGAAAGAGTGCTTGCTCTGCAACCCAAAGACCTGAATTCATTCTCAGTACCCACATAAAAAGCTGAGTGTGGCCACATGGGTCTGGAACCCTACTGCTGTGAGAAGAAGAGACAGGAAGATCACTGGGCCTTCCTGGTCAGCTAGTCTAGTCAAAAAACAGTGAGGCCCAAGTTCAATGAGACTTGTGTCAAGGGAGCAAGGCAAGGAGATAGAGCAGGACAGTTTATGTCCTTCTGGCTTCCATGTTCATCTGTATACACACACACACACACACACACACACACACACACACACAAAGGAGTTTTCACAATCATACATTGTAACACAACAATATATTAAACAAGAAATGTATCTATATTCCTATTAGGTGATAAAGCAGTCACAAAATAGAAGTATAAGAAGTAGGTCACAGACTCTCCCAGTTTATTTGGTGGATTTATATAACTATTCCTGGAAAAAAGTCTTTCAAATTTCTAATGTGGTATTAAAATAGATTCAAGAAAACTCAAACTGGAAAAGAACTTATTAACCTATAATACAGCTTTTGTAGTCAAAGCAAGATATTTCAACAACAGTTTCCAAATAGAATAGAAGTGTAATTTTAGGGATACATTATTGAATAACTGAAATATTTCTATGCAATACCATAGCACTGAATAAAAAAAGGCATCCATATAAATAGATGTCTAATGATAATTTAATTAGCCCCAATAAATATATAGTGAAAATATATTCTATTCACATTTGACAAGTAGATTAGAGTTCTGTTACAGTAGACTAGCTAGTTCCAAATTAAAAACCACTAATTCGTCTGGCCTTTTGTTCATACAAGTAACAAGAAAAGGAACCACAGAGCTTTTTTAAAAGCCATAAATTTCACTTCTATAAATAGCCATATACTTTTGTGAATTCTCAGGAAAATACTTATACTTTTCAAAGACAAAGAAGTACAGTGAATATTGATTTCTAACAGTGTCCATATATTTTTTATTAATTTCAGATCAATGTCCATTTGAAATTTGGTAACTCGGATCAGTCATTTCAAACACACATACATGCACACACACACACACACACACACACACACACACAAAGCTAGAGTCTTGCTATGTGGTTCTGATTGACCTGGAGTAACATTATAGCCTAGGCTGGCCTTGGACTTATGCCAATCCCCCTACCTCAACCTCTTGAGTGTTGGGAATTCAGGCTCACTGTCAGTGTTTTGCATGGTATTGCACTAGTGTTTCACAACTGTCCTGGAATTGTATTATATGTAGCCACACAATATAAGAAATCCATGTTACTAATCAAACTCAGTTTTCATTGAGACTTGAGTGAAGTCTTGGTCCTTTGTTGGCTCATCCTGGGTCTTGAACTCATTGAAGTGTATTTGTTTGGATTATAGTCAGTCTGAATCCACTTTCAATCAACAAGTGAACTGTGCTTCTACGATGCTTTCTATTTAACATTGAAAGAAAGTGACACAGCTTGACCCATGTGAAGTGTTATGAAGAGCTTCAGTCAAGTGGTGACTTTTTTATTCGGTTTGGAGTATTTTGTCGCTATCTTAACCTTAGGCTGGCATAATTGTGAATAGTACATAAAATCCCTCTATCTGTGTTGCTTCAGTGTTAACTGAAGGCCTTAATAACATGAAAATACTAAAATTGGATTGGGTCTGTAGCTAAATATTGAATTTTAATATTTGTAACTTAAACTAAGATGATAATAGGTGCCATTTACTGTGTGCATTTTAACCAAATTGCAAGGTAGAGCTTATCTAGAGCACTACATTTATAAAGTTCTCAGAACTTACTGGCATTGCAAATTATCTAGCCAGCTTCTCTCATCAGTCCACCACTCTTCTAGACTTTGCATTGGCCGCAAGAGTTGCTAGCAGTTTTAAATATATATCCAGACACATGCTGGAGTTTGCTCCTCCTAATTCAAGAGACAATGCCCCCCTCCACCAACACAGTGTTATTTGACACACACAGGGAGTTTAATGTGGTCGTGGTGAATTTAGACTATAGGCATCAGTAAACGTCTTTTTCTTCCTTTCAAAATCATTTGTCAACACTCTACTGTATGTGTATATTATGCATTCCGCAAGAAATGTTGCCATTGGGATATCTGCCCTGGCCAAATTGTTACTACAACAGAGATTAAAAAGTAGGAATTATCATTAGGCACATGAAAAGGAAAGGAAAGAAATCAATCTCAGGTGCAGTTCATATGTTCTGAGACTAACTGTCCCTCAACCAGCTTCATTTTTTTTTTTCTTTTAAGAATTTGTAAGGGAGCAATGGCCCTTAGGGCATTGTTGAATAACAGTGGGAACATTAGGTGTCAGCAAACCATGGGTTGTGGGGTAAATCTTCCCAATTCTGGATTTAATAAAGCACCCATTGTTGATGTGCTTTTTGTTTTCTTCACACCTCTGCAGAAGTGCAGTCATAACATGGACTGTATAGCTGGCAAAGTCAAAAACATTTACTATCTGGCCCTTTACAGAAAAAAAGGTTTCCATGAATGCCAAGGGCACGTGTATGTCTGGTAAGTGTAATGCTTTGTTTTGAATTTAGATGATTCAAGAACATGATATTCAGCAGAGGGGATGGCTCAGCCAATAAGAATGCTTGCTATGAAGACATGAGGACCAGAGTTAAAATCCTCAGAACCCAGCAAATGACTTCTCTTGTCTTTAACCCCAGCATTGGGGTCTGAGGGGAGTGGAGGAAGGAGGATCACTGGGGATTCCTGGTTGCCAGCCTAGCTCCGGGCTCAATGAGAGACACTGTCTCAACAGAGTAAGGAGAGTGACAGAGCAGGGCATCCAAAATCCTCTTCTGGCTTCTCTGTGTGTATAGAGGCATACACTGTCACACATATGTGCACATATAACACACACACACACATACACACAAAGTACTAATGAGCTCTAAATTTGGTGACAAGAACTGTAGCAATGTAGGTTCTTATATTGTATCCTTGTGTCTCATTCTCCTTCGTTGTCTAGAGAAGGATTTTATTCATTATGTACAGAAAACATTTGTGTCTTCATATCACTAAGTCCCTGAGATACAAAGACATTCGACTTGAGCATCTTTATTCATTCATTTATTCATTCAACAAATATTTGTTGAAGGCTAACTTGGGTCCAGTCCACTAGGTTCTAGATATTGGGGATATAGCTATGACTAATCAAGGCTGCTGCTTGAATGGAACTTACATTTTAGTGGGAAAGGTATGTAAGCACACACTTGCTGGGATTTGTTGGGTGTAATATCCAGAACTAATAATTCCCATGAAGAAACTTAAGTCAAGAAAGGTGTTGGACACTGGGATGATTCCCAAGATGCTTAGATAAGCAGCTATAAGGAGATGCCATAACTGTAAGGAGATGCCATTTGAACAGAGAGACCCGAGTGTAGTACAGGATAGAAGTATGCATTCCTGCAGAGGGAGCAGCAAGGACTAAGACTCTCCTGTTACCATGAGTTCATACACTGAAGGAAATGCAAGGGAGAGGATGAAAGATGATCAGTTGGAGAAGTGATGTCAAAGAGGCAGGTAGGGCAGTCATACGAGGGTTTATAAGACAGTATTTTTAAAAGCTATTCCAATAACACGGAACCCAGTGTGAAGTTGTAAACAGAATACAAATGTAGAATGATTTGCATTTTAGACAGGCACACTATCTCCTCTGGGTTATAAAGTGAACCATAGCAATTCCCAGCTCTTATGACAATGTAGGCAAGAGACAATCTATGTTCATAGGGCTCAGAAGTTACCAGAAATCATAATAAAGAGGATTTTGTTAGAATGAAAATGCTCGCAAACTTCCCATGTCCTCTCTATAACCAAATATTTAGCTCTTACTACATAAGAATAGAGAAGCCATACATTCATTCAACAATTAGTTATTAATCATCAATAAGAGAACAGTCACTGCTCTGTAGTTGAGTTCACTAGAAAATAATGGACGAAGCTGAGTCTCTCATATATCAGTACCGTTTTACTTTAATGAAGCCTCTACTCGCTCTGACCTCAACAGTGCCCTCTAAATGCTATGCACATGGAACATAACTGGTACCCTGACTCACTCAGCCTTTTGTTATTCTGTCCTTATGTGGAGTTTGAGCAGAAGAAGTGGACTATAATAGAATGTGTTCTAAATGAAACATGAACACAGCCCAACATACAATTGTTGGATGTTCTAATCCCCTGTACAACTTGAACCTATTATTATTTATGGAGTTGGGTGACTCTCTGCCATTTTAACTACAGAATTTCTTTAATTCATTTTGCTTTTACTCTAAAATTCCAGGCAAATCCATTATATATAAAATCAGGAAAGACAGTTAGTTCTCAAAGCTGTGGATGAAAATGCCATGCTGATATTCCTGATATTAGACTTTTCAAAATCTAAACACTGCAGGTCTGAACTTAGAAGAGAGGAAACATCAATGGGTTAAAAGCATTCAAGAAATAGGGAAATTACAATGACTATGAAAAGTTTTGCATCCTATCTATAAAATATGCAAATATTCATCATAATGTTGACTTTTTTAATTTTGGAAATGCTTAGTGTGTACAACTATGACCATATGTTCCTTAGTGTTATAGTGAAGATAAAATGTAAAGCAAGTAGTTGGTAGTCTTCCCAACTTTAGGTGTGGGTGAGCTGTGCTGGACTTCCTCTACCTCATAAGCCAGGCATAGGAGTATACCAAGGGAACTCAGAAGGGTTAAAGTTTTGTCTGTGACACTGAAATTGAGGCCAGCTGCAGGTCATATTCACGTCCCAGTCACAGGAAAATGAACCTGTGAGACAGAACCTAATTATCTGCTAAACCAAAAGCCAGTCTCAGTTCAATAACTTACGACAGAGCTAGCAGCCAGATATAGTGTTACCATGGCAACTTTGGAAAAAGCTCCACTGCAGTTGAGAATAAGGAGGAAAGGAAGGAGACTGTAACCCTAAATGTGCTGTAGCCATTTGATCTCAGACAAGTGGGTTTGTCTAGGAAATCAGGCTATTCTGCACACGCCTACCATTGTCTATTCAGTTTAATATCTGCAACAGTTACTGAAAAGAAAAATAAAATTACAACGTTCCTCGAGCTTAAAAATGATTCTCTAGTTTACAGCTAAATCGGAATTAATTTTAAAGGAGAAATACAAGCGTGCACTTTCTTCTCCTTGACAACCAGCAATACAGACCAAATAGGACCCAGAGGGTAGGATTTCTGGAACACTGCACCATCGAGATGAATAAAGTTCAAGTCCATGAAATTCGTTGTCAGTTTGCTTTTTTCTGCTTCCCAAAAGCTAAGATGTTTTTGAGGGGAAAGTTTTGGGAACTGAAAAAAAAAATATATTTGCTTTTCCGAAGAGTGAGAGTTGAACTGGAGAGTAGGATTTTTTTTTTTTTCCATTTTAAACCCTGCCTAAAATAGTTTTTTTTTTTTTTTTCTTTTTAATCCCTGCCTAAAATGCAAGTGGGATGATTTTCTGGAAACTCAGCTAAGAAGACTCAAGGACTAGAGAGAAGCAAGGCCTTCCATAATGGTCATTTTAGTTCTCGCCAATTCACCTTTGTAGTTATTTCTTAAGGGCACTGGATATCTAAATTTTGCAATTAGTGACTGCTTTATGCGTGAAGATTTTTAGAAGCCACTTGCAATAAGTATCATGCAAATAGCAACTTAGCAACAACACTAGCAGATGAAGAAAGGAAAACTTAACCTGCTGCCATCTGCACTTAGAAGAATTCATTCTCAATGGAGACGAACCATGCTAAAGCGTGTCATTTGTAACTTTTGGACTTCAGTTTATTTGACAATTACAATGTTATTAATGATTTAATAAGATACATGTAACACATATATATAGTCACTTAAGCTTCCTATCCAGTTATAGCACTGGATTGAATCACTTAGATATCCATGTACAAATACATAGACATATCAGTGAGTTTATGTAAATGTCATCAACACATTATGTTTGAAATAAGAAACAAATATGGATATGAATAATATCCTTTCCATATTCATGAATAATTGTGGTAATGCAAATGAGGAAACACTGAATGAAAAGGAGACTTCTTTCAGCAGAGATAGGACTAAGAATACAACCTGAAATCTGCCAATAAATTAGACTCACTTATATCTGTGGATTTTCTTTAAGATGCCACATCTCTTTAAAGCACTTCCCCCACCCTTTTATTATATAGTGAGTATATAATTATGAATATATAGAAACCTACAACTTCAAATTATTTTTAACTTCCATAATGAATGAAAGGACGTTAAAGACAAAATAAACGGTGTGTGTGGGGAGGCAAGAGGACAAGGGAAGGAACATCACAACACAAGGTGAATTTTCTGACTAATTTCTACGTAGAACTAATCTAACCTCTGCTTATGAATTTAACTTTAAGACGTTTTCAAGTAAATGGAAACCAGAGAATATATCTTTTACTAAGACAGATGTGCCTGAGATATGATTAATAAAAGGCCTGAAAAGATGCCAGTTAAAATATGGAGTCTAATACACTATTTAGATCTTATTATTCTTTTATGTTGTTTGCTTTTTGTTTGTTTGTTTTTGACACAGGGTCTCCTTGTAGGCCTTGCAGCCTGGAACTGTGTAGACCAGGCTGGCCTTGATCTCACAGAGATTTGTCTGCTGCCTCTCCCTCCTGAGTGCTGGGATTAACAGCATGGACCTACATGCCTGGTCTTGATCTTACTACTTTTAAATGCTTTTTCTTAATCTTTCCATGTATTGAATTAATTAGGGTGGAAACTGAAACAATTTTATCCAAAAAACATTAGAAAGAGAGAGCTATTGGATCAAATGTTTTTATATTTTAGTTTTATAATGAATTTGCAGATATAAGCTTGGGGAAGATGAAAAACAAAATTTCACTCGTTTCTCAGTTCCACTTGAATTCCCAAGGAAGATATAAGAAGCACTAATATAGAAATCGTACTGCTTCTCTCACAATAACTTTATTGATTTTATAGCCGGGCATGGTGGCGCACCCCTGTAGTCCCAGCACTTGGGAAGCAGAGGAAGGCGGATCTCTGTGAGTTCAAGGCCTTCCCGGTCTACATAGTGAGTTCCAGGCCAGCTGGGGCTGCAGAGGGACTCTGTCTCAAAAAGACAGAATTTTTTTTTTTTTTTTTTTTTTTTTTTTTTTTTTTTTTTGTGTATGAGTATATTGTCTGCATGTATGTAAGTGTACCCATTACCATGAAATGCTCATGGAGGTTGGAAGAAGGTGTCTGATCCCTGGAACTGGAGTTACAGGCAGTTGTTAGCTGCCACGTGGGTGCAGGGATTCGAATCTGGGTCTTCTGCAAGAGTAGCCAGTGATCTTAACCACTGAGCCATCTCTCCAGCACCTTAGTTGATTTTTAATAGCTATGCTTTGATTTTGAAAAGCACAATAGTCATTCTCAACTGTTCCCTTGAACATTTTCTTTATCATCTTAGTAATTCCAATATATTTGTGAGTACGTGTATTTGTGTATGTGAGAGAGAGCTTGTTTTCAGCAAATGTAATCTTGAAAGCCATGAATGAAAATTGTGTGGGATATTATTCTTTTAGCATAAAGGCATTGATATGTTCAATTAACATTAAGCAAACAGAATCAAATAACCTATAGCTGAAGATAATATTGCAACATAAAATAATCTGCTTGTCATATGGAGGATATATGTTTTTGACTAAGTAAATAAAAGGGCCTAATTGTTAAAGACCAAAGCCTTGATTATCTGTATCTCAAAAAGAGAAAAAGCAGACTTGGAAGAATTTAGAAAAGAAAACCTAAATAGTTTGCCAACACTATAAGCTATAAAAATGTCTTCAATTTTCAAAGGTCCTTGTATTACTCAATAAGAAAGGAAAGGAAAATGTCTCTAGAAAGCATAACTATTGGTTATAACTATTGGTTCTATCATGTTAAAATGGCCTAGCTTATTTTATAATACTTGAGAATATTTGTAATATAGTAGAAGTAGGCTTACATATCTCTGATTTCTGGTGTCTCCCCATTAAGGCTGCATATATTTTCTGTGCTTCATTAACTTTTGGTAATTTCAATTGGGGTGGTGTTCTTTCACTCTTGGAAACTTTTCTCAACAATAAAGTCCTGTAATGTTGCTGTTAGGAAGCCTAGCTCACTGATTAAAATCGTACCCTTGTCAAGTGTTTTTGAATCCTCTGATATCACACAGAAACTTCCATTTATCGTCAACTATCTCATTGCCACTTCTTTCTGATATGGGAATGTTTCTGAGACTTCATCCATGCCTAATAATAGGACATTCTTAGGAAAGTTTATGGATTAGATGGCTTGAGAAGAATTTTGATATGTCAGTCCTTTCCTTGTTCTTCCTTGCTTTCCATCATACAAACATATGCAAGCTGCCTCCACAGGCTTTCAGCAGGAGGGATCATGATTCCTGTCTTTAGATACATCTATGACGTATCCGTTACCTGCTTCCCTCCACAGGGGATGGAACACTAAGAGGGAAAGAAGGAATGCCACTTGCTTACCTACAGTATTTTCCCCTTTCTTTGGCCATGATCTCTCTTCATTGCTTTCATACTAGAATGTTCTATGATCTTCTGAGTGATGGATGATACCTCTAAATCATGTTACATTTTTTCTTATTTTAGTATTAATTTCTATAATTTCTATGACACATGTCTTAGTCTGAAATTAGGCTAATGTATCTAGCCATGCCCTTATAAGATAAACATAAAATTATTTCTTTTTCTTCCAGGATCACAGGAGTTTGTATTGAGCTCACTGCATTTTCTTTTTTAAACTTTTTTGGGAGAATTTTATACATGAGTATTGTCTTTGCATAATTTCCCTCCCTTCCTATCTCCCACCAACTCCTCCATGTCCCCCACAATCCCTGTCAGTTTCTTGTTCTTTTCTTGATTATTATTGTTACATATAGATACATGTATTTATAAGGATAAATAAATATATATTAAAATGCACTGAGTCTGTTTAGTAGAGCTCTTGTGTACCTGCGTTTATGACTGTACATTTGGGATTAGATAAAATCTCAGGGAGTGATTCTTTCTCCCTCATCATTAATTGGTTGCCTGTAGCTCTTCATCTTGAGGTGGAACACCATGAAATTTCCCCATTCACTTTGACATGTCAGCTGGCATCTTCTATAGATTAAAGAAAATAATCTAATAGGCATTTTAAATCATCCATTTATTCTCTTCTTGTTTCTTTCCATTGAATAGAGCAATAAATGTCATCAGTTACTTAGAGAAAAGGAAATCATCAAGTATAATTTGGGGAGGTATTAACCTTGAATTAAATCTTTCAGCCTCCATGTCACAGTTTAACTTGGCTCTGTCTTCTGAGTCTCCCCCCCCCGCCCCGCTCCCTTTTGTCTCATAGTCACACTATACCAGTCTTCATTATGGTGCTTTTCATTTGTTTCAATTAATATCCCAGGGGACTCCATACATATGTTTCCATTAGTGGATATTTTTCTTCAGAGTATTGTTTATATTGTTAGCAAAATAGTGAAAAAATATTGATACCTGTGATCCAACTGGTCACATATATTATCATAAAATCTTAATACAATGAACATGGTATGACACAATACATGAACTTCAAATCACATAGTACTTTAAAATTAAAATCTAAGTTGCAGGTACAAGAGATAACAGAAATGTTGAGTGTATGGTGAATAAGACACTGAGATCACATGTGTGTATAGCATGTGATAACAGGATGTATTCTCTGGAAGATGGAGAATATTTAGAATTTCAAATTGTATCATTTAATAAAATGGACATCTGTTATCAATGTGAAATAAGAATTTATTTTAAGACAAACTAGCTTAGCCTTAGAAAATGTGATAAGATCTTAAATCTCAGACCAAGAGGGTCTGAGATTGTCAGAATTAATAATATTAGATAAGCAGGTTTAACACTATCTGTGATCGCTGACATTTTCTTTCTGATTATACATGGAAGGATTCTGATAGTCTCAGCACATAGATCATATGGAAAGAAGTTTAAGATGAGATATAGTCCATAAAATAATGCAACAAAGAAAATGTATTTCTTTACACACAAACTATGCTATTTAGGCAACATTATGTTTTCACTTTATTCAGTATTGGATATTTCAAAATTGATAATGTTAACTTTGATGGATACCTAGTTTTCCTGGGAATATTTATTTGTTTTTCCTCTGGATTTTCTCTGCATGAATGACTGCCTAGTACACAATGTGCACTCCAGTGTCCACACCACCCCAAAGTTATATGCTCCTGGTGGTGAAGATCTGGTAGCACAGTGGATGCTGTCTGTGAAATGCTCAGGCAGTCCCTTTAAAATGACACTCGGTGCACTTATTTTCCTCCTTTTATTCCTACAGACTGACAACAAGCAACATGTTGGAGAACCATTGATTATCTTGAGATTGCCTCAGACATTGAAGTCATTTATAGAGAATAAAATGTTGAAACATCTTGCGTCCCCCATTTCAAAAGTGTTCAACTCTATTTCCAGGAGACGTAACTTCCAAAGGTTTGTAATCACCTGTAAATTTTCTACTACTACCTTAACGTCTTTGTATCATGTCACCTTCCCTCCATATGTGTAAGTCAGCTTTCTATTACTGGAACAGATAATCAAGAGAGTTGATTTGACAGGGAAATGACTTATTTTGACCTAGTTTTAGAATTTCAGTTCATAATCAGTGGCCATGTTGATTTTCCAATTGTGAGGGGATATCACATAAGTGTATGGTAAACACAAATTTCTCATCTCATGTCCAGGTCACAGAAGGAAGCAAGAGAAAGAGGCTGGGTTACCCTGTCCTCTCTGAGGGTAGTATTTTCAGTGACCTGGAGACATTTCAGTAGGACTTCCCCCTTTAAAATTTTTTTTAATGTATTTTTTAATGTATGTGTCGGGGCTGGAGAGATGGCTCAGTGGTTAAGAGCACTGATTGCTCTTGCAGAGGGCCTGAATTTGATTCCCAGCACCCACATAGCAACTACAAACTGTCTAGTTCCAAGAGAATCTGATGCCCTCTTCTAACCTCTGCAACATTGCATGACATGGGTGCACTCACCTCCATGCAGGCAATATACTCATACACACAAAATCAATTAATAAATAGAATATTTTTTAAAAGAAAAAATTATGTGTATGAGTGTGTTGCATGTATGTAATTAAGTGCACCCGTGGTGCATGCAATGCCCACAGAGGTCAGAAGAGTGTGTCAGGTTCCCTGGAACTGGAGTTACATATGGCTATTAAGCCACCATGTGGGTCCTGGGAAATAAATCCAGGACGTTTGCAAGAGCAGTCGGTGCTCTTAACCACTGAGGCATCTTCCCAGCCGCAGGACTTGCCTCTTAAAGCTTCTGTACTTTCCAAATCTTTCCAAGCTGAAGATCAAGGGTTTAACAATTGGGCTTTTGGGGGACAGTCCAGATTCAACCCACAGGACTATGTGTTGTATTCAAGTTCTATTGACTGCAATAAGATGCCAAAGGGAATTGAGGCTCATTCAAAGGAGGAATATCATGATTCTCATTAGTCTAATGTCAGTAAGAAAAGTGATACAATTTCTTCGTTGTTGCAGTTTGTGTTCCCATGCAAACTGCTCTGTCATTAGTCTCTCAATTGTGTGTTTATGAGACTCTCACACTGCCTCTTGAATTTCATGTGATTGGTCTTACTGGTTCTAAATTGGAACCTGAAAATCTTACAAACACTTTTGGATTATTTTCTATAGAAAAAAATAAAATCATTTATTCAAAATTTCAGAGAAAATTTTATAGGATTATGAAAAGACAAAGGCTTACGGATATTGTTGGATTCAGTTGGGGAATTCTAGTGTATATTTGCATTGTGTTTTCTGACTATGCAATTGCAGTAGTCTGTGCAACTGCTTATTAACACCTACACCCTCATATTTCTAAGTTCTCCACCCCACTCATAAATTGGAGCACTCCTCATTTATCCAGGAGATTTTATAAAATGCATGTGCATGCTCTCTATCCCAGATCTGGTGAGGCAGAATGTATATAGTGAAGAAGAATGTGTCTGCATAAAGCTTTCTCAGTAGTTCTGACATGTTCTCTGACTTGAGGTCTTTAGGCATGCTGACTAAAAATAGATGAATCTTGGAATTTGTGTCTCTGACCCTCTCCGCAAGTATTCATATTTCCCAGTCTACCCTATTGTAAAATTGTACAAGCACTAGAAAAGTCTCTGTGACTATTATAGGCCTTTCATAACCTGACCTGTCCCTAAATTTCAATAGGCATTTAGCTTCCAATTTTTCAGCAAATGCATCAACTTCTCTAATAAATTCAATCTTTTTAAATCCCACCCACTTTTATATATTCCCCCTAGAGTTTTGACTTTTCTATCCCTTTCTCTGACTAGACTTCCTATACTTAATGAACTAGATGCAGTGTCTTTTAGGGAATTTTACTGTTACTGAAAGAAATACTTTCTCTAGAATCCTAAGGATATATATATATACTGCCCTGGGGGTCTGTCCTTTGATGACAAACTATTTTAGCTTTTCTCTTTTTATAAAAAGACAATATCCTATAAAGAAAAGAAATTCTAGCTTCATCTTGTGTCCCCACGCAGCATAGATTTATATTTTGCACATACTCTTCTTGAATGGGAGAATCAAAAGTAGGATGGATAAAATTTTAGGACTGGAAGTTCCCTATCTGTAACTCTATGTAATTCCACTAATTGGGGCTTTTCAAAATAACCCCTTTAACAATAGACAAATATTTTCACTTAAAAACACAATTTGAAATAAAGTGGAAGGTGCTGGGGAAATGGCTCAGTAGTTAAGAATATTGGCTGTTCTTCCAGAAGACCTGGGTTGAATCCCAGCACCCACATGGAGGCTAACAGTCACCCTTAACTCCAGTTTCGGGGGATCCAATGCTGTCTTCTGACCTCCACAGGAATTTTATGACATGAGTGCACTTACATAGATGCAAGCAATGCACTCATACACATAAAATAAAAATAATAAATAAATAAACTTGAAGACATCATGAAGATGAAAGGAAATAACTACCAGAAATGTTGGTAAACAGAAAGAGGTGATTCCCAAAATCTGAATTAACAATGAACTTAGGAGATCCAAGAATTTCAGCCATTCATAGAGGATCAAACAAAAATACCAGGAAAGTACAATTTCCTTCCCTTCTATGGCTTTAAAGAACCTGTAATGTTCTAAGTCTCGAAGATATGGATAAGCAAATAAAATGTATTTATATATTCAGTATGTACCTCATGGAAATCCCTTATGTAAATTATTTTCACACTATCAAGTGTGCAGTTATTTCAGTCACAAGTTAATGGTCAAAATGCTGATGCAGTTTAATCTGTGGAACTACCCAACATAATTGTTTGTTAGTCATCATTGACTCTACAACACTAAAAATTTGATAGTTAAAACTTTATTAATGTTGAGATATATAAAAATGAAATACTCTTTAGAGAATTTGATACCTGAGACCTGCTTAACTGAATCTCAAAACTGTTTAATAATTTATGTCATTTTTATTACATATTCAAAAGCTCATAAGGATATGTGTAGACATAGATTATATTTTCAAATAGTCTAACATTTGACAAAACTTCTGCAAAACTATCAAAGAACACAAATACTATTATTATTGTTGTTGTTGTTATATTATTATTTTAAAATCACCTAATAGGTAAAAGAAGATCTGGCTTCATAGTAACTTTATTTTAAATAAAATTTAAAAATAAAATTTCCTTTACTAATAATGGAGATTGAAGTAAGAGCATGGCTTTACAGCTAAAGAAGTCATTATATACAATTCAAAGAATTATATTTTGAATATTGTGAAAACCCCAAATATGGCTGAAGAAGAAACAAGCAAAGATTTGAAGCAGCAACCAATATTTGTGAAATGAAATTGATTTCCATTCAAATCAGGTCTTTTACTGTTCTGGAAAATGTCAAAGTGTCAGGCTTGGCCATTAGGAGACTGATTTGCAGTTGAGACAAAGTGATAGTAACAGTGCTCAGAGCCCCAGTGTCTGAAAGCCTGCCATGGCAGCACCTAGCTTCTTAACTAGTCAGAGAGGTGTCACTAAGACCTAAGTTTTCTTCCTCCATCTTGATAAGGGAATGATAAAATACAATCTAGAAGATTTACTTTGTGTGAAATAATTAGGCAGTGCAAAGGGTAGTAGATACCATCTTTCTACCGAATAAATTACAAACATTATTTATGGCACTCATACTTCATCCTTTTAAAAACATATTAAAAGAGGAGCACAAACAGATATTCCAAATATTACAACATTTTTAATATACTAGAAACCACAGCATAATTGTGTAATGTAATCAATTAGTAAGAAGTATTATGTTTGTTAAAATAAATTTTCAAACTCTCTAAATTATATTTATAGTCTTGTTCATCTCCACCATAAAGATGCTTTGCATTAAAATTATTATTCACAGAAAATTATTTTTTCTCAGAGATGAGTCCCTACATAATAAAGATTGACAGTAAATTATTAATGAATGCCCACATCATACCATGGTAAACAGCAGCATGAAAAACTAAAGGACAAACTATGGGAAACTAGCCAGGCCCAGTGGTTCATGCTTGTAGTTCCAGGACTCAAATGCTAAGGCAGGATTATTGGTGAACACTCAAGGCCACTCTGGGCTACATAGTGAGTTTTAAGCCAGCTGGGCTAGTGTGAGAGATCTTTCTCCATCACTCTTCCTCACACAAAGTATGAAAATTTATCATCCCAATTATTTATGATTGCAGCCATCATTCACATACACACACACACACACACATATATATATATATTTACACAAATAAGTATATGTAGATATACACACATGATGGAGAAGGGGAAAGAATCAATTCTTGACCAAAAATAATAGGGTCCCAAGATCCGATAACAAAAATTCCCTAACATTGGATGTAAAAGTTAAATATATATGACAGGATGGTCAAATTGCATGATGGCTATGGTATACACATTAGACAACAAAATAAATCACTGTCCTTTCTTTATAAGCAACTCTTTATAATAATTCTGATTAATTGATAAAATTTCAGATCCCTAACTGACATGACCTGCTGGCCTGTCCCAGAATATGTCACGAATTAGACAATTGTGGAAGTGTTAATAAAATGTAATTAATCTTCATGATACCCAAGGCTGAGATTTTTCCATGGTGACATCTTTTCATTGTCATAATATACACAGCACATTTCTCTGAATAGCTTAATTTTGCATAAGCTGACAAGGACTAACAAGTTCACTAACTCAAACATATTTGACCTATAGATATCATTAGGGTAGACAATTTAAAATTGGTAATGATTATCAGAGCCCTGTTTTGGTTCTGCCTCATATTTCTTCCATTATCTGCCTTTGGTAAATATTCCCCTGTTTCTCACAGCCTTCCTAGGCTAATCTGTTACCTCACTGCAATGGATGTCCAATTAGAGTAAAACAGGTGAAGGCAGATGGATACATAGACAAACAGGGCTTTTTTTCTCATTTTTGGAACTGATACCTAGGTAAAGAGAATTACCCCACCTCCATGTCTTTTTCTCCCTTCTGGGCTATCAAGCTGTAAGGATGATCCATTCCTCCATCTTTGCCACCCAATGGTGAGATCACACCTATGAATATCAGCACAATAGAGAGAAAAAAAGAGGGGGAAAGGGAAAGCGGCGGGGAGGGGGGCTTAGTGTGGAAAAGCAGATGAGTTAATGAATAAACAGCTCTCATTGAGTTAACAAGACACTTTTAAGAATTGGTGATTTCAGTGCCTCTTTCTTTCTCAAGTAAGCGCTCACCAAAAGAGCAAGAGCGATGTGGCATTAGCAGGGGCAACTCCCATTCTCTTCCCAAATTTCAATCTGATGGGAAACAGTGACAGCCATTTCTCTAGTATCCGTTAATTCTAAGAAAATGTTAGGAATAATTCTTCAACTCAAGTTCATACTGGACTTGAGTAGACTTGATAAGTAGTTCTTTATGTAAATATTGAACTAATAAAATACATATTCTTGGAGAAGTGAGCCTTCCTTACAGCTATGATATCCTGTAGGTAGATAAATGAATGACAAAGAGAATTTCCTAACATGAGAGAAGACTGGGACAACTTTTGGGACCTCTCAAATTTAGAATCACATGTTTCTATTATTTATCAATAATTTGTTTTGGGATTTAATTGAATGCATTGATTTAAAACATTTAAATCACATAGTTGAATGTAAGATAATATTCTGGAAATCACATACAAGTTGAATATTTTTCTTCTGAAGTAGGATGATCAATCATTATGTCTAATTGTGTAAAAATATAATGATCTATGTCCCATGTACATACTTGGCTGTTTTTAATGTATATATTAGGTGGGCCTCATTAGAACATGTCCTATGGGAAGAAAACACATTTTCTTTAATCATAAAATACTATTTCTTTGAGATTTTATTAATCATTTTCCCCTTTAATTGAAAAAGTCACATCACAAATGAAAGTACAAAATTCATTCTTACGAAAGAACCTTAAAAGTTGACATTTCTTTGAACAATTGTTTCAGAAATCCTTTTTTAAGTACATTTTCATTTCTGGCATGGCTTGAATTGAATTCTAAACTTTCTGCTGCCTGTCCTCTAAGCCCCTCTGATGAATTTAAATCGGCTTCCCTATATATTTACTATATTCAAGAATTCTTTGTTGCAGAGCCTACCCTGCTTTATCACTGAGAGCTGCCTCGGAAGTCCAGCAGCCAGTTTGTTTTCTGCCATTAATAAAGAATCTACTTTACCCCCCCTACTTCTTTGAAGAAGTTGAAAGGGCTCCATGTTGGGTGCAGGGGAGGGCGCAGGAAGAGAGAGAGAGAGAAATGGAGGGAACCGACTGTGGTGTAATCCCTCAACAAAAAATACTGTCTAATATAGAAATCTCCCCAAGGTTCACAAGTGCCGAGGCTGGGCTTTTTAGTTTGATGTAAAACAGAGTAATAACTTAAGGAACCTTGGTTTCTTATCTTAGATTAGGATGTCTACTATGAAAATGACATTACGTTGTAAAATATATGAAGCCAAGTGTTTCAGTTGGATAATGTTTCAAGACACTTCAAACTTTTACTACGATGGGAAAACAATATGAATCTATAATTTCTTATACTTCACTAATATACCTACAAAAGATTAAGAGGGATTTTAAGAAATATTTATAAATTTGGATGCTTTAAATAATGATTTTGACTCATGGCCTAAAAAGAGCTAATTCAAAACCAAAGGAAAATGATTCCACAGAAGAGTCACCGGATGCTCACAAATCATCACATGCTAACCTACAAAGAAGAAGAAATTAGAAATGAGAGGTGGTTAAAACTGCCTCTGTAGAACATCACCAAACCTTGTATTTCTGAGTTGTGATACAGGAGTGATTCTTCTTACTCACTTGACCAAATGGATGTCATCCATGATTATTTTTGTACTTGTTTCTTTAGGAATTAACTATGGAGGGAACAAATTGAAAGTCATATTACTAATATCAGCAATGAAACATGTGGCTCAACCTTATCAGAATCTTTCATTTTGAGGTTCTCCATAAAATATGCATGGAACTAGATTATTGATATTGAAACTGCTTAGCCTTAAAAGAATTCATTTTAATTATCTTCAAATCTCTCCTTTCAAGCTTTCACAGGTAAAATATATTTAGGTTACCACTGTTTTCTAATGAACTTCATGAAATATGATTGACTTGAAGAGACATGGAAAAAAGTAACCCTGAAGGGAAATTAAGTTAACACTCAGTGTGGATGATTTCAGGAAGATGTCTTGGTTTGTATACTGTTTTCACTAAACCTCTTCCAGAAATACACACAAATACACAGAGACACAAATACACAAAGATACTGAGAGACACACACAAACCAATGTGTATTTGATCATTGACAGATAAGGAAACTAAACTTGGAGCTGACATGTAGGTAATAATAGCAACTAAAATTCAGCATATTATATATGTATTTGCAGAGCTACAGGAAAACTCTATTTTTCAATTGCTTACAAATACCCTGGGTTTTTAAAAACTTTTCTGTAGTAGGAACTTTGTTTTCTTTTTCCAAATGCAGTCACTTAAGGATCAGTGGGATTTGAGTGTTAAGTTAAATGTCTACTAGCAAATTAAACAAAAGAATCCAGGGGATCTAAATGATGCCTGCATTTGCTGCCTACAGAAATGTAGGCTGCACTGCATGTGTAAATGGCAGAAAAAAAATCTTGGGCATTAGCTAACCCTTTATGCACTGCATTTCTCCAAACTCATCCAAACATGACAGCTTGTAAAGTCGTTTACATATTTGAGGTGTGTTAATGCAAGTTTAGGCATGTGTACAAGCATGCCATTTTGAAGAAGAGTTTGAGGTAGTCTCTACTTTTTCTAATTTCATTAGTAATTAATTTGTACTATGTTTCCCTTGAGATTCTTCTCCTTCTTTCAGACATTATTAATGTAGCCTAATACTTAAATGATTTAAGAATCTTTCTACATTCCTGTTGCTTCTCTGAAGTGTTTAGGATATTTAAACTGAGCAAGATATTGTTCCAATGAATCCTGAAATGAAATATAATCACATTTAGATTTGGCAAAATTCCAGAGTGACCTCCTCCTTGATGGATCCTAAAAAGGCTTTAGAATTTGTCATTTTGGTAAAGTATATTTTCCTTATGGAGATTTAAACTTAAAAGCATGGGCATCATAATATTATCAGAGCCACATAACAGAGACAAAAGGAAAATTATAATTTCATTTGTCTTTGGTAGATGTTTAAACTGAGTAATAATTCTTATTTTTAAAAAGAACTTGAAGTTCACAACAAATTAGCAAACAATATGAGAAAGACTCAAGTAAGGGTTAGTCTCTTTATGTGGAACAGTGACTTGCTATTTAAAAATTAAAATGTACAAATAAGCTGGTGTCAGAGAGGAGGTGATTCCTCATTTCCACCGCATTGAGCAAGTTTACATGGGCAGCAGACAGCTCTTAATGTATGCGTCTGGCTCAGGCTGGTCTCCTAACCCAGAAGCCATCGGATTGTTAATATCACTGCTTTTTTTGTATGCAACACGCATCATTTTCTCGCTCTTTGTTGTGGATCTCCCCTTTTAGTTTAAGCTTAGTATGATCTGATTTTCTAAGTCATGTTATAAAGCCCCAAATAATATTATATGGTGACAGATGAGATCAAAATGTAGAAAAAGCGGCCTCCACCTACCCAGACACAGCATTAAAGTAGCATATAGAAGCCAAGTCTGATAAGCTACACACACCTTTATGGAGTAAAGAAAAAGCTTTGTCAATGGTATTCTCATGGAAGACATTCACAGAAGATAATTACACGAGAATGTTCAAAACTGAAAGATTAACAGTTACATATATTTATTTTATCTGTTCTGAAGAAATGAACAAATATCACTGCATTCTAAATTTATTTTAGTATTTTCTCCTATGAAATATGTTAATGTATAGTGTGTTTTATAAATATAACATAAAAGGAACATCTTTATATTTAAAACAGCCTCTATCATTATAGTCAGTGAACATCTTTTCCTTACTTTGTTTTGGAATTAAATTGATGGGACATCTTACACACATTATTTAGGATTATATGTTAAAACAATGTCAGCTAACACATACCTCTATATGATATTGTTTTGTTCAATAGAGAGGTTCTGATTCATTGTGTAAACACTGATATTAAACAGGATTAAGTTTTTCTCTTTTTTTTAGATGCATATAGATACACAGGCATAGAGTTCTTTGTGCTGAGAAAGTTCTGGCTTTAAAATTTTTTTCAGTTCCAACAGGCATGAGGTTAAAAGAAGCAAACGATAAGTACTACCAAAATCTTTTGGCATTTATATTTAGTCTTCTCATTTGCAGTTATAACACATGACTATATACAGAGATATTTACATTTTCAAGCTTCTAGGTAAATTAAATGGGTGCGTCCAAATGAATCAGAACAGTCGTAGTACCCATACATGCTTCATCATGTTCTATATGCTTATAGATGAGGACTGTTTATGATACTATTATATCAATTTTAGGAAATAATTAGGGTGCAATGTATTTTTTGACATTTCAAGTCATATAAAACAAAATCAAGTAAATGTATACAAAGACACCTTAAAATCTCTAAAAACATATTCACAAATTTATTTTAACAATGGAGAAAACAATTTCCAGTAAAGCAGTAGAGTTGAAACAGCAAAGTCACTTTGTTTTCTGACATCAGAAGCCATCTCCATTTTATATCTTAAATTTGTAGCATTAGTGTAAATTTTGAGTAGCTTTTTTTTATTCACTATATCCTTAAAAATATATTTTTGATGTTTCAGTGACTAAAAAAATGTTTTAAAATATCACACTTGTTATGATTGGAAAACCAAAATAAAACTAAAACCTCTGATCAAACTATGCTGCCCAGATGCAGTTTGCAGATGAACCAGGGTGTCTGAGTTCATAGGTGTACTTATGTGCTTGATGCTTCATCTCACACAGATCCATAATACATACAAAGTAAAATATAAAAACTGAAAAGTACTCTATTTTCCAAATACAGGCTTTGTGGCTTTTATAATAAAGGAGTGTTTAAAGCATAGAATATTTTGTGTTGACAAAAGACTAAGGAAAACTCTGGTAAAAGCACTACCATGTATGAAACAATATTTTACTTAATTGGTAGTAAAACCAAATAGGGTCAGTAAAGAAGATAGTAAATCATTTCTTTTCCAGGCCCCAAGCATAATAGAACAGTATATTATCTATGCTAAGCCATAACTACATAAAGATATATAGGATTCAGTCAAATAACTAAGGTATATAGTTATATGCATATGAAAAAGTTGTGAATATAAACAACTTTCTTCATTAATGAAGGTCATACTCTCTTATAGTAACCATCTTAAAATATACCAAAAGCAGTGTTTTAAAACACTTGTGTTTAATTCTTCTTACACAGATCTCTTACATTGATTTTATATGATAGTTATAATAAATACAAATGCTGTTTCAAATCTACTGTGCCATCCCTTTAGAGTACAGTTTCTGGGGGGTGGGTCATGGTGAAACATTACTGATTAAAAAGAAAAGCATTGTTCTTTTCTCCTAGGCAGAATCTGTCTGTTCTTTTGTTCTGGTGGTTACTGCCGACAAATCAATAAGGTCCAAAGCTGCTAGTACCCCTCCGCCTAGGTCCCAAGAGCCTGACTTGTGATGTTCCTGAAATACCTCACAAGTTAGGGTCTCAGGGACTAGGAAAAGTCTGGTTTGATGCAGGAGAATTCTTCTTCCAGTCAAAAGGACAGCTTAGAAATTATAGTTGGATTTAGCCGGACTTTTTTCTTCTAAATACTAAAACACACAAGTAGAAACATGTATGATATATGAAAGTCAAGATGAGTTGAGTAATCATGAAGACCATTTATAAATTAGAATTTGCAATAATGAAGGACATGAGAAACAAAGCAGACAATGAACAGTTAAGAGTCATTCCATCCTAGCCAAAGAAATAGACTAAAATGGGTTAAAACCTGCTTCTTGCAGATTTCACAGCAACATAGCCTCTATTACATTAAAAAAAGATTATAAGCCAGTTAATGGGACTCTAACTGCTTCTGTTACAGTTCTATACATCACAACTGTTCAAGTGGGCCAAGATATATAAGATAAAATATGACTTAAATACATGTTGCTGCAGTTAAGATTCAAACAAGAACTTTCTTATAAAGCTTGATTTTTCTCTTTAAATCTCCAAACTATTCAGACAGCAAATATTACCATGCACACTCTGGCAAATATTTCCAGGCCACCTAATAAACATGTAACTTAAAATTCTGACAACATCATGAGAAGAAACAAATGATTCTATTTGTTGAATAATTGCATTATAAAGCTCATTACTTTTGAATATACATAATCCCAACCCTGTATATTCATTGCATTTCCTCCATCTTTTAACCTTGTTTGTGGTTCGATAACAGAATTTGTACTTTAGGAATAATCCAAGGCTTAGTAGCATAGAACGAAGGGTAAAACAATCGGACCAGCCATAACATAAAAGTCCTGGCCACAGAAGTAGAATCTGGTTCTTCTGAAGTGGCTGATCTTAAAAGGGAAAAGATGAGGTTTAAAAGAAAAAAGAAAAGAAAGAAAATGGGAAAAAAAAATTAGAGTGTTTTCCTGTAGAACAGGTGAATCATCCATTTCCAAGTGAGTGCGCTGCAAGGAAAGCTATGCTGAACAAAATATTTGCTAACTGTTCCCCCTCCTCCACCCTAGTACCACACCCCTTTCCAACCGCCCCTCCACCCCTGCCCAGATCTTCACTTTGCCTTGTAAGACTTAAATATTCTGCTCCATGATGTAATGCATCATTATATAAGATCTTTTTCTGTTTATCATTTGATTTCCCATCCTGAAACACTTATGGCTCAAAATAAATATATATTTTTAAAAATCCAAAAACAAACAAACAAAAAAAGCAGCATTCACAAAAGCAAAAAGAAAAAAAAAAAAAAGATAAAACAATCCTTAGATAAAAGTCCATGCTTTTCCTTAAAACTGAATATGGCTTTACAATTTTTGACCATAGCATTCAACCAATTATTAGAATGAAAAATCTCACCCCTCCATAAATATGACATTAACATAATTATACCACCCCCATCACGGAGACCCATCCTCCTTAGGGAATACATCTGATGCTCCAAAGATGGAAATCAGTCAGATTTTAGTTGCTCTCCAACGTACCTTTGCTTCTCACTGACTGACTGGCTTTTACCCTCCACGCACTCACACGCCACCCCCTCCCCTCGGCTAGACACGGATGCCTGAGCGAGCACGCGCGCGCGCACAGGCATACAGACACACGGAGAGGCAGGCTAGCATCTGATGCTGACTCAGAGCGCTTCTGTGTGCAGGGGGTGGCGGCGGCTGGTATTTTCATTGCGCTCATCATTAACATTAACGCACAGTCTGGCATCCACCCTCTCCCAGACCTGCTGGACTGCGGCATTTGCATGACGCTGTCACTCTAGCCTCTGCAGGTCAGATGATAGAAAGAATGGGGAAAAAGAGGAAAAAAAAAAAAGCCGCCTCGAGACTCTCCTAAGAAGAAATGCCTGCATTTCGTCCTTTTTTTTTTCTTCCACCTTTCTACTTCCTCTGTGGTTGTTTCTCAGCTGTTTGACATCTTTCCGGAAGAAAATGTCTTGTGCTTCAATGAGCCAGTCATTGGTCCTCCCCTCCTATCCATCCCCACCCTTTTCCTGGCTAATCAATAAGACAGATCTGCAATAAGACAGTCTCGCCCTGGGTCCCCCACCTCAGGAGGCAGACTCACAAATAACAGAGAGAGAGAGAGAGAGAGAGAGAGAGAGAGAGAGAGAGAGACTTCTGCCTAGAATTCATCCCTCCCCCCGCCCACCAAACCTTGGCTGAAGAAAGAGCAAATGAGCCTCTCCATTTCTATGCGAAGACCCCACTAAGAACCAGAGACCCACAAGTGCAGCGGGTCTGTAGAAATCAATCATTTCTAGTCCTAATAACAAAAATACTAGGATTTTAATAAAAGTAATTGCTTCACATTTTTATTAGCTGTGTTCTCATTTCACAGGAATTATAAGATGTGCCAGGGTCTGAATCATCAATATGATTTAAACTGATGAAATGTTAAGTTGCTGGAGTGAAATCAACAGGATATTAGTATATTTTATTTTTTAGAGCATTTAAAAACAATAATCAATAGCTGTGTTATAGTGAATATGTAAAAGTCTTAGAATTGTTCAGGCTCTGCTTATTTACCAAGTATGCAGGTCCAAACATGAATGTGAATTCCTGTAGTCTGTTGGAAAACGCTACAATATGCATTGTTACTAAAAGAAGTAAAATACTTGGCGGAACCCAGAAGTGGCTGTGCTAATGTTTCACAACATACAAGGCACTATGTAGGTATTTACCCGATTCCTTTGTTCTCCAATTGCTCCCTGTAATGACAGAGTGTGGTAAACTGCCTACCTTTCCTTCCTACAGGAACAGTGTATCTGAATTACTAGTCAGAGCCAGCACTGGTGACTCCAGAGCATAGGAGAAAGGCATACAAAAGGGAAGCGGAGAGCACAATCCTCTAGCCTACTCTAACGCTGTCTGGTGCAGTAGCTATTTCAGTTTTACTCTCACAGACAATCCCAGCATGCAGTGCGGCATTGAAGGCCCAACTGAGGTTGCAGTTTGGCAACAGTTCTGTGGCAACAAACGGAAAAACCACGGTTCTCAGAGGTTCCAAAGAAAACGTCACAGGATCTATAAAAAGATGCAAGTAGAACATGTCTATCTAACATCAGCTTCTACAGGCATCTGATTTGAAAGAAAAAGGAGAGAAAATGGCAGGGACAGTGAGGGGAATAACCCTTAAACACAAAGACAAAATGAAAGGAAAAGAAAAGAAAAAAGAGAGAAAGGAATGAAGAAAAGGAAGGAAGGAAGGAAGGAAGGAAGGAGGGAGGGAGGGAGGGAGGGAAGGAGAAGGAGGGAGGGAGGAAAGAAGGAATGAAGGGAGGGAGGGAGAAAGGGAGGGAGGTATGGATGGAGGGAGGGAGATAGATTCAGAAGTAAACATGGTGTTATGTTGGAAGTACATACTCTCAGGAGAAAAAAGACAGGGAAGAAAAGAATGGAAGAGAGAGGAAGAAAAATTATAGGGAGGGAAAAATCGAAAGGGAACAGAAAGGAAAGAATCACTGTACCTTTAAAAACCAAATAATATATGAAGTATGACTTCAGAGACTAAAGACTAAGAAGTGCTTGAGCTTAAAATCTAATGAAAATTTAAACTGTCAAGCACAGACTAGCTTAGCATACTCACTGTTCTCAGGAGCCCGCCGCCTGCAGAATCTTCCTGTTTTATGTGTTACATTCATTGTTTCTCTCTTCTTCCTCAAATATTATGTTTATTTTCTTAACTCTCACATCTTTGTATCCTTTATACTATTCTTTAAAGATAGTTGCCCACAATGCTCGTGGTAAATTAGTGTTGTTACTTTGCTATGACTATCAGACATAAAATGTTGGCTATTTTAATAATTGAACGTGTGCTTACAGCAACTGCCCACTGATAACTGGCTCTGTGTATTGTACACATGTGCACCTCACTTGTAGCTCATTAGAACAGAAGCAACAGACTCAATACAACTTTTCCTTTACTTTGTGCTGTTTCTTCTTCTTATATCTGAACACAGAGAAGCATCTATGACTTGACTCCACAAAAGGCACAAAAATATTAACTGAGAACTTTAGAAAATTAAAAGCAATAAAGACTGGATAGAAAAGAGTTGTACCTGACCATGATTAAAATATTTATATTCAGACAGGGGTTAGCCACTTCTAAGAAGCCAGGCTTCTGCCAAGACGTCTGTTAGGGCCAATAAGAAAGCAGGCTTGATTAAATCAATATTTATTTGAAAAGAAATGTAGTTATCAATCTATTAAATTACCACTGTCATAGATGCAGGCTTAAGATCCCTGTTAATTCTCACCTTCAAATCATAGATACTAAAGCTTCCCCATATCAGAGTTTGTGCTTCGACTATAGAAAAAGTATTTACAAAGAAAATTTTGACTCAATTTTTATATTTAATTTAAAAGATGTAACACGTGTATGGCCTTGCTAGATCAATAATTTTCACCTCTTATTGGAGATTTGTTAACTTTCAAAAAGCCAAAAGATGGGTTTGAACGTATGTAAATGATATAGCAAGTTAAAAGAAGCAGTAACTACTTTGAAATACTTTAAATCAATTTGTCTACTGTTTATTCTTAGGGCAAGAATCTCTTATTCCTCATAAAGGCCATCTGAAATTAGTGTAATTATGAGAATTATATTAATATAGTGGGTGCGGTTTAATGGATGTTCAGACAAATTAAAGTGTTCACTTGCCTCATATTTCTGTATCATGTTTAACCTGCACTCTGCAATCAGCTGCAGCTACTGAATTCAAAATTCAACAAAAGTTAAAGCTGTTTTCTCCATTTCCCTAGCCATATTTCTGAATACTAGTATGTAATGGCTGAGGGGTTATCATTTTGGACAACATGGATTACCAGCCTTCCAAACAGCTTTATAGGACAATGCTGATTTAATCCATCCTTACATTTTTTCAGCATAACTGATAATTGGACACCAATGTTTCCCTTCCAGTCTCTTTTAAGACAATGAAACTATATTGATTGTTTTGGAAATCTAAAATAAAGAGACGTTCTTTTACCTGAAGAGCACCTGGTGCATTTATTTACTAATAGCTTTAAAAATGCAAGATGATTTAAGGGGAGAAGTTATCCAGCAACTAACTTTCAGATGACTGATTTAACCAAATCAGAAGACAGGAATCTATTCATGCTATAGTCTCTAAATACATCTGAGATGCTTATTTTTCTAACATGTCATAATTGAGAACCATGCTTCTTTTAGTGCCAAAGAAAACATATTACGTATTCCTGCTTTTCATAAAGAAAGGATGTCATAGTGTCATAGTACTGTGAAAAGCAAAAATCCAGAGGAAAAAGTGGGTTGTTTTGTGTGTTTGTTTTCCATTTCCTACGCACATTAGAAAGGAATAACAGGAACAGAAACAAAAGCAAGCCTTCCTTTCTGTTACTTTTTTCAAAGAGAAAATAAAGAATAATTAAAGGATAAGGAAACAAGAGTCAGATGCCAATGAATTCACATTGATGTGGTTAGGAATTTTCTCTGAAATAAAACACTGTGTGTGTGTGTGTGTGTGTGTGTGTGTGTGTACCTGAGTAAATTCTGAGCTCAAATAAGATCCAAAATCCTATTTTAAACAAGGTTAACACAAACCAAAATAAAACTGTATGTGAGTTATTACTTTAAAATTTTCATAACGAAGATTACAGTTTGGCTTTTAAACAAGGAAAACTCTCTGACCCACATTTTCTTTCATAATTTTACTGTTTGGGCAAAAGAGTGAGTCAGTGCTCAATTCAGATACTTTATGACTAGAATGACAAATGCTGGTTTGTCAATCTGATACTCATATTGC
>NW_008355390.1:501740-527160 GCF_000622305.1 Nannospalax galili
ATATATATGGACTAATTCATTGTAATAATCTTTCCTCAGTCCTCACATCCATTTTCCCTTCGCTTTTCTGCTCTCCTAGGAGTGTACAACTCACTTTTGGATCCAATCTGTCATCTGTTTCCTCAAGGGGACTGTATGCAAAGCCACACCAATGACTAGTCGGTCTGAAAGCCAGAGGGAGTCAGGACAAGAACATGAACCTGAGGGAGGTCTTGAGGCCAAAGTGCTGTGCACTTGTAGTGCAGTCATGCACAGGAACAAACAGCTCTTGAGGCTGCTGGTGACAGCTTCTCATTCAGTTAACAGGCAACATATTGTGAGGTAGGCCACTGGGAAATTACAGAGCATTAGGGTACATCAAATTATATTCAAATATGGAAGAATATTTTTAAGGATTGTGCGTACTAAAAGTGAATACATGTTTCCCCAGTGTTTATGTAGTTGCTGAGAGAAAAAGAAAAGAATCCGGCCTTTTAAAGAAGAGGCATAAGTAGAAAGAAAAAATGGTATCAAATAACTTCAGAATCACTGTTGTATATAGAGTTGAAATGTTATGGCACAGAATCAATAACAATTAACAATTTATGTTTTAACTAACCTAACTATAGAAAAATGGCACTCTCTGTGGCAGTATACTTACTCTAACACAAAGTGAGGAGGGAGAACAGGAGCTTAAATAAATTAAAGAAACTGCAATACCACTTCTGTAACTAACAAGGTTTATGGTCTTAGATGAATCACTGAATTTCAGAATTTTAGTATTTTAAACTCTAAAATGAGGAGGCAGAATGAGGTTATCACCAAGGCCTACCTGTATTCTACATGGTAATAAAATTGGAATCCATGGTGGTCATCACTCTTATTATTTACATGTATGTTTACGTGTTTCATTTCTTCTTACAATGTCTGTCTATGTGCACTTATCCTCAGAAAGACTGACATACCTCCTCCCGATGTCCCTAACAGTGGCCCAATAATGGAACCTCAGAACTGTATCATCTCACCCTAGCTATAAAAGAAAACAATATCGCAATGCTGTATTGAAAACTTTATATGAACTACCCTTTTAATTTGAATTCCACATACTTGAAACAATACATAAAATATTTTAAAAATATTTTTATTTCAGAACTGGAGACATAGTCGTTTCCTAATATGGAAGCAAATGTGTAAACCATATCATGCAATTATATACAAATCAGAATTCCTGTCAATGTGGACTACAAAAATTATAAAATTTATTGACACACCCATGTTAGCTTTAATAATGCATTTTTAAAATGTTAAGGCAAAATATCTCAGTTTATAAAACCTACTGAAGATTTTATATATTTTGAATAAAAAGAAATCAGAAGATCTGGTGACTCATAGGTTAAAAAAATAATCATCACATTCATCTCCAGAAAATATAAATTTTTTGCTAGGCACAGTGGCACACATCTCTTATGCCAGCACTCAAGAACCAGAAGCAGAAAGGCTGTGAGTTCTAGTGCTACAGTGAGATCTTGTCTCAAAACAATATCAGCACAAATAAAACTTTATGTTTTGGTTTATAAAAATATGCATTGTAGGGTGGAGATGTGGCTTAGTGGTAGAGCACCTGCCCAGCACATGCAGGACTCTAGGCTCCATTTTCAGCAATAAAAAAGTATTCATTTAAAATGCTGATTGAATGTAATAAAGTGATTAATGGATGGTTATCCTGATGTTGCATGGTCATTTATGTTTTAGGTTGTATAATTTTCTTCATTATTATAAATACCTTAAATTTTTGTTTGTTTTATGAGACAGAGTCTTATACTGTTGCTTAGACTGCCTTGGAACTCATTATGTAGCCCACACAGGATTGATCATCCTGTGGGATCAGTGTGGGATCCTCCTGTCTCAGTGTCAATCTCTGAGTGCTGGGATTATAGACACATGTCTCCATGTCTGGCATTTCATGGAGATTTTTATTCTAAATGAGAAAATATTTTATCCACTGATAATGACAGATAGAAACATGGCACAAAAGATAAACTATTTTAAGTTAAAATATCATCTATCTATCTATCTATCTATCTATCTATCTATCTATCTATCTATCTATCTGTCTATCATCTATCATCTTTTTTGAGATAGAATCTCCCTGTATCCCCAGTTGGCCTAGAACTCATTATATAAACCAGCTGGCCTTGATCTTACAGAGATCCGCCTGCTTCTGCCTCCCAAGTGTTGTGATTAAAGGCATATGCCATCACACCCAGGTAAAATGTCATTTCTTTATAGATACTTTATTTTCTTCCCGAATTTTTCTATTGAAATAATTCAGGGCTATGATGTGGCATGTATGAGGCCCTGGATTCAATTCGGATCATCATGAATAAACAAAACAAAATAAAACACAAAAAGCTAAAGTTAGCTTGCCTAAAATAAATCGTACAATGTTCTTTTTCACATTGAATTGCATCTTACTCTCTGTGAAAGAACTTTTTGTGATTAATACATTTTTAGAAGTATAGATACTGTGAGACAATTTTGGGAACAGTGTGTCGCGCATTCTAATGCTTCCATTCCATCTTTTCCAACCAACTGTATTGATTTGGTTAAGGGTTAGAGGGTGTACTTTCATTGTTTAAGGAAATAACCTGACACAGCAAACTGTCTGCTGATTCAAGATAAATCAATCCAATCTTTGTCTTTTCTTGGCTACATTATGGTTATTTATTCTATTTCACTAAATTCCATTACGCACACACACACACACACACACACACACACACACACACGGAAAAAGGATAAGGGATCATTACTGTCTACTTTCATGAAAAATATAATACATTTCTGGGTATATAGAGCTGTGCTTGGGGTCATTTTCAAGTTCACTGGAGAATCTAGTCCTTTCTTAGGATTAAAAAAGACTTTACAAATGAAAACATTAAAAAGTAATATTGGATTGGGCAGTGAGATGGCTCGGGGTGTAAGGGTGCTTGGCACTAAGCCTGATGAATTGAGCTGCAATCCTGGGAACCACATGGTAGGAGAGAACCATCTCCTATAAGTTGTCCTGACTTCCACATGCACACTGTGGAATGCACATATCATCACTTTCCCCCCCTCACAAAACGAAGAAGTGAATGTAATAAAAAAAAATCTTCTATAAAAATATTGGATTCCTTTTAAAAGTCAGTGTCCTTTGAGAAAATAAAAAAATTAAAAGGTCATGCTAGTTATTGTTCCTATATCCTCCAATCACTGTATTAATGCCCCAATGGATAAATAAATGAACAGTGTCAACCAACTTAAGCTGCCTTAGAAAAATTATATAAATAAGCAAAACACTCTTGGAAGGCAGTTACCTTGGGAAAGCATCATAAGAGTTATTGGCATTTTTAATTTTGCTAACCTGAAAAGTTAGGGCATGTTTGGTAGCCCAGTCACTTTGTAGGCTAACACAGGAAGAATATAAGTAAAAGGGGTGTCTGGGCTGCAAAATGAGTTCTGGGTCAACCTAAGCAACTTATAAACTTACAAAGACCCTGTCTTAAAGTTAAAAAATTAAAAAGAAAGCTGAGGATATACCTCAACTTGACTGTCGTGTACGGGGTCCCAGGGTCAGTCTTCATGATCAAATAGACGAGAAGTCCTATATTCTTCTATAAACTTTCCTGAGATAATAAAGAATATTCATAAATTCAAAACTATCATATCTGGGGCTGGAGCAATGGCTTAGCACCTAAAAGTTCTGGCTGGTCTTGCAGCAGGCCCAAGTTCAGTTTCCAGTACCCACATGTTGGCTAACAACGGTCTATAACTCCAGTTTCAGGGAATTTAGTGTTCTCTTCTGGCCTCTGTGGGCATTTTACACACAGGTGTACCTACATACATGCAAGAAAAACATTCATAGACAAGATAAAAATAAAGAAAAAAATTTAAAATGTAAAACTTTCATAGCCTAAGTGCTGTCAAAAGCAATGCTTGATTACTTTTCTTCAGTAGGTCTTTTTGTCTGTGTGCTATGAGCTGTAATTAACTAAGTAAAAAATTCAAAAGTTAGAAATTATATTCAGATCCTTTGCTATTATAAAGATTGAATTTATGAAAGCATAGTCCTATTTCTATGCCTGACAAAGACAAGTTTGAAAATACATATTACACAAAGGAAAACAGCTTTTCAATCACTAAAGGCAGTGCTCAGTAGGACAGAAAATACAGTGCTTCTCTTAAATGCTAGACCTTTAAAACATTTGCTTGATGACAGTACTACAAAAAAAATACAGTTTCTTCAGTAAAGAATTAAAGCTGAATATGCAGCATTTCCTAGGAGCATTGAATAAGTCTATTTGTCCAGCTTACTCTGCAAAGGCTGCGTAGAAAACAGCACCATAAACAGTTTCAGTCCCACACAAGGGCTAAACACAGAGTCCTCTTTCTAGCCATCTAATCGGGGAATTTATTTTTTCAACCATCGCATAAATCGAAACACAGCTGTAACCAATGACTTGCAGATCCAGTTCCAGCCAGCTGGAATCAGTTGTGCTGAAGCAGCAAGATTTTCACATTGTTCACTTCTCTACATCTGGAGAAATCATGGAGGTTAAAGGTGACCAGTAAAGCTCTTTAAATAAACCCAGCCAAGAGTGAGGATATGCTGAAGGATCTACAAATCCAACATTCACTTCTACAAAATGTTCGTGTCATGAAATTAATGCTTATAAAGGCTATTCTGTCTTTGTCAATGTAGACCTTATGAGTCTCTAATTGAATTAAGTACTACATTTCTTTAAACAATTCGCTGAGGTTTCTTCAAAAATTTTAAAAGGATTTAAAAATTAATTTTTTAAAATTTGTGTGTTTTGCCTGCATATGTGTAAGTGTACCCATGTGTGCAATGCCCATGGAGTTCAGAAGAGGGCATTGGAACTCCTGGAACTGGAGTTATGGACTGCGATAGTTGTTAAACCACCATGTGGGTGCTGAGAACTGAAGCTGTTTTTTCTGCAAAATTGGGCAGTTCTTTTAAGTACTGAACCATCTTTCCAGCCCCTCTTCAAAATCTTTTCCTGGGACTTGTTGCTATTTAAGGAGTTATATTAAAACACCTATAAGAACCAGTAACAAAACCAGATACAGTACCAGTAATGTTTCTACTCCTATCTTGAGCTTAATCATGTTTAGCTAATAAAATCCTCTGTTTACAGAACATGAATGAGAAATATTCTTTTAAATAAAATAGGGTTGGAATATCTCCATCAATTAGGCAGGCAAATCCCTTAAGGAGCCAGAGTCCTGGGAGAAACAAATGAGGATTGAGAATGTTCCCCATGGGATCTTGGGAAGAAGCTGACTATGACCCAAGGCAAGAAACTCAAAGGAGGAGCTAGTTTTGTTTTACCTCAGAAGCATATAACTACACTCAAGACAAAAGCTAGGATTCCCTAAAACAAAAGGAAAACAATCAATCCTTGACATAAAGAGCCTGGCAAGAATGTTGGATAAATTTAAGTCAATTAAAATCCAGAATAATTAATATAGCCATGCTATTAAAATTATGTACAACATATCAAATCAAATGAATTTTCTCCATGATATTATGATCATGTGGTCTCAGGGACATAGCTTAGTGGCATGGGTCCTGATACCACACATGAGGTCCTAGGTTGTATCTCCAGTACTACCAAAACCAATAACGAAAACAATGTGCATCTGGGAAAAATGAGTAGGTGTGTATTATAAAATGCTTCAATCAGTTTATATGTTTTAGAAAAATACAAACAAATCACAAATATGCTTCATTTTTCTCTCTTTGGTTAAATAAATAATGAAGGAAACAATCTACATTCATTATTTAATTATCTTACTCAAATGTGTGACCATTTTCAGTAATTCTGATCAATAGCAACTTTCTTAGTAACTGTACTTCTAACTGAAAGAGTAAAACAAACACTAGTGACTCAGGATTGGTGGACCAGAGACAATCACAGCATCAGTTAACATTCCCTATCAGACAGTCAATTCGTGCAAAAGTGCTTTAAGTTTATTCATTTATTAAACATGATTGCTTTTATGTGTAAGTCATTGTGTACATACATTATAAAGAAATGGTTTGGAATAGAAACATTATTTAATAAATAATGTTCTTGATGTGGTGAGGGTCACCTTTAAGTGTTTTAGGACAATGGAAATATGTACATAACCCAAAGCAGGAGCTCTGATTCCTGACCTTCACTGATATAACTGAATCTAGAGCAAGGCACAAAACTTCACTATCCCACCTATAAATCAGCTTCTCAAACTGTGGGTAATGGCCCCATTTGAAGTTCTAAAACTGAGTGCTAGCGTTACAAAGAATTTGCCATCAATAACAGGTCTCTGAATGTTCAGTGACTAAAAAATTAATCAAAATCCTGGTGTAATGAATCTGAGGTGTTTATTGTAATGCATACTTGTATTACATTCAACAACCTTATGTGCTTTGGTATCTGAACACAGAACCAGGGGTCTTTTCATTGTACCTGCCCCCATGCCAGGCATCATCAGTAAAAGCTGTTTGAACACCTCAGTTCAATTTATGAATTGTAGTGTTTTCCTGCACATATGAATTTCTCTGCTTTCCCGGAAACATAATGTTTTCATTACAGAAGCCTTTCAATATTTCCTAGTGCCGTTCCTCAGCGTCTCGTTAGTGTACCTTCCTAGTGTATTATTTTAGAATGCTTGATTTTATTAATATGTTTGGGTTACTGACTTAAATTTCATATAACCTTTGTAAATGAATTTTGTCCTGGTATTAAGAGGATATTCAACAACTTTCGAAGTGGTCCAAACACACTTCTTCAATTTTGTACTAGGTATTTATGCAAAGTAGTATTCTCAGCATTAATGATAATGAAATCAAACTATCAACACCTCTGAAATGTGTTCTGCACTACCAGATTTTACTTCTTTATGCAAAAATAAAAGTTCCTTAGTAGCAAATTTGCTTTTATTTATTATTATTTTATGTGCATGAGAGTTATGCCTGCATATATGTAAGTGCACCCCTGTCTTGCAGTGCCCTTGGAAGACAGAAAAGGGTGTCTGATATCCTGAAACTGGAGTTTCAGACATTTGTTAGCAGCCATGTGAGTGCTGGGATCCAAACCTGGGTCTTCTGCAAGAACAGCTAGTGCTCTTAACCACTGAGCTATCTCTTTTTACTTTTTTATTTAATAAATATAAATTTGTTTTTTAATAAATATCAATTAATATTTATACCAAAAATTGTTTAAAAATAAGTTTATAACAGCAAATGCTTTATTTCTATACCTATTTTTAAATGCCTCCATAGCTGGGATCATGTAAAACCTTAGAGGAATAGGGGTCAAAATGGAAAAAGATTCAAAAGCAAAACAGTATAAAATTTAAAAATAATATCAAAATTCCAATACATATCTGCTGTTGCAAATTTTTCATGAAACATAAAATCTCCAGATTTCCCTCTACTGAAAACTTTTGCAGAGGACCTGGGCTCAGTTCCCAGCACCACATGAAGGGTAACAACCATCTGTAACTCCAGTTCCAGGGGAATCCAATGCCGCTCTTATAACCTCTTTGGGCAAGCACAACATGAGTGCACATAAAGATACGCAGGCACTACACGCATACACATAAAATATGTGTATGCGTGTATTGCCTACGTGTAGGTAAGTGCACCCATGTCGTTCAATGCCCGTGGAGGACAGAAGAAGCTGTTGGATTCCCTAGAACTGGAGTTACAGACAGTTGTTAGCTGCCATGTGGGTGCTGGGATTTGAACCCAGGTCTTCTGTGAGAATAGCCAGTGTTCTTAACCACATTTCATTTGGGGGTGAACGCTCTAGAAAAATAAAACAACAAAACAACAGAAACAACAAAATCAACAAAAAGCACCACCAACAACAATAGTAATAACAAAGCACACCCTATTCTTTTTAGGTTACAAATCAATTAATAAAGAAATAACAAGAGTCTACTATAACAGTCTTGATGAGAAGAAAGAAAGTTAAAGTTTTAGAGAAAAGTTTGTGAGTATATATTTTAATGAATTTGGTCTTTAAAATCAACCAATTAATTGTATCAGTTTTCAAATGAAACTAAAATTAAGGGGCACCCACACTTGGTTCTCCACTGTAATACTGAAGTGTTCTTTATAAGTAAATTCATGTGAATAATTTTTTTGGTGTTGTTTATCAATAATCTAATCATTTTAATTCACCTGTATTTCATGAACTTATGATTTCTGATAACTATAAACATTCATTCAAATGTATGATATTGCTAGAACATCTGTATCATATAGTCACATCAATATTTATGTAAATTAATATATATTAATTAATATATATTAATATATGCATTTATAAGAGTGAAAATATTGAAAAACGTTATATATCTTATGACAGAAAGTTACCAACAGAAATTGAAGCTATTCTACGAATACTTGCTTACTAAATATCTAAACAAGGGGCTGGAGAGATGGCTCAGTGGTTAAGAGCACTGACTTGTAGAGAGAACCTGGGTTCAATTCCCAGCACCCACATGGTGGCTAACAATCCTCAATAACTCCAGTTCCAGGGGATCCAACATCCTCTTCTGGCTTTCATGGGTATTTCATGACACTAGTGCATTTATATGCTATGCAGGAGTAACACTTAGGACACATAATTTTTGTTTTTTATCATGAAAAAAAAAATCAAACAAGCAAAGAACTTTCCATGACAACCTCAGCTAAACAAAGTAAAGTGAGAGCATGAAGGGATTTTTAGTAGAAACATGTCCTGTGGCCTTTCCAGTAAAAGGATCTTGTCTTTTGCTCAGTTAACAACAGCATCATATAGAAGTTTGATTGATTTTATTTCCTAATAATTTTTCCGTACTTGAAGTTACTAAATAATCCATGAATACAGGTCATGGAAACTTTACAGAAAACTGTGATAATCATGAGTTTGTAATCCAGAAAATATAGGCTGGCCTTCACTCTTCTGTAAGATGTTGCCTAAATTCTCATCTAGTTTTAAACAAGTAGAATAAGGGAAGATGGTTCAAAATTTGGTAAATATCATGTTGCTTTGTGAACATATTGCATTTTTGTTACCTAGTGAATAAAGATTAGCTTGACCCAGTATAAGAAAAAGTAAATATTTAATTAATATTTCAAATCTCTATTATTCATATTATATGCAAACTTTTATAATAGTTTTAATTTGTTGTGGATACATCTTAGGAATATCATAATATAAATTTGTAGTATATATTTAAATAAAATTGCCATTAAAGTAACCTAATATCTATATCTGTTTTCTGTTCAGTAGACTTTTAATACCAACATTTTATTTCTTTTGAGATAGGGTCTCGAGCTCACTACGTAAACCAGGTTGACCCCAGACTCACAGTTATCTGCCTCTAGAGTACTGTAATTAAAGGAGAATGCCAAGAGGCCATCTCCAATAGTTTTTTTTTAAATAATCAAGGCAGCATTTATTTATATTATTGTTTATTTATTGAGGATATTTTTCCATTATGGTATAAGAATATCCATGGGGAAAAGAAGAGTTTAACATGCAAGAAAGTGGTTTAGAACTTGACAAAGTAGAACAGCAGTAAAAATAGTCTGAGAGAAGAGATACTGAATTTTATTATGCAAATAAGAACACAGGAGAATATCACCACATAGGGGTGGGGAAATAGCTTGGGGTGAAAGAGCAGCAATAAGAGGGTCTTAGCACATATTCTAGAGTCATCCTGTATCAAACAATGCTTCCAAGTTAGGGTTATACATGAACCACTCTGTTTTCTACTGAAACATGCAATACATAAGTCATTTCTTTTCCATTCTTCATGAAAGAGAACTAGAGCTTATGCTGACTTAAAATCACTGATGGATTTACCTTGAAAGTTCAGGTTTGATATTGCATATGTAGAGGAAAAATAATTTCAAATTTATTCTGACCTTAATAGCTTTAAAGCTTGAGTTTTCTTTGCCAAACTCTTTGGAGTCAAGCCATTTTTCCATCAAATGGATTCTTAAAGATATTCACTTGCTATGAAGTATCAAGTAAGCTAATCAGGATATCTCCAGATACTAAGATAAAACTGGGCAATTTAGTGCCTACTTTAATTGTGAAAGGCACAGCATATCAGAAAATGAATGTCACATTACTTTAGATTACTTCATACCATGGTTTAGTCAAGTTCAAGTTCTCCATACCAACTAAGATGGTATGGAGGTCTTAATCTGGACGTAATATCTTTGGAGAAAAAATGAATATTTTATATAGTATTACATACATACTAACACTATATATACTACATACATACACACTAAGCTTCAAAATTTTATAATATATGATCTTTTTAACCACACATAATTTTCTGAAAAGTAGTCCACAGATTTGTAAAGATAAGAGGAAATCAAGAATCTACAAGAGGAGCATTCTTTTTTTTAGAAAGGTTCATTAACGTTAGGTAGTAACTGATGAAATTATGGTCCAGGTGGTTAAAATATTTTAGTCAGACTAAATTGGAAATGTAGGTACCTGACATTTATATCAAGGTCAAGTTTTGGCCCTTTCTTTTCTTCAATTTTATCACTTTAGTAGCTTATCAATTTTAATGAATTAAAATTACTTCCTTCCAAAAAAATATGAAACATTATATGGAAAATTTCTAGAGTGTGCTTTCTTTACACAGAGCCAAAGAATTCCAAGTGTACTATGGCAATCATGGCAACTTTCTTTCTATTATAGTAAAAACATTATAGGCACTGTTCTAAGCAGAGGTAGAGCTTATGAATTACATAACATGCAGCATCTATAATGTAACCCAGATAGAAAGAAAACTATGCCCATGTAATTGTAACTCTCATCTGTACAGTAATTAAAATGGAGAGGGGGAAAGAGAGATCGTTGTATCAAATATTCCAACACATTCTGCCATTTTAGGATCTTATGTAAATGAAAACTCAATATTTGAGAACTAGAAATCACACTCAGTTGGACCCTTCAAAAGGTACATGCCTGTCAAGAAGAGTTACAAGTGGCTCTTTCTAGAGCTTTTAAACATTCTTCTATATAACATGATATCTATTATATATATTTACATATAAAAAACCATGTATATATATATTTAAACACACACACATATATGATTAGTTTATGAGAGACTAAGTTGCTAAATAATTACTAAAATGAAAGAAGTAATCCTCATTGATCTCAAAAAGATTAACATGTAGTGGAAGAGTCAAGCACACAAAACTGTGACAACATGGAACCTGGGAAGCATTTTATCAAATGCAAAGTGCAGGAAAGCTGGCCAATGCATGCTGAGTGCTCTAGGGAAGACCAGCAGGAGATACACTTGAACTGAGCCTAAGTACAAGGACTTTTTTAAGGGAAAAGAGAAGGTGAAAAGACTTCTAGTGTGTCCTGAGGAAGATGAAAGGCTCAAAGGGAGAGATTCCCACAATTTTGCAAAATGATCAGGTCAGAGGAGCAAAAATCAAAACCAAATAATAGTTTATGCAGGAGATATGCTAGCAAAAATGACCAAGCAATTTGATTGGGGTTTTGTGATATGGTGCACTTAATGTGGAATCAGGAATTAATAACTAAGGAAAAAAATATAAATGAAAAACAATTTTTTGAGTGATAGCTTAAATTTGAATGATGACTTACCGCAATAATAATGTCAAAATTCATCATTTATTTTTGAACCTAACTTTTGTTTGGCTCAGAGCTAATATATTAATACTATCTTATCATCACAATGACCTCATTAGGTAAATGCTATACTTATTGCAAATTACTGACAAGAAATCTGAGCTTTGAAAAAGTTAGGGAATGCCCCAGTGTGATTCATCTGACTGTGACCTGTTTGAGTTCAACCTTCACTACTTACTGTGTTTGTCAGACTACTGCTGAATGTTAAATTGGTCTCTGAGAACAAAATGCAAAAGTAGTTCACATTAAAAGACACCACAGTCCATATCACGTCAGGGAAAACCTTGCAAAGAATCTAGAGGAGTGCGGAAGATTACATCAGCCCCTTTGTACTTAGGACATAGATTATTCAAATGGAAGGGTCTTTGAGACTCCCCAAATCATGCTCTTCCTTATCACATGCAACTGTTGTGCAATAAAAAAGTAACACTATAATTTCATCTTTGGAATGTGTCATAATTTTTTTAACCACTTCCAATGCATTGAGAAACTCAATGGATTCTAAGTTATCTCTATTGAAGCTGGGTACTTGTCTTCCTCTCTTATTCCTAAGTGTAAATTTTCTCCTGTGTATAAGATTGCAGAAGAAAGTAATGATTACCTAAAACAGGTCAGTCATTTCGGCTTAACTCAATAATTTGAAATCTAAGAAGAGACATTTTCTTTAATTTGTATTTTACCATGTATCAGTCATAATGTCTAATAGCATTCCATTGGAACCTTTGCTTGTTCTAGTCATTCATTTTTCCATTGATTTAGTATTCATTTTGTGACCCATCTCTTTCTGATATGACTATGTCACACATGTATTCTCACATAATGATTGGACTTTTTTTTTTTTTTTTTTTTTTTTTTTTTGAGTTTATTGTAATTCTGCTTGTCATGAACTGAGGGCTCAGTTGACATCTCTGAATACTTTAGTGTTCAAAGTATATTAATAAAATATTCCATTTACCCCCATGTGATTCTCACAAACTGCATGATAAAAGGTGATCATTTAGTTCTATACTATCATGTCTGCTCCAGAGTAATTAGGTGAGGTGGTGAAGCATCATGTCTGTACCAGGATGCCCATGGATAAACACTGACTTCTGTTGAAGTCAGATCAGCTGGGGAGCTCCTTCTAGTACTTCTCCTTCATTCATATTTCTAACAATGTTCTTAAGGTTTTGAAAGAAAACACTTTAGATACAGAAAAGGAATACAAATATATCAAGACAAGTATTTTTCAGAGGTCTAAATTAAATTTGAAAGTACAGAATGCTTCTAATTTGAGAAGCAGTTGAAAGAAAACAAAAAATTAGAAATTCCGAGTTCTAATTTTGTCTCTGCTATTTTCATTGAACAAATACTGAAAGAACGTTTAATCCTTCAGGGTTTTGGTTTCCTCTTTTTAAGTATTAAGATACCATATTGGAACAGAATGTCAATTTTACATTCCAGGCCCACTGAAAACAAAATATGCTCCATAGTGTAAAATAATATTTCTAGGAAACAGATTGGCTTTTTATGTGCTGCTTTTAATGCAAATTTTGTTGAATAGGGAAAAAATGCAAAGGAATTTAGTTGTATTTCTTAAATTCTGTTCTACATATTCAGAATATATGGGTGACAGGCTTGTGTGGAGATGTAAGAAAATCCAACAGTAAAGGATATACTATGAGTTTCTTCCATTGATGAATGCACATGAGGGCAGAGCTAATGTAAGTTGAAGAGTCAGATAAATAAAATTTCAAAATGTAATAATCTATCAAGTTACATATTCTCTCCAAAAGTGACAGTTTTAATGTCTATGAAATATATTTTATACTCCTTCGAAAAGGTGACCTTGTAATTGTTTTTAAAATAGCTTGTATACATATCCTGAGAAACAAGGGAAGAAAGATGAGATAAATGAATAAGTTACAAAAAGAGAATATTTATAACCTTTTCACTGGTTTCTGTCATGCCCTGTGGTCTTAAGCTCCTGAGCACCAGTAATGGGGAATTTCTTTTGGAGCAGGAAGAGATCCTTCAGGGACAATCTCAGACTACATCAACTAGTTCTGAAGAACCTCGGTTTTAGCTGAAGTGATCTATCCAAATCTCAGCTGTACAGTTTTTGCAACTGTGAAGTCAGAGTACATGCCCAAATAACTTGAGTATTTCTAAAAAATCTTCTTGCCACCTTCATTTATAATTTACAAAATATCCAATAGACAGTGTAAGGAAATAGAAAGCATATGTCTACTTCTGAGTGCCTTCACTACATTTCAGAGATGTGAGGATATTTGGGAAAAAACTTGCTAGTATGTTAGACAACACTCTACAACACATCATTAATAAGGAAAAGATAGATCCAAATATATATAATGCATTGTGTAGGAGTAAATGGGTTTTACTAAGGCTTCTTTCTCCCAGAAGAGGAAAACATGTGGGTACTGTAGAACAAAGAGCTTGTTTAATAAAAGTACGTTTATGAATTTATGCACTGTTTACAATCACAATAGATTTTTCTCTAAAAAATGCTGTCTTTAATAAGTCACAGAAGTAGAATGTCCGAAGAGAGGGGCTGTATTTGACATCTCTAAATTTTAGGACCACTTCCTAAGGTGTACAATCCTGTACAATGCAGATACTTTATAGTTTTTCATAAACTTCAGACATGTTTGGGATTTTGTGTTCCTTAATTCAGAATGGTTTACCTTGACAAATACTATAGTTAATTATTTAAATAAATACGATAAATTTTTTAGGAGAGTACAAACCGTGTTGTATACTATGTTTACAAATATGCAAATGAGAAAGAAAAATCATGGGCGGTCTGTTCTTGAGGGAAACTAACACTGGAGTGCAGTAATAATAAAATTGATGTTCCTAAGATCTTCAGAAAATAGTACAGGAGGTTCATATATCCATCAAAACCCTCATTCTCAACAGCTGGTATTCTCCCCTGCTTAGAATTCACTGGACAACTTTCCCATCACTCATTTGTGGGACCAGTGTGCTGAAATAATGAAAATCATGCTTCAGTTCCACATTCTGTTATGTGCACCCTTAACATAACCTGCATTCAAGAGCAGCTTGTACCTCAACTACACTCAAGCAGTTAGGTGCACTGTTACGTCCACCTGTGTTCAGGATGCTTTTAGAGGCCATTCTCATCATTTCCTTCAGATTTTTTTATCTCATTATTTTGTTTTGTTCCGTTTTTTTTTAAATTTTTATTTATTTATTTTTAGTTGTTTGTTTTGAGACAGAGTCTCTTTATTTGAGCCACACTTCTTCCTGCCTCAGACTCTTAAGTGCTGGGATCGCAGATATGGTAGGTGTGTACCACTATGTCTGTCCCCCTATGCCTTTTAATCAAACATATAAATCGTTGATTCTCCATACTTGATAATTTTGTCACAGCCTCCTTTTCCTTTGATACTTTAGCAATTTCTTTATAAAATACCCTACTTGTCTTTGGTTGAGGTTTAGATGTTATAGTTTACATGGAGTTTGTTAACATGTTGATCCTCTTTATCATAGCCAGTTTTAACCAATATACTGGACCTTGTTCTCAAACAATAATATAACCCCAATTTTTCTCATCATGAATGAAAAATTCACTACACATTTTCTAGTAAAAGAAAAAGTCTTCCTCAAGAGAAAGAATAAGAGAGCTCTAGGAAAGGAGAACTTGAATAAGGAAGATTTAGGTAGATAACTGAGTGTCACAGTGTAGGAACAAGTTGGAGCTTTATGCCACAAAAAGCATGTTTCTGATCTGGACAGAGAATTATTTTTCCTTGAGATTTGGTGATCATAGTACATGGCTAGGTTGTAGAATAAGTGCTTAAAGAAGACAACTACTAACTACTAGCCTTATTTGAAATTAGTACTAATTTAATTTTTTAAATTATCAGGACAAGATTAATTAGTTTTAAAACTTTTAGGAGAATGGATGTCAGTAAAGGTCAGGTTAAGTAGTATGCGCATCTTAGAATGGAAATGTGAGGAGTCTCATATTACAAGACTCTTCTCTTCCATCCTGAAAATAATAAATATGAAAGAATCTACTGGCAGTGATGATAAAGGTAACATATGCATCAAGAGGAAGACCAGCTGCCTATAATTGAAGAAGCATCAGTTCAGCTGTGCTGATACCACCTGTGGGCTCAACAAAACTATAAGAAACACCACTTGATGTGAACTTACTGACCCTTTTGTTTGCCAGTTCCCTCTCAGTACTTCTATACCATACACTAGATTGTCCTGAGCTGAAGAGCATCTGAGAGAAGGTGGACTCATATTTGAAATACATAGTGTAGTAGAAGTAAACATAGCCAAAAAAAAAAAAAAAGGCCCCACATATCATTGGTCTAGGTAGGCCTTTCCAACCATACAAACACTACAAAACGGAAAATTCAAGTTATGAACACTAGATTCATTTATAAAATGCAAGGGAAATATATCCTTCTACAAAAGCTTGATCTCCTGATACTTTGGGTCTGTACACTGGGTGGGATGTGAATTTTGGCTGCTCTAAAGATATTAAATATTCCAGAGCAAAAGAGGACAATTTAAGCTATTATAAAGATATTTCATTTTTTCTTCTGAACCTGTATAAACATACAAAATATAAATAATAGAGCCAATATGGTTAATTTCTCATTCATATTTTTGAAGAATTACATATTCCAGCCATGGAACGGAATATGACTAGTCACGGCTATTCACAGTTAAACTTTTGTATTTTAGTTGAATAGGCCTAAATTAAAAGTGATATATATTGTCTCAAATATATATTGTCATCAAATACATAATGCATGTCAAAATGTCTATTCCAAATTTCAGAATAAAATGGTATAAAATTTCCCACATCCATGACTCAAAAGATATTGAGTAGGAAAATTTTCATATGTAGGCATAATAATTATAGAAAGCAAGTAATATATGTCCAAATACAAAGAGGTTTACTTACCCTCAGTTAAGCATGTTACACAGACTCAATACAGAAATGCCTGTAATCGCATCTTTACTGCAGATTCAGCAGAAAAAGAATATATAAAGACAACAGTTTTTGAAGCATTAAAAGTAACAGCCTGAGGATGGATAAACACAGACTAGGAAAGTTCACATTACATACTGTGAAACACTAATTGAAGAATGTTTATTTAGAACAAGAGTTGGCCCTTTTGTACATTCTGTAAGACAGTAGTGTCATGTTTATAGGACTATGCTATAAATAATACATTCTTGAAAAAGTTAAAACATTTTTAATTTACTTTGTTTCCATTACTATACAGGATCCATGCACTTAATTTGATCTATGTATTAGAACTCTGTGTGCTGACAACATATTATCCAACAGACCCAACATCTTTTTACAAAAGTGGAAAAAGATAATATATGTATATATGCATGCATGTGTATATGTATGTATGTGTAGGTGTGTGCATGTATGTATGTATGTGATTATACATATACTGATTTGTATATAATGAATTGACTTGAAAGGTTGGAATACATACATATGTGTGGATCAAGTATCCAAGAGAAAGAAATCTGATAGACTGAAATTTGCAAATATATTATGCAGATTGTGAAGCTCTAGAGATTTTTTTTTTTTTTTTGTCTCAAAGGAAAAACTTGAATGTACCATGTTGAAAATGTGATGACTCATTTTCAGGAAGCACTTTGGTCTTGGTATCATTGATGCTCACTAGTGACAAAGTGAGAGCAACCTGTAAGCTAAGGTTTGATTAAGTAGTCTCTGCCTAAATCTCTTAAGCAATAAAGAGGTAGAATTTCTGAACAATATGGAGGTATTTTATTAATTACAACAAACCAAATAATATAGGGCACACTAAACTAAATTTGCTTTAAGGCATTTGGAATAAAATTTGCTAGGTTTATAAACTTTTAATGGACTGCTTTATAATACTTTATAAAATAATACCTTAAAAGTTAATGTTAATCTTACAAAGGCATTCAGCTATTATGGGAGGAGACTGAGTATGATGTGTTTCAAGTTTAAGTGATTTGGTTTATTTCCAAAAGCTTCCCTTGAGAAAAAGAATTTGCCAGCTTTATGTTGTTATTGTTGTTGTTTTTGTTTTGTTTTGTTTTATTTTTTTCAAATAAGAAAAGAGTTCTGAGGAATTAGAAGCCCAATTACCAATTACATGGCCAAAAAGCTTCAGGTCTAAAAAAGGTAACCTAACCCAACTAACTCGTTCATCCACATTCCCTATAAGAACATTTAAATATAAATTGTTCATTTATAAAACCCAATGCTGTGATTTAATAAGATTGATAATCAGTTAGGTGAAAAATTCTACATGAAGGACAGAAATTAAAAAATATACATATTTATGAATTTGGGCTACAAAATGTTTGGTCATAAACATTATGGTCTGACAGTACAGAATGAAGTTTTGTAGCTAACTCCTATATATAACTCCAAATTGTACTAAATATTTGTACATTTTTCAGAGGACATAGATCTAGAATTTGGTTGAGGTTTTTGTTGTTATTTGTCATTTTATGTCTACTTAATGATTTTCAATTCTGAATACTTAACAGTAGTTTGTGTTTTAATTTTGCTATTTAGAATTACTATATATTTCTCATTTTATTGATTTCTCAGTTCATTACTTCCATTTATATTATTGTTAATAAAGCTATGACCCCACCCACCCTAGGGATTTATCATAATGTCAAATAGAAAATTATAAGAAGCAGGAAATGTATTGTCTCTGGTGACAAGTAAGGGAGCTTAGGCTAACATGCCACACTGATCTCAGTACCAAAATGTTTTCTATGACTTTGCAAATAGATCCTCTTGTAAACCTACGTTTTCCCACTGACCAACAGAAAGGCTACATTCTCACTGGAGGTCTTGCAGGAAAATTAATTATATCTTCTCTAGGTGACTACTTCAGTTAATTTATTATAAAATTTAGAAATGATAAGAATTTTAGTTATATTCAAAAAAGAAATAAAAGAACTCAGAATATATTCCTTTAGTGTTAGAAAAACATCATTCAAGTAATACTAGAGACATACATTAACTAGGAGTAGAATGCCTTGAATAAACATAAGTCTCTTAGAGATAAGTTTCTTTCTATCTGTCAGTACCATAAAACTAACCTATCTTACTAACAGTATCTCATATGAACTTGAATGGAATGCCTGACTCAGCTACAATTAGCATAAAATTTACCTTGGAATAAAACAAGTAAAAAGTAGTGAGAAATCCTTTTATTTTTATAATAGTTTATTTATATATTCACAAAACTTTAGCTTAACTAACATGGCTAAATTATGTTCAGGGATTGTTCTGTGACAAGCACTTATCGTTTATACTTTATAATGGGTAATATTGAAAAAAAAGGTGGATTATTAAACAGAAGATGATGACTTGCACTTAATATTGATAAAAATGATAACTACATGTTATCTTGGGTTCTTCCTAGACCATTGTCAGGTTTAAATATGAAAATTTCACAAGAGGCATTAATATATAAGAACAAGGCTTATAAAATATGATTTATAATAAAATCATAAATGTTCATAATTAGTACATTTCACCATGATTATCTGTTTGCTTATAGCAGAAGTTTCCATTTTATGAGACTGACTGTAATTTTATAATCTGTTAAATTTTACATCAAAATGTTTGATATAGTGTCCAATGGAGGGAAGGAAGTGCTGGTCTACCCTGTGGCCCTCAGCACTCTGAGGAAATTCTTTATTCCTTCAGGGACTCTAAGTTAGATAAAACCAGTTTCTTGGTTTCCACACAGAAAAGTTTCAAAACAAGATAGTTTGGAGCAGTGCTGAGGTTTATTAGAAAGAAAAGGCTCAGGAGTCTAAAGTACTCTGGAAAGCCTAAGTGTGGGCTTCGCAGAGAAAAGTCCCCATTTATCGGAAGAAACTTTTAACATAGATTTTAAGTATGTGGATTGAGTGAGAAATGATCCAGGGATACAACATAGCCAAGTGTGGGCAAGGGCTCCCAGGAGAGATTCGAACTTATGTGCCTTAGCATTAGATATTTATATTTATTTACATCTCAAAGGTTACTGAGAAACATTTTATTTCCTTCTTCCTTTTTTGATAAATGAGATTATAAGGTAGTTCTGGAGAAGCCTCAGATGAGATTATAATTTGATTATAATCCAAATTATAAAACCAGGAGTTAAAACCAGGAGTTCTTTTCTGGTGAGATTCCTAAAAAAATGCCAATTTACAGGTGGAAGAAAAGCAGAAGTTGTCAATGGTGTTGGGATTCTTGATTTTCTGTTCACCAAAGTCATGTTCATATATGTAGAATTCTAGGGACCTCGTGAGACAGCAGAAAGCTCCTCTTTGGGAGGAAGGATCATGGTGGATCAAGAACTGGTTACAGAATACCTGTGACTTCTCCCGGACTGGATGAGTAACTCTCTGGTTGAGCCTAGGGAGCTTGAGCATGTGGACTCCCTACTGGTTCCCTCTGATGCACTAAAAAATGAAAAAAACCAGTAAAGATTACACCTCAGTGTCCATCCAGTTCCTACTATAAGTCCCATAAAAACCATTGGGCAGGGAATCACAGGGGTATTACTCCCCTGGAATCTCTCCCACTCTGGTAAGTTCTTTTCTCATCTTTCTTAAATAAATCTGCTTACTCCCGGCCCCTGGCACCTTAGCCCACTGAGTTAAGTTCACCAAGAGCCTAGAAAGGCTCCCTCACTCTCAAAAGAGCCCCATCATTTGAAGGGGAATCCATAGATATCTAAGGAATCAAATTTAGACATGGTGTGTTTGCCCACTTGGCTGACTTACTTCTACAGGTTATAAAGGATGAAAAGGACCTTCTGATGTGCTCGATTTGTAGGAAGCAAATGGATGGTTTATAATCTGTGAAAAGGACAAGGCTTTCTCTCTCCCGATCCTATCAACATTCATCTACACAAAACACCTCCTGCTCCAGCTACATTCTTATACTGAGAAAACAAAAGCGGTAATGGAAATGATCAGAGGGAATTTGTCCAAAGAATTAAAGAAAGATTACCTAGCAAATCCCAGATTTTTCTAGTGTGCTATTACTCTTTTCATCAGAACCTTTTAGATATCTATGTATTTTTCAAAATGGGCTGCAACTTTCTCCCAATTACAAGAGAAAGGGTTACTAGTGTAGAGCACTGAGGGAAATCCAGAAAAGTATCTTTTTTTCCCTTGCTAACTCTTGCACAGTTGGCCTGAGGTGGATAGCCCCTGGGTTTAGCAGACCCAGAGCCTGCGGGGGAGGTGAGCCCGGAATGTGCTGGATGTGCATTCCTTAGATGTTTGAAACGGAACTGCCCCCTTATTGGCTTCTACCCATTTTAACTGGTTTGGTAGCTCTGATTTTAAACAGACAATAGGCTCCTTAGGTATTTATCACTAGCTACTGGTTTCTTTCAGGTTTTGGAATTAAGCTTTTAAAACAGAAATTTCTTTTATCCACGTTTGGTTTATAGCTTTTCAACTGTTGCTTTGTTTGATTTTTACACATAAGTATAAAGGTCTCCAAAGAGACTCCTCCTGTCCCAACCCTTGCGACTATGAAAGAGCTGTCTCTCAACATTGAAGATCCACAGATTAATAAGAAAGAATCCCATGAAAAAAGCATACAGTCCTGTCATTTGCAGCAAGATGACTGTACCTGAAGGACATTATGTTGAATGAAATAAGTCAAGCAGAGAAACACAAACACTGCATGGTTTCTGTCATGGAGAATTTGAGAAAGCTGATCTCATAGAGAACAGGGTAGGGCAGTGGTTCCCAGAGGCTGTGAAAGTACAAAGAACCGGGAATGTTCAGAGACATGTGCCTTCTGGTATAGTGCTGAAGTTTGAAAGAATAAATTATGGTGTTCCATGTGCAGAGGAGTGAATACAATTGAAAATAATATTATATATGATTTTGAAGGTACTTACTGTAAAACAAGAAAACTTAAGGCGAATTACTAGTTCCTAATTATTATAAACTAAAAACATAATATAAAGAGTGTGTGTGTGTGTGTGTGTGTGTGTGTGTGTGTGTGTGATGTCTATACCCAAAAGATAAACTGGAAAGTACAAAAAGAATGAAAAAATTTAAATCTAAGAGGAGAGGTCCCTTCCTTCCTGGTACATCTGTGACTTCTTCTTCATTAGCTTTTCACTGCTTTCAGTTTTTATAGCTGAAAATTATTTAAAAATGCAAATAGACATTTGCTATTTATTGACATTTTTAAAAATCATTCAGTAAAAATATTTCAAATTTCCCTTACTAAATGTCACAATTTTCCATGGCTATTTCCTTTAAAAAAAAATTGAAAAACTGGGGCTGGAGAGATGGCTCAGTGATTAAAAGCACTGGCTGCTTTTGCAGAGGACAGAACCCAGGTTTGATTCCCAGTGCCCCCTTGGCAGCTAACAGCCATTTGTAACTCCAGTTTCAGGATATCTAACACCCTCTTCTGACCTCTGTGAGCACTGCACAACACAGGTGAACTTACATACATGCAGGCAATATACTCATACATGTAAAATAAAACTAATAAATAAAATATTTAAAAAGAAAAATTAATTTAAAATTATGACACGTGAAATAAATCTATTCATCCAGCCAACTAGTTTTTCTATAAAAGACACCTTTTAAACAGTAGATGAACTTCTACTCACAGCTCAGGCACCCACGTGCTCTCTAGAACAGTCTTGTAAGTTTCTGACTCACTCTAAGCCATTCTCATGTCATACTGCACTCCTACATAGTGCTTTCATCACCTATTCTTGTAATGTGCCTATGAGAATTCTCTTTGGATTCCAAGGTTATATAAATGGAAATTATAATGATTTTTCTAAGCAAACCATTTAAAGCTATCCTGGATTAGGCTTTCTATAAATTTCTGTTTGAGATTCAAATTAAGTGTATAATGTGAACAATAATGAACACTAATTAGTTCGGAAATAGAGTTGCAATATTTAAACTTTCATTAATTTGCTTAGGCCTTTCCCTACCTTTTTCTGAATTAGGTAGTTACATACTAAACAATCAGACAGGAACATGCATTAAAAGTATATTAAAATTAAATGGAGCAATTAAGTATGCATAGTCATTTATTCCTCTTTAGAAATCCTACAGTAAAGAGTGCATTGTTCCGTCAAGTCCTTAACACATTGTGTTATAGTTATTGTTTATAGTCTATCTCTCTGACTAGGTGGAGTGTCTGGTGATCTTAACCTATTTATCTCTGGATCCCCAGCTCTGCCAAAATGTCTCACACAAGAAAATGCTCAGCATAAACCTGTTGAATGAAAGAGTGAGGAATGAATGGGCTTGAGGACCTCACTGTGCAATTCATGGGGTATGACCTTTTAGTTTGCTGGAATTTCTGCTTGTAGCCCAGTTGGGTGACATAAAAAAATCATAAGGAGCCTTGAAAGAGATTTTCTGTTTATATAAGCTATAAAGAATTCCATACAGTCCAATTAATGTTGAGAACTTTTCATTCAGTAGAAGTTGATTACTTACTGTGTGAAGCACAGCTATACAATTGGACACCCAGCTCCTGCCTTCATGGATTTGAGTGCCTAGTAGGAGGAAGGGCAGGTAGAGAGCTGTGTACACAAATCATACTGTGAAAACTGCTCAATCAAGAGCCAAGGAGCATAATGGAGAATCTTGATGTATGTCAGGTAAATATTTCAAGAATGGAGGTGGGACGTGAAACCATAGAGGGAAGCCCTTAGCTTGATGTAGTTTGTATTGAGGGGAGCTTCATAAGCTGTCTAGTCTCTGCCCTTTCCAAGAATCATGCAAGGCTTAACATGTTCTGTTTCCTATTTGTCCATCAAATGCCCAGGTTAGTTTGTTTTAACTTTCATCATTTATAAAGGTTTCTATTTGCACCTATATTCTAAAATCCATATAATTTTATGAATCATATTTATCACTCATATGTTATAATGTATGTTCTCTTCAAAAAAATAGCAGAATGTCATCTGTGTGATGAGGACAAAAACTTAATAAGGCTTCTGAATATGCATATTACTAAATAAATTTTAAGAACTTGAAAGTATTTTACCAGGTAGAAGTTTCACTTCTTATCAATTACTGGTATTATGTGACTTCCTGTGAAAAGAATACTCTTCTTGGAATATTTATACTAAGAGAATTAGCAGTTAAATGAATATTTGTCAGGTTATACTACCTGTGGTTAATCATATGTTATATGTCATACTGACATTTATATGCATGTATATTTTAGATACCACTATAATGTGAACGGCATTTTATTCTAACAAGTAGAGACAGCACAGACTGCTCTGAGATGAATCATCTTAAAATGCTGAGTCCTTTAAAGTTATAGTGAAAAAGTGTGATTTGATTCTAGATTTGATTCTTTGTACAGCCATGAGCTAGCTCTCTGGCTTCAAGTGAGTCCCTTAACCTCTATTTTATTTAAAAATTGTTTTCTTTATACTATCATTTACACTTTAAATAACATGGAAACAAAATTTGGAAGGGCTTTCAGTGGGGATCAGTTATAAAATAAGCACTTAAGGTTTATTCAAATATGAGTAAATCCTAGAAGTTAAAATATAAAAAAAGCTCGTCACAGTTTGTTACTTTGCTTCTCAGAATATGTATTCTAGACTAAGAAACAAATCTCTTCAAACAATATTTACACGATAAGTACTATATGAATTTGGTTACTGAATCATTTACCTCGCAGCTACCCTCAGCAATGTTTGAGGCAGACTGTAGTGACATCAATAGAAAAAGAGAAAGCTTAAAATGTTTTATTGCGTTCACATATCTCACATACCAGATGAAAATAAAGATATAAACAACAATGATATTATAAGATCCCTAACTATTTCTAGAAATTTGGAGTATAAAATTTTCTTATAAGAAATTTTTCATGGATTGAAGGAAAGGGATGAGTTATGCAAATAATCCTCACAATGTTCATACCATAAAGCAATGAACTCACATTGCCCAGTTTGACCCACTGGATATTACAGCCACATTCTTGAACAAAAAGCATCTATTGGAAATATGTGTTGCTTTCCTGCTTCTTGAAAGACCAGAAATTACTTTGGAGAATGAAACGGGCTTCTGATCATACATTTATTATACAAGTCATTATTTTTCCATTTCTAAATTTCCTAATGATAAGAAACAGCCTATTTTCATCAAATTGGTTTCTCTTATGCTCTTTAAGTGTGAGAGACATCCATCTGGGCTTGAAGATAATGATACCATGAAATGGAAATCTAAGTTTTAGGCCACAGTCAGGGCAGTCTTCTACTAAAAATAAGTGGCCATTTAAATGCTACCATATCTAGTTTTGCAAATCTATCCTCACACAGCAAATAATCATTTTTTGGTACAAGTTAGTTATAAAATTCTCCATTAGTGGTTGGTAATGGACCATAATATTACATGTTTTTCAAAAATGCATTTGGAAAATGAAATGCTAGAAATGATGGCATAAAAAGAATATTAATACTTATGACATAAACTTGTAGGACAGATTTACTTTTTTATTGACAAATGCTGACAGAAAATTTTCTTTCTCGAGAGGAAAGACCCTCAATTCCCATCAGATAGGAGGATTAGGTCTCAAGAAATTCAACCTCTCGTAGAGCTGCATTAGTTTTCTACCTTTTAGTGAGCGTCCTGACTGCTTGAATAGAAAGATGAGAATGATAAAA
>NW_008355390.1:527184-547893 GCF_000622305.1 Nannospalax galili
TTTCCAACAGTCATGACAAAATAAATCAGAAATCATCCTTTGCATGCTGAATAGATTGTAGGCAGACAATACTAACCTGTGTCTGAATGCTTACAGGAAGTTTGCAGCCTTTATTAGTAACACATCACCCTACAGGGATGAATTTCAAACAAGTGTTAAGACAGATGAACTTTTAATGTAAGGGTATGTGTGTTCCAAATGTGGGACCAGTGATGCCAGGAAGATATATTCATTTCCTAAGATGATCAAACTGACAGTGATGCTTTTTGAAAATATGATGAAGGAAAATCACCTAATAAGGAAATTAATTCTGGTGCTCTTAATTATTTCTTCTCCTTCTCCTTCTCCTTCTCCTCCTCCTCCTCCTTTCCTTCTTTCCTCCTCCCCCTCCTCTTCCTCCTCTTTTCTTTTGTCTTTTGATATAGACTGGTCTAAATTTCCTCTTGGATATATTACTCTTTCATTTCTTAACTGGAGTACAGAGTATGACTTTTAGAAAATCTGACAGTTGAACACAGTGCTCTGTTTTCAATAGTCTACATGATTCATTAGACCATTAGGAAATAGACCGGAAGTAAGTGCTAGCTACGCAAAGTTGATGGTAGTCCCTCCTCCTCCTCCTCCTTTTCCTTCTCCTCCCCCCTCCTCCTCCTGCTCCTCCTCCTTCTCCTCCCCCGCCTCCTCCTTCTTAAAGGAACTGGTTTTCTTATGCATAAAGAGCAATATGTACATTTCCCATGCATGCCAAGTTTGACGACACTTCACTTAGTTTTCTCAAATTGTGACTAATTGTAATCATTGTAGCTGTCACTTGTTGATCACCCTTACGAATCAGGTGCTGCTCTAAGTTTGTAACTTAACTCACTTTTTAGCAACTTTTTAGGTTGGCACTGCTTTACAGAGGAGACACACAAAAGTTAAAGACTGTGTCTAGGCCATAGCAGATAATTCAAACTCTTATAGACTGACACTGGAACATGCTCAGTCTATGTGTGTTGACCTCTTTCTCCAGAACCAAGGAAATCAAAATCATTCAGGCAGACCATAAGATTTGATCTGTGTGTTAACACACTATGTATTGTCCACACAGTGACACTGCCTAACAATAAATTCGTAATTTTGAATGTCGGTTAAGTGATTCATGACTATATGCCCAGGTTCAGAAAGGTGAACTTTCTCAGCATTGGGGAATTATAATGTTCTTAGTTCCAGTGAAAGCCAGGTCTAACAATTGTTTCTCATAGCCCTCTTTATTTCAGTCAAAATGGTGGGGTGGGATGAATACCTGCTCTAAATAGTTCAATTAAATATTTCAGATCCTATTTTCATCCTTATCACAAAAAATATCATTTTATGATTGTAATGATCCTATGCTACAGTAGGAGAACTCATCTCTGAAAAGACATACTTAGTAAGAGAACCCGTGTTCTACGACTTTGAAAACACTTTTTAATCTCTTTGTGTTTATTCCTTTCCATACAACATAAAGAAAATAGGGTAAGTTTACACAATGAATTCCACCCTTAATGAAGAGATTCACAGGGTGTGAATCATAGATGAGATGAGCTTTCTTAGTGTGACTTGATGAATGACCCTGAAAGTTTCCAGACCTGATCTCAAGTCTACAATACAAAAGGGGCCTGCATCTGATGAGAATGTAGAGAAATCTGCCTGACTGTGAAGCTGAGTGTTGGAAAGGTCTGTGAAAACTAGGAAAGAGTGCAAATCACTACATTAGAGAGGTTGAGAAGTCAGGGGGTGAAAAGATCTAGGGTGTGTTATTCATTACATGAACACAATGAGGGGGCTGGCATCACAGGTCTCAAGGCACTGGCAAACTTCACATAGGTTACATGTGAGAACTTTTTCTTGTGATAATGAATGCTTACAAAACCAAATTTTAAACTAACAGCAGAAGATCATGTGTAAATCAAGTGACGGTTTATATTAACTGGGAGCAAACTCCTTAATGAGCTCATAAAAAATTGTGTAGTAACTAGTGCAAAGACCACTTAAGATATCATGGAACTCACCATACAGTGGCTTTGACATTAACAATTCTTCAATGACCCTAAAGTATATGATGATGTTATAAACTACTTCCAGTCTATCAGATATATTTTACTAGCTGTTGCATTATATAAAGTAACATAGCCTTATACTAAGTTTTCATAGTCTAACAATAACCTAATATTTAGAAGAGAAAGTTTCTCTCCAATTTCCTAGTGCTTTGATACTAATTATTACACTATTTATGTGTGCTTTTCTCTGAGATTTTTTTCAGTTGTCCTGTAGTTAGGTACTTTTTATTACCATTATTTAATGACAGAAAATATATGGAAACACTTTATTATGTCTCCATAAACAAACACCTTATTATGGTAAATGATACTTATGCACAACTACCAAACAAAAATAGAAGTTGTACAAGAGAAATTTGAATTTCAGATTAATAATGGAACACAAGTCAGTTGGGGCCTTCATTGCTGTTTTTCCAAAATCAAATTTAACTGTGTCCCATATATTTTATTTACAGATTTTGGCAGGCCTCTATAAAATATATGATCTGTGACAAAACAATTTAAGCAAGAAAAATATCGTTCTTTCATCAATTATCTGCAAAATCTGCAGAGAACTTTTCTGTAGGGAGAGACATTTCAAAATCTAGGAAAAAGCAGGCAAGGGCACTGTCACAGCTTACCACCTTTGCCTCTGACAATACCCAAAGGAAACAGGTGCTAAATTCCTGACTAAAGATGTTATTTATAAGAGTGTATCTAGGCCCCTGGAAGGTGCTATGATCTTTCTGCCAGTGAGTGGTGTAGGATCCTAGTTCTGACACGAATACATTATATCCCCAAACTTTAAATGTTTACATTAGTACCTCCATGAAAGCACTCCTGCTTTAGGAGACCATTCAGTGCCCTGATATATTAGTCTACACAATCTCAAGAAAAATAGGGATGTTTAAAAGCTCCGGAGGGAGGTTCCTTAAGAGGAAGTACCAGTTATACAAAAGACCCAAATTCAGCTCCTACCACCCATGCTCTGTGGCTCACAATCTCCAGTAACTTCAGTTCCAGATCATCCATCGCCCTCTTCTGGCCTCTGCAGACACCTTCATGCATGTGTACCAATTCACACACAGACACAGATGCATATACATAATTAAAAATAAATAAAATAAAACCTCAAGAGGCCAGTCATGGTAGAGGACATCTGTAATTCCAATTGAAGAAGTAAAGTCAAGAATTTGAGCACAGACAGCTACACAGTGAAAGTTTGTGTCAAGAAAAATAAAAGAAAGACAAGAGAAATCAAGTTAATTAAAAATAATGCCTCACACACTTTTGAAACCACTTCCAAAACCTCCTACCATTATTTGAAATGGAAATTCCTTGCAACAAAACAAAAAAAATATTGTGAATATTTTCACTGTATTAGCAGGGCAAATTGATTTTATTAACAGATTACAAAAAACAATATAATTAAACATACGACACAGAGACCCATTTCTCAGTCAGAAATTTAAATGGATAGGATCTTGAGAAACAGAGATGGCATGTGTTCTTAGCTCATATGGAAATCATTGGTTCTGTTGAGAAAAAAAAAAGCTAGTAGGAAAATATCACAAGACTGCTCTAGCTTTCTATGTCTTTACCAGATGGCGAACCAAAGTTGGCAAACTAGTAATCTACTAATCGCAGTGTAGCCAATGAGCTCCAGTTTCACATGAATTACGCTCTGTTTCTGTAGCTGCCTTTATTAATTAGCTTAATTAATTCAACATTTTTTCATTGAACTAACATAGTATATAATGTTCTACTTCTAATACCTGGCTAGATCTGAAAATGAAAAAGGATATGACAGGAAAAGAGTAGCGGTAAAGGAAGAAAGCCATCCTTTCTCCAGGGGGTTAACGCTAAGGAGGCACTGCTACTTCTTCCCAGGGAAGGATGTTCACGAAACATCTAATAAGTGGGTTTAAATGTTTTAATGTGCTGTTTATAAAACTCTGATGCTCTTTTTCTCTACATCATGGGTTTTTATTTTCTGCACAATCTAGAGAAATCATACAGAAAGAATTTTTATCCCTATTTTAGAGATAGAAAAACAGAGGCAATTGGAATTGTTTATTTTCCAAATTGCATATGCACAGCAGTAACAAGTTTGCTTCTGTGTTCAAAATAAACATTCCATAAAAGGGAAAGAATTTACTTCAGAAGAGAAACGGTAACCTCAGAAGGAAAAAGTGAGACATATTTTTCTCATACCAGTTGACAATAAAGATATCTGTAATATGATCTGTTAAGAACAGTAAATCCAGGCAGCAATGCCATGACGAGAAAAATCAAAAAAATAAAGAAAAGGAAGAAGCACCCTCCCCCCAGTTTTCTATGACTGGATCTGTCTGTATAACCTGTAGCATTAAAAATTTAGTGGCATTAATAAACAGTGCACTATATCATATAGTATATGTTTGAATAATTATTCTATTATTATCTTACACACTATACTTGCTAAGTGTCATATAAACATAACCTGTTAATCCTTGCAAATATCTTATAATTCTAGTCATGCTGTGATTTCTACTTTACAGATGATGATCATGAAACATTGATGTGAAAATCCAGATTCTGTAGTCATGTTAATCAGGTTTATTCTAAATTCAGGCATTTATGATTCCCAGGGTAGGGTTCAATCCCTGTATCACAGGCAAGGGGGAAGTCAATTACTGTGCTCACAGTGTAACATGCAAAGTAAGGCAATACACCTTGAAGGAGAGGTAAACTTTCTGAGGTCTCAGAATCATATCAAAACAATGGTGTAGTGGAACACACCTGTAATCCAAGCACTGCCTCTGGAGGCAGAGACAGGTGGATCTCTGCAGGTTTGAGGCCAACCTGTCTACACATTGAGTTCTAGGCCAGCTGGGTCTATCAGGAGACCCTGTCTTGGAAAACTAACAAAGGAACAAACAAACAAAATGGATGCATATCAGCATGGATGCCCATGCTGGGCTCTAATAATACTAAGACTTTCAAAGTATGCTCACTCCCCACCCAACTTTTCCTTCTGGGAGTCAGTTTTCTAAGAGAACTTCAAAACAAGTCAAGGAAGGGATAGAAATAAAGGGTCACACTAATATCATTAACAGGAAAGGGAAGAAAATCTACATTCAGGGACAATGTTAAATGCTTCCAAAATATAAGCCAGTCAGTTGCAAACCTTGTGGAAAGCTGGGTTTGCTGTAGTCCTATGTTTTCAAATACTTAAGATCAGAAGCAATCAAGATGTAGAAGATGAAAGGAAATTGGCTAGTATTTCTCATTATCCTTAGATAAACATTATATCGCACAGAATTGACTGATTCTTAGTTCAAAGCAAGTATGTTCGCTGTTGTCAAATAGGTTTGGTCAGTTAATGTCATTTTGTTTATGTTCCTAAAAATTAGACACTGAAAAAAAATGACTTGATGAACTTTAATTGTGTAAAGCTCTAAATTGGAGCATTGCTCTGGACAAAAACCTCTTAGAAACATGAAAAAGCTTGGACAACTGGACCAGGGAAGCTGTACTCTCATTGCAAGTGAAGTGAAGAAATTTTATTTTCAGACTTGACTGTAAGTACTTAATGAGTTCAGGTCACAGAAGCACTGTGATAAAGTGGTTCAAATCAAATGCCTGGATATATGACCATCCTAGTTAACTTTCTATTGCTGAGATAAAATATTCTGACCAAAAACAACTTGGGGAGGAAAGGGTTTATTTGGTTTACATAACCTGATCACAGTTCATCTTTGAGGGAAGGAATTTAAGCAGACCAAGAACCTAGGAGCAGGAGCTAATGCACAGACCATGGAGGAACACTACTTACTGGCTTGCTCCCCTGGAGTGTGCTTAGTAAGCTTTCTTATACAACTTAGTGCTCCCTGCCCAGGGTAGCACCACCTACAGTGGACTGAGCCACTCAAACATGGCCACAGGTCAATCTCATAGAGGGATCCCAATTACTACTTTAGCTTCCCAGATTTGTCAAGTTGACAAGTGAAGCTATCCAGCACAAAAACACATGGATTTCAGTTTTAAGACTTACCATTCATTTGCTGTGGCAAATACACACACACACACACACACACACACACACACACACACGTATCTGCACGTATACATACATGTATATACACATTTACATTCCTGAGTACAGTTTATCATGTTTATAAGACAACTAATTCTCTCACAGTATAAACAAGCCTACCTGGTATATTTGATATTAGGAGCTGATAAACAAACACTACCTTAAAAGCAAATGCAAATACTTTTAAAAATATAAAAGTGGTTTTTTCCTCAAATTTCTCAAGTGATAAAAATCACTTCAATGATGATAGGCATGTTGGCTATCTTTGGAGCTCTTATAAAACCACATCATAATAAGCTATTTTAAAGCTTCTGCTGATTTAGAAGTTAGGCAACCCTATAGAAAATCAATATATATTTTTATGATGTGCCTAATATTTTACAGTTAAATGGACAAACATAACCCAATAGTGATTTTTAACTATGATTTCTCATTGAATTCTTTCAAAGGATTAGCTTTTTATTTCCGTATTGTTCAATAGGTTTAGCTGGCTAATTATATTATATAACCTTAGTAACTAAATGCCATATAAAGTTTTTCCCACTATCTTAAAAATACATATTAGCTTACATATGTACTACATAATTTTAAATATATGTAACTAGATAGGTAAATGATAGATTGATAGTATGCATAAGAGACAGCTTCTATTTCTCTCTCAGGTGAATACCTAATTAGCTTTTTGTGTAATTTTAAAAAAATATTTATTTTTTATATGTATGAGTGTATTGACTACGTGTATGTAAGTGTACCTGTGTTATACAATGCCTGCGGATGTCAGAAGACAGCATTGATTCCCCTGGAACTGGAGTTGCAGACTTGTTAGCCATCATGTGGGTGGCTGGGAACTGAACCTGGGTCCTCTGCAATGGTATTCAGTGCTTTTAACCACTGACTCATTTCTCCAGGCCCTTTTGAAAATTCCAGAGTAGTAAGCACTAAATTTATACAGTCATTTATTATTTTTTCATGCTATTTCAGACTTGTACAAAAGTTTGAAAAGCTGGGACTTTTTCTTAGAAAAATGTAAAAATACATTTAATAATTTTACATAATTTGAAGAAACCAGGAGAACAATAAGTTTACCTCTTGGGAGCTTTTTACCAGTAAAAAGTCTAATGCATTAGCTGCCATTCACTTGCAGCAATTTAAAATTTTAAGATGTAAACTTATGTTCTTCAGTTATACTAGATACATTTCAAGAGTTTGACAGCCAGTGTGGCTAGTAGCTATTTTTCTGGATGGTATAAAGAGTGAGAAAAGAAAAACAAAAACAAAGTTAGTGTTTGTTCTCCAATCCTTTGACATTAGTTTTATTACTGCGACAATTATTATTAGTGCTGCCGAGGATTACATCTAGGCAGTTGCACCTGAAAGGCAAGCATGCTCCCACTGATCCACATTCCCAGGCATCCATCAAGGGCTTGATATGCTTTCCAGAAGTCACTTAAGTTTATTCCCAAGTCATTTAGTATTATATGAACCAACTGAAATATAAGTGTAAAAACAATGACAGAAGGTCCTCTATTTCGAATGCTTTTGAAACAATAAATAAAATTCAATCATTTTCAAAATGCCATAGATTTGGACACATGTAAGATAACAATCTCAGAGAAAAGAAAATTCTTTCTAGATTTCTTTTCTACATAAAGACATTCATGAAACACTTAAAAATTACAGATTAGTGGTGACAAATCATGAAATTTAAAGGAAGATGACTACTCTTTAATTCAACAACCTAAATAAAAGTATAAAAATATTGGAATGTATATATACACATAAGTTTTTAAGAGTTTAGTTAAATGTGTACAATACATAAGTATTAATTGTTAAGATTAATTTCTTCAAAACACTATTTATCAGGGGCTTGGGAGACAGCACATTTGGTGAAGTGCTTTCATGCAAGCACAGAAACCTCAGTTCAGTCTCCAGAAGCCAGGCATGGTGTTCTAGTCTTCACAGCTCTGCACTGGAACAGGTCAATCTTGGGCCTGCTGGCCGGTGGCCTAGCCTGCTTGGCCAGTCCCAGCCAGTGAGAGATTCACACCCACTCAAATAAAAAGAAAAACTGAGTGGCACCTGAAGAATGACATTCAGTGTCACACATTTGCACACATGTGCATATGCACTGCCATATGCATAAACACACACATAAATATATACATACACAAATAAAGGTGGATTAATTGATCAACTGCTGGTGCCAATATACTAAGCAGGAAGTTTCTAGTGCTCATAGATAAACTGAAAACATATGTAAATGTTGTTACTAGAAATTGACTATTTTATAATGGATTTTGTCACTTCCATTTTCCAAAAGTTGTTTATTGGATGAAATTATATTGAAATTTTATGTGTAGGAATCAGATATCATTTCACATTTATGCATAACTTGTTTTTCTATTATAACACAATAAAATGTAATTAACAATACTATCCAGCACAACTTTACTGTTGAACACTTTAGTTGATGGGGTATAACTTTATATGGAAATAAAAATAATTGATTGTTAAATGTTAATTGTATTTAACGTTTCTGTGATTTGTGACTTGAGAATGATGTATATACACCTATCTATAGCATTAACTACATGAGAAATGAAAAGTTTTAAGAATTCCTGTTTGGGGGCTGGAGAGATGACTCAGTGGTTAAGAATGCTTAGTGCTCTTGCAGAAGACTGGAGATTGGAAATCAGCACACACTTCAGCCGGTTCACAACCAGCTGTAATTGCAGCTCCAATGGATCAAAGCCTTTTTTCTGGCCTCCACAGGAACACACACACACACACACACACACACACACACACACACACGTACATTTTCAGACAATAAATAAAATAAAATAAATCTTAAAAAAATTCCTGAATTTTACTTTGGATTTAGATGCAAGTGGAAAATGTAAGCTATATACTAGAAGTGGAAATACTTCAATTATTACTATGCTCTTTTCATTAAAATAATCTCAAAATTATGTTGAAGTTGCTAATTGCTGTTTAAAAGGTGAATATTTTTTATTAACAAGTTAAAACGAGAAAATATTTAGGCTGTCACAGTCCATGTATGCATATTTGTAATAAAAGTGTATATAAGAAGTGTTCTATGTGTCTTAGAATGGGTTAAAAGTATTACAGACACTCCTCACTATCCAGGTATACTATTAGAAAGGTGATGTTACCCTTGTTAAAATAAGATGGGTTTTTTTGCTGTTATTGTTTCATGTGTGTAAAACGAGAAAATATTTAGGCTGTCACAGTCCATGTATGCATATTTGTAATAAAAGTGTATATAAGAAGTGTTCTATGTGTCTTAGAATGGGTTAAAAGTATTACAGACACTCCTCACTATCCAGGTATACTATTAGAAAGGTGATGTTACCCTTGTTAAAATAAGATGGGTTTTTTTGCTGTTATTGTTTCATGTGTGAAATGCAAAGCTGGTTACTTACGGATGTTGCATTCGTATTTCCTGACAAAGGCATTTTGGAATATATTAAAGGTTAAGTACGGTTTCTTTGACTACCACAGTCCCACTTACTTGCCACTTGTTTTAAAGTATCTATTACTCTTCTGGATTCAAATATCTATCAAGAATATGATCTTGTTAGTGGTCACACATAATGGTATATCACAGAGCGCCTATGGGTCTAGGGGACCTTGGAAATGAATCTTAAAGTTGAAAATTAATTATGGCTATCATTTATATTAGTTTTTCACTTTCAAAAAATCTAGTTAAAATTGACCAGTCCATGGTTTTCATTTTACTTAAGTTACATCAACTACTATTCCACGTGCTCTTCCCCCAGAGAAGAGTTCTGGAAAAGGAGAAATAAGATGGAAATAAGTGTAGGAAGTTAACTTTTTTTAAAAAGAAAAAACAATTTTAATAACTACATGATTAGGAGAAGCATTTCATTACAGCTTTAACATATTCAGTAACACATTCCAGAGCAAGAGTACATCTCTTTCACAAGTGGCTGTGAGTTTCTAGGTTCACAATTGAATTAATACAGTTATACAATATTGTACTCAGTATAAGCCCTGTAAGACATAAAATTGAATGAGTTTTTAACCTTTAAAAAACATCTCCATTTCATTTTAAAATATTCTAGAATATATTGTTCCTTGCAAAAAGACTCATTGTTTTTGCTACTAACACTGAGATGTTGGCGCATGCATCTCTAATCTGTATGTATCTGACTATAACCAGTCATAATCGGTTGCACTTGGATCCTTGGTGCCTGTGTATGTCTATAAAGTCATCGGGTAGATTTCAGTGGTAATGTTTATCACCTCTACTAACTAACATGATGTAAATTTCCTTGCTTCCTCCTCAAATATAATACAGTTTAAAAAATTTGTTGATTGTGTGTGTGTGTTAAGTGTGTGTATCACACAAAACATCCCAAACCATCTTATTCAACTATCCACCCACTTCCCAGATGGCACCCTGCCATAGCCTCCCTCCCCCCACTAGAGAGCCCTTATACTCTGATATCCCTGCTACTGTCTGCTGTGTTGTTGGCACCCCCCAGTCATTCCCCACTACTTGTCCATCTGAAAATCTAGTCAGCCTATCTAAAGGTCTTTGTTTTAGGAAGGTCAACTGTTCCTCATCTAGCAGCAATGAATTGTCAATAGTCCTTTAGATAAGATTGGGGTCTGCTGTTCATTTTCCCAGTTCTGTGCTGGGTTACTATCTGGGAGTCTCTTTGGCCACCCTGGCCAACAACTCAAAAGAAGGAATCTCCTATCTGGCGTTGTTGCTTGTTATGTAGCCTTTAGCTATGCATATGGACTCTTATGAAATTATATTGGCCCCTTTAATCTTTGGTTATAGTTTCCTTTGGATGTTTAAGGAAAGGAAACTATTCTTTTACCAGTTCCACCTATGTGAAGATAAGTCAAATTTCCTGCTCGACCATGGTTGGCTTTGCTTGGAAGCATGGAGGAAATGATACCTCTGTGTTGGCCAGCCTCTTTGTAGACTGGACACTGGTTCAACTCCATCTGGTCAGGACTCCTCAGCCTCCTTGACCAAGAGGACCGGTGACCACCACCATTACAGGACATTTTGAAAGATGCTCATAGTCCCCTGGAACTAGTCAACCTAGGAGGGTATGGAGCAAAAGTGTCCTTTATGTCCCTCTGACAAAATTATTATAGGCCTCAAAGTATGTCTGTTAAACATCCAAAAAGGTTAGTTCCACCAGTCTGGTATTTTTAATTATTGTGTGTCATATAGATAAATCTTGGGCAAAGACCAGTTGTTCTCACTGCATAGTTTTATTTTTTCCAAAAGTAAATGGTATTCTCTAAGTAAATTTATCAAAATTTGTTTAAGTGGCACATTAAATGTGAAACTGACATAAAAATACATTGGCAACAAAACAAAATCATTCTCTTTAGCTAGATTTTTTTTTAATGAGAAAACTGAAAGTGGGTCTCACTCTATAGCTACAGGCTGGCATGGAACTCTTTATGTAGGTTTGGATGACTTTGAACTCATGATACTCCTTCTGCCTCAGCCTCCCAAGTGCTGAGTTTATAAACATAAGCTACCATACTGGGCTCCTTCAATCTACCTACATACAGCAACATTTGGATTAGATAGAAATCTGGGCTGTGTCCATCACTACAAGATGAATGTTGACATTCTTAGTCTGCTATCCAGAAAATGAGCTAGATGGTTTCTGAGGTTCTTACTATCCAACAATATTTATTTTATTTATGTATTCCAATCAAACACTATTGAGTAAAGTGCCTGTTCAAAAAGCTTACAAAGCTTATCTAGGTCACATGTTACATATATGTACACATATAACAGTAACTAGACATATAGGCTTCATCTGGTTGGAGACAAATAAATGCTGAGTTCAGAAAAGAGAGGAATTTAATTAAGATTTAAGAGTTTTCACATGAATGGGGATAAATAACTATGCATGTAACTCACACCTATTTTACACAGTAAGATGAGGATGGAGGCATATATGGATGACGCCAATTTACAAAGTTTAATAACAACATTTAAACACATTTAAAATGGAAACATGGTATTCTTAACTTCCCTAATTATAAAATTTAAAGGTCTGAATAATTCTACTTCGGTAGATTATAACAGAGTATTTTTTATTTCACTGAAATATATTTTTATTCACAAAGAGTCCTTGAATACATTTTAAATGTCCAATGAAATAGTTAGATATATAAATTGGAAAAGTACCTGTATTTTGCAAAAGGGGCTTAGAATTTATTATTTTATTTTACTATCCTAAATAATAGCAATTGGCTAGTTTCATAAATCACCTTCAAATGGTACGTCACAGGTTTAATTAAGACTAGGCTGTAGATCTTCTTTTCAGATGCCATTAGAATACTACTGCAATATTGTATTCCATAGATTCTGGATAGCATCTTGGATAACATAGAACTTTCTCCTTAATCAAATGTTAGAAGTTTTCTAGAGAGTTTCTTAATGTGACCCTAAATAACACAAAGTTCAACTCAAAACAACAGGCATTAATTCAATTGTGTTTTAAGAGCGTTACAAATGCACAAAGTTAAGTAACATTCTTTCCGGGCACTTGCTAGTATTAGTGTAAGTCAAAGTAACTGTGGGAATGAAATTTGTATAATGGCTTTGAGGAACCAAAATAGAGAAAAATCCTCCTTAATCAGTAAAGATTTGTGGATGAACATGATAGTATCCTGTTTTTAAAAAAATAGGGTCATGACAAGTAACTGTTTTGTTTATGCTATAGGAACTGAAGAAATAATACACTTTTTCTGGCATGTTAAAAGCTTCCCATACAAACCTTTTACAGGTTGTCCTTAAGAACCTTCTGGGACCAAACCCAGGTGTAATCATGGTCAGTTACCCCAAGTTAGCACTATGAGCTGTGATGGAGAAGCTAGGCATGAGTTTAAGGTTCAGGGTGAGAGAGCCTCATATGCCATCATTTGGGGGATCACCTCTGCTCATGAGTCACTGTTGGATAATAGGGAGTAAGAGGATCTAAATGATTATTTACAGAAAATGACTAATTTCTTATAATAACATAGTTCATGCACTGTTAGATTGTTTTCAGGAAGACTTATGCCAATTGCCAAGTAATTTATCTGTTTCCTTCATAGTTATTCTAGCCAATTAACTCGCAATACTATGAACTCATATCACAAATTCATCTGGGCTTTTCTCGTAAGGATCAAAGGATTGCTTGACAGTGCTTTACTTTTCTTTCCTCTGTCCTTTCTTCTCATTTTACTGTCTTCTGCCACAAAAAAAACCCGTTAAATTAATCAGGGGTTACAAGAGAAGACACTAGGGGCTTTAGATATCATCAAATTACACTTAGAAAAATTAAATTAACTACTGCAGATATAAAAATATATTAAACTTACTGCCACAAAATAAATATTGATAAAGTGTGATTATTGGATAGATTTATACTTTGTTGCATTCAATGCTTCCTCTGACATGAAACGTACAGCGTTTAGCCCACAGTAAAACCTGATACCAAGGGGATTAATCAGTTTCAGTAGCTGCTTCCAAGCAACTGAATGCCAACCCTCTAAATGACCAAGTTTCCCTTCCAATTCTAAGACATAATTTAACTACTTCTAAGTCATGTTAGTAGTGGTCCTAGATCTTGGTTCCTATAAAAAAAATCTTATAACCTTTTATATATTAATTTGGCATTATTCAGAAACATACATCCCTAGTGCTGACTCAGAAAAAAAGATTATCATGAACTAGTAGTCTGATGTAGCTTTCTCTTTGTATGGAGTTTTAAAACTATTTTTCACTGATGATATGATTTCTGTGTGATTAATTTAATGAATCACAGCTTTCTATTCATTACTTTTCAGCTATTTTTTTTTACAACTCCAGTTCACTTTGTAAAGTATATAAAAGAACTCATGAGTCAATAATTCTATTATAGTATTTTATTTTTAAAATTATTTTATTTTTTTATGTATATGTGCATGTGGATTGAGTATATGCCATGTGTGGGTGACCTCAGAAACAAGAAGAGAGCATTGGATCCTGTGGAATCATAGGTAATTATGAGCTGCACAGAGTGGGTTCTGGGAACTGAGTTCAGGTCTTCTGGAGGAGCAGAAAGAGCTCTTAATCACTAAACCATCTTTCCAGTGCCCTGTTATAGTATTTAAAAGGATTATTCTTTAGCTGCACACCAAAATTGGCCTTTGTAGCACACAACTCTAGTGAACTGCATGGGATATAAGAGTTTCTTTCCTGTAGTTATCTATCTGATCCTTCAACATGCATACCATGTGGCCTCCAAAACTGTACAACTGGTATTGGAATAGGTAGAAAACACAAATGTATATGAACACACATGAAAGGGGTACTAAGATCTCACGGGCTTATCTTTGACAGAGATATATTTGCTGATTACTTTCTTGCTTATTTTTCTCATTTTTATGTTCAAACTAACTATGTGACATGACACCTCTTCTACTGATGAGCAGTCAGTTTTCCTTTCAAGTTGTTTTTTTTTCTTTCTTTCTTTTTTTGGTCTGTATTTCCTATCTCTTATTCATTGCTTCTTGTTTGTTTGATTGGTTGGTTGGGTGTGTGGGTGGCTGGGTAGTTTTTGTCTTTTTTTTTTTTTTTTTTTTTTTTTTTTGAGACAGGGTCTCCCTGTAACCCCAGGTGACCTGGAACTCACTATGTAGTCCAGGTTGGCCTCAATCTCACAATAATTCATTTTCCTTTGCCTCCCAAGTGCTGGGATATAAAGGCATTCACTGATTAGTTCACTGAAAGAGTTTTCTTTCAGAGACACTAGTAATATTATTTCTGCATGCCAGTTAAAAATTTTAGTCAGGTTTAGTAGGATGTGCCTATAGTTCCAGAACAAGGAAGCCTGAGGCAGGAGAATCAAGTTCTAGTATATCCTGCAACACAGAGAGTTCCAAAAAAGCCTTGGCTAGATAGGCACACCTGTGTCAAAATACAATGGTTAAAAGTAGTTGGTGTTCAGTTTCTAAAACCCCTCTGTTCTATATATTAGGAGTACAACAATTCCTTATTTATATCATTGTTGGCTCTCTTTAGATAATGAATTATTTTGAAGCATTAAATAGTTTATTTTATAACATTAATGACCAGATAGCAAAGACTTAAGGTGATATGTATATGTGTGTCTATATATGGTGATAGACACACATATGAACTTATACACCTGCCTAACCTCTATTTATGTATACCATGATTTATAGAAATTTGTAGTGGTAAATAAAGTAAAAGTTATTTAATTCTATAGCTGACAGATAACCTTTATAAGATAAAATCACTAATTCATTACATCACTAAATGTCACTAGAATTGACAGAAAATAAAAATATTCTATAAAGTCTCATTTGCTTTTATAACATAATATTGTAAAGTGCCTTTCCTTTAAAAACATGTTCAAAATTTCAAATTACATTTTACATTGTTAGTTATTATTAGTTTCATAGGATATTTATGGTGTATCCAACTGACAAAATTCAGATGCATAAAAAATAAAAGATATTGTAAAAGATAAGAAAAAACACAAAATATAAAAATATGATTTTTAAAAATCATTAAATAAGATTTAAATAGAATCTGTAGTTGAAATTCATATTAAAAGAAAAGATCATTAAATAAAAATATTTAAGTTCAACATAAATATACATTGTTTAAAGCTAAAGTTATCAACTGTGATAAACTAAGCTCTATTATTTTTATTTCAGAGAAAAATTACTCCCAAATTTAAATTGTATGTTTAGAATGAATCAACTCATTCAACACAGTCAAAAATCATGTCACATGTATTAGTGACTCCAAACAGTCTGGGAATTAAAGTTATGCAAGTCTAAGATCAATGAACAAAATTCAGATTGAGAAACTCTTCACAGTGTGAAATTTTATATACCATTTCATTCATTGAACAAATATTTACTGTGCAAGTTGTGCAATGCATTAAAAAAAATACAACAAAAAATAAGGCATGGACTTTGCCCTCAAGGGGCTTACAGTCTAGTATGAAAAATATAAACAAATATATAAATAGATATAATGTAGAAAGTGATGTGCCATAAGCAAAACATCAAATAATACATCATGTTTAAGTGGCCAGGAAAAATATACCAATAACAAATTTGAAAATTACATTTGTGAATCTATAGTTGAAAAAAATTGTTTCAATATTAATGCAACTTAATTCACTACCCATCAGTTCTTTAAAATGGCAAACACAGTTAACAACCCATTAGAAATGCTATTTTGTCATTGTTTATGCCTCAATAATTTGGTTGGAATGATCATTTAAATGCATTCATGCCTCATGACACATTACTTTCTTGCACAGAAATTGGCTCAGTCATTAAGGTGATGAAGAATTCCTCGATGGCTCAAGTGTGCTCCAAGGAAAGCTAGAAGGTTGTACAGTTAACTCCCAGGGTGTAACTCTAAACCATACAACCTACTACCTCAACCCGGATGCACACAGCTTCCAATGTTGCTTCAAACTCCTTATCATATCTTCTGTCAGCTCCTGTAAATATGGCGGCCAAATACCTAAGGGCTTGGCAAGATTGTAGATAGAATATTCTAGTAGCTTACCAATCAACTTCAAATATATCTTATAGGGCTCTCCTATCTCTTGGGTTTCTGGTAGGGGTTATATAGACTGTGTTCTGGCATCTCTTTTGCCATTCCTACTAGAAATGCATTTAAAAGTCAATAGCATTCAGCCTCATATTCAAGGAGAAATAGTTTTAATTGTAACACATATATCTAGTTATAGACTTTTCTTCTTGTTGAAGTGGAACAGGTACATGAACTGACATAGAATGTGCTGGATTCTCAACAGGAGCTGTTTAGCTCTTGTTTAAACCCAGCTATTAAAACCCCAACTTTTAAAAGCATTTTATTGCTCTTAGAATTAAACTTGAATGACTGTGCTATAAATATTTTCAAAAGGTCAACAGTTAAAGTTTGCTTTCTAAGACAGATGAAAATTAATATATACATGAAAAAACGAAGGAAATAAGATTCTTTCAAGACTATGTAAAAAAAAAAACTTGAAGTTTAACAGAAAAGTACTGAAATATTATTGAGCAGCACTGTGTATAGTATTTTGTCAGATTACCACACTGACACAGACCCATAGAAGCGAGCTTGTGCGGTCCACTTCACCACAAGATCGGATCTACGGGTTTATGCCAATGGGCAACATCTTGCAAAGGCTCCCTAATAATGTAACATTTGTTGTAAACATCTAATGCAATTGGGGGATAAAAATAATATTAATATTTTAGTATAATTATTTAAAGGCTGAACTCTAAGGATTCATATTCCCAGTTAAAGACTTTCAGAATATGCTAACCTAAACATAGGTCTATAAACATGAGGATTAAAAATAGTTTATTGAAATATTTTATAAACTATTTTTGTTTTAATTGTGAATAATTTAGCATTAAACTTCTAAATAATTATAAGTTCTAGAAAAGAATATGTATATGCATATATGAATTCTGCTGTTGTGAAACATGAATGTACTAATATGAGCCTATACCTAAAGCCAAATTACCAATTAAGCTAATTTTATGTAAGTTAGACTGCTTATACTCATTCTCATAACACATTAGCTACTGTTAAGGAATTGGTAACATAGCTTTCATAAAACAAATGTCATCTTGTTGTCTAGGTAAAGAACATAGAAGTTACAAATCCTAAAAATATAGATATGTGTCTTTAGTTAGAATGAAATTAAAATTTAGAGTACTTACAAGAACTGGTCCCAGAAAACTAAAATAATGCTACAATAACAGCGTGATTATTGCTGTTCTGTGCTAACGTTTAGACTTTGGCCATGTTACTTCAAAGAGCATATTTCTCTTTCCAAGAAAGACAAATTTTAAACAAAATATATGCCTACATACAACACTCTACTGTTCAACAGGTTGAAAATAACAAATTATTCTTAATTTTTTACACTGCCAGCCTGCAAGGAAGCAGTCCAGAGGATAAGCATAAAGCCAGCCACATATATTTTTTAGACTTCTAAGCTTAACTACAGCAAAATTATAAGTTGTATAATCATTAATTATTTCACTCGTATCTAAAAGCATTTAGCTTTTCTTAATTATATCTTCATTGTAAAAAATAATACTGCATCGTAATTACTTTATGATTTGACATGTTTTGAAATAAATAAAATAGAATGCTTCACAAATTTTAATACAGATAATTTGGTTTACACAATTTTTTACCATTATTTATTTCAAGTTGTTCCCCTACTTATTAACATTGTAGTAAATAACCAACAGTCACACAGCCACTGGTAGGGAAAGAACTGCAGAATATATTCATGCATTTTGTGTAAAAGAGCAGGAAGCCCTGGCTTTAGCTTTTATCCCCATAAAATGTGCTTTGGCTTTATTTTGTTTTTAGATATGTGGAAAACATTATAAAGCTCGTGTGTCTACTCCTTTATCCCAGATTTAACTTCCTTTCATATAGCATAATCACTGAAAACACTTTTTTTCCTTAAATAGCTTTCTTTTCAACCATCTTGGACCTGTGTTGTAGGGATCGATACACAGATGTATTCAGAGTGGTGCAACTGGACATTGATCACAAAACCAGTCAAAAATGTTCACAAAGATAGGTATTATTATTGTAAACTATCAAAGGAACACCATCTATGAAAATTCTAATGGGTAGCTTCATAAAAGAAAATGAAAATTTTCTTATAACCAAACATTGTCAACATAATTTCTCTTTAAAATACTGTAGGTTAATTATACTTTCACTTTTCACTTTTACCTGAGATGATTTTCTCCTATGATCACTTTCTTCATGTCTCATATCCATTTTAAGTGTTCCCCTAAAACAACCACAAAAGGTAAATATCAGACAACTGCTACCCAGGAGGAGCATCTGGGTGATGGTGGGAATGGAGGTAGATGATGGAGACAGAAACACAGTATCAAAATGGATAAAATCCTTAAAAGTATTTTTTTTTTTTTTAACCTTGGATGACTCCTGGGGCCCCACCCAGGCTCCTTGTATGACAGAGAATGTGCTTTCATAGTTTGCATTTAAGAGTTTCTTTCGGTTGCTGTTGCTTCCACAGCAACAGTCTTGAAAGTGAAAGGAGATGGCGGTTAAGGAAGCGACTAGGTTCTGCACAATGAAATAATGAAAGCTGAAAAGAGGTTTGGAATTGGCATGGAGCTTAATAAGATAATTAAGAGTGTGGAGATTACTGGCTCCTAAAAATAACATCCAAAATAATGGTTTTTAAGCTAAAGGACCTTGAACCACAAAAACAGGTTTATCAATATTAATTAAGCCTTTTAAAGGTGGCTTTCCATTAGCTAAGGCACAATGGAAGGGCAAGAGCTATTTTGTAAATAATTAGCAAACAATAACCAATAAACTCAATAAAGAAATTTATTTAAATAGTATTGGTATATTAGGTTTGTGTAACTTCTTACAATTCTTCGTAGAATAGCAGACGAGAACAGAATTAATCAGCTGTATCCTATTTCTCTTTGTTTATCCTACATGGTTTTAATATCATGAAATATGATTTTAGAAGCATAACAATTTAGCTAAACTTGATTTCTTATGGACGATATCACCATATAAATTCATATGGTATTATATTCTTCATTAATACACTGTATATACACTGTATATTCCAAAACACTTTCTCTCTTAAAATATTTTTCTACATGTTTAGAAACATTTTTAATCAAGATTTTAAAAAGTAATATCTGCTAATACTTTCACACTGAACCAGGAAAAACTGCGTTTTGTTATAAAATGTTGAAGGTGCTTAGCAATTTACTTCCACAACCAGACAAAATAATTAGGATGCCATGCACTTACCTGTGGAGCCAACACATTACTTTAAACTTAAAAGAAGTTTATAAGTACGTTTTCCACTAAAATAGAACATGGCTCTTTCCAACCCTCTTCGCAACTGCTCTAGGAAAAATCCTTTTTACATGTATTTTTAAAAGTAAAATGATTAAGAAACAAGTTATTTCCTGGTAGCAACCAAGAGAACATGCTTTTTCCATCCCTATTTTTGTTTTACTGAAATCGGTGAAGTTTCCCCAAACAAATTTTATTTATTATTATTTCCGTGTATATTCAAATATGATCTCTTTTCAGAAGTTACAAAAGTTTCTTTTCCATTTAAATTATGAGTCACATGAAAGATTTTACTACAGTTACTACTGATATCTAAACACTTTTCTCAGCAAAAACTAATAATACGGGACACAAAGATCACAGATAACATCACTGTCTTTCAAAAACTTCAGTGTCTAATAACAATAGAAGCTTATTCTTACAGAGACTTTTCTATTTGCAGTTTAGTTTCTATTCTAATCAAGATAAGAGCAAGAGAGAAAATGGAAAAAAAAAAAGTTTAAAGTGGGTGATGAGTTGAGTAAATTGAAAGTTCAAGGACCCTGTTTTATATAAAAGTAGGTTTAAAAAGAAACAACAAAAAATTTATACCTGGTATGAAAGGTGCGGTTTCACCAAGTGCAATGTAT
>NW_008355390.1:547935-555223 GCF_000622305.1 Nannospalax galili
TTTCACCAAGTGCAATGTATTGCTATTATGCCATAGTTTTGGAAATAATAATTAAAAAAAAGCAAAGAAGACTCATTTGGTTATGTTGTCTTAAAAAGCTGCTTTAATCGCCCGATGTCTCTGCAGTTAGGCAAGCCAATGTTGTGGCTTTTTTTTTTTTTTGGTTTGTTTTGGCTTGGATTTTTGTTTGCTTTTGTTTTTGAGCAAAATCATCTCATGATTATAAAACCTGCAAGCAGTGAGAGCAGCTCAGGTTTTTGGCTTTTTGTTTTTTCTTCAGGGCTCCTGTAATTTCTTAGAGTAGGTCCAGAGTGCTTGTCTGCTTTTCCTTCCTTCTCTGTATTCCAGGCACAAAGCACTGCGCAGAAGCTGCACCAATCCTTGCCGTCACTGGCAGCCGAATGGTAGAAGGTGGGAGAGACCAGGAATCCTTCCAGGCTGCGCTGACTTTAGAAATGAGGATTGCACATATCTGTCTCCAGAAGCAGAGGGGTGAAAAGGCTGGGTGCCAATTTGCTACTCGGCTGCAATGATCTCATGCTCACTGCTCTGTCGTCCTGTTCGACCAGTTCAAATGCCTGTTCATTATAAACCAAATAAATAAATATATAAATAAATAACCCAATTACTTGAATTCTTCAGCAACCAGAAAGGAAATTAACAAAAAATGTCAGCAGTCAGAAAAGACAAAAAAAAAAAAAAAAAAGCATATGCAATTTTAGAGTTCACTTGTTATGCCTCAATATTCTGTTATTATTTTCCTTTTTTCTCTCTCTTTAGAGATAAGCAGCAGAATTTATCAGGCGTGAAAGGGACAGCCTCCTGGTGGCCTGCCAAAAACCCAGAATAAAGGCGAAGTTGTGCTTCAAAGCTCAGTTGCTTGCTGAGTCTGGCTAAAGTCAAGTATTAAGATCCACCATTTTCTGAGGCATGCTAGAAAAGAAGAAAAAAGTCAGGATCGTTGCTGCTTTCCAAGTCTCCGTTGGCACCACCACAAAATCTCAGTCGTAAGGTCACATGATTCTCTGCCAAATGTAGAGTGCATTCCCATCAACCATTCTGCTGATACTGCGAAGGCAGCTATTGTCTCGTTTAGACCCAAAGTTCAGCCCACTCTCCATTGAATTAGCTGAAAAACGCATCACCTTTGGGGGCTGGGAGTCATGGAAACGTCTACCTGGCAAGCTGCCCACTTTTTCTGCCCATCAACCAGAGATGGAATTGTGCTGCCTAATGCAGTGATGACTTGGAATGTGAAGAGTCGTCCAAAGTGAATCTGATTCTTGCAACGCCTGTTTCATTTGCACAGAAAACTCTGGCTTGTAGTTAGGAGGGAGGAAAAAAAATCTTTCCTACCCAAAGTAGCAAATAAAGGTCTGAACATGCCTACTCTGCAACTTTATTTCTCAACACACCCAAATGGTTCTCAAATGAAAAGCCTGAATGTCCTGCAAGTTTTCTTCATTAAAGGCATTCCTTCTGTTTTTCTTACGCGTGAAAGCAACAAGCCTAGAACATTTGTTCTAATTTCACACTTTAAGACACAGAACCAAGCCAAACAAACAACAACAAACAAAATAAACAAAACAACAAAAAAACACCTTCTCTGAGTTTTCTTTTTGCTACCGTCTGATTTTATCTGCACCGATTTTGTACAACTACACGGTCTTAAGGTTCACTAGCAACACTGGAGATGCATTACTACTGCCCATCTTCAACAAAGTGGTCTCCTGAGAGAGACGGTTGTCTCTTCCACCATACAAACCCCTGCAACTGGGTCCTGTGATAATCTTCATCAGTACCTAACGCAGTTCGTCTTCAAGTTTGCTGAGACTGACACGTGAGAAGTGTTCTGTTTCCTCACTAGCTACAGTTTGCTTATGTGGCATGAAATGCGTTTGAAAGACAGAGGGAGTGTATCAACAGTTCTTGGGCAATAAAATGAAATTGTCCCCCCTCCCCGATGAATTTCCATTCAAGCATGCAATGAAAGTTCCCGTATACAAACATTTCCATATTCTCTAACAAAAGTGGAGTGAATTAAATCTTTAAAAATTTCTTCAATCAGTATCTAAAGCCAATTAAGAAAGCTAACATTGTTAGTATTTAAGTCAAAGACACAGAATACAACTATAAGGATCTACGTTTTCATACTTGACTGAAATTTTTGTAGTGATTATATCTAATTATATCTAAAGTATAATTATGTTTGCAAGAAATCTAAAATTTTATTCACTGTGTTATCAAAATGATGGATTGCTACCCTATTTATATACAAATATTGCACAATATTTGACAAAGGCTTTTAAAACAATCAAACCATGACCTATCTAAAAATTATTAAAAATAAAGTCAGAGACAGGATCACACTGTCAGTAGTTTAAAAGAGCAATACAATGTTCATGAGGTCACTCTTGGACCAATGGAAGTGAGTATACACAAGCACTCACACATATAGGAGACATTTTGGTTGTCTCCCCATCTGTGATTCAAAATACATAGAATTCTAAACCAAAGAACATTACCTTACACGTGTGCTAAAATTTACAATAGCTTTTCCCTAGATTGAAAAATTCTGGACAAATTTTCCTAGAGTCCAAGCCACAAGTTCAAAAAGTGTTTGGTGAATTGTGCATTGGAAATCTATATCCCCTGTTGCTTTAAGACCCCACAAAGTAGGTAACAGACTTATAAATTATAATTTTAAATTTGTAGTGCCTACTCAGTTATGCAGCAAATATTGAATACCATTACTTGGTGGATCTTGCAGTAGGCTTGGGGGAATAGAAATATGCCAAATGGATAAGATTCCCATGGTGTGTCATTCAGTAAGAACTTTCAAATGACAAAAGTTCACTACTGAACAAGTGTAGCTAGCACTAACAGAAAATTTGTTAGAGGTAAGCTTTTCATGAAGCGAACAGTAATAAATTGAAAATTGCAAGTGAATGTATAATAAAATAAATATTACAGATGGAAATGCTTTCTCAATTGGATGTTTTCCCTTGGGTATAAAAACTCAATTAGCTTTTAATAATTTAATGTTTAGCTTCCTTAAAGAAACTAATGTAAAAGTTATATGCTAGCTTCCCAATTAAAAAAAAAGAAAAATAAAGGAGGAAACTTTTGCTACACACAACTAATAACCTTGGAGAGTATGAATAAAATGGAAAATTCTGCCAAATGTAGAGATGTTAAGCTGGAATTTGCTATGTAGACCAGGCTGGTCTCAAATCACAAAGATCAGCCTGTCTCTGCCTCCCAAGTAATGGTGTTGCCCCAGTGATGGGATTCAAGGAGTGTGCCACCACGCACTTTAAAATTCTTTGAAATTTATTTAATTTACCTATTTGCCTCTCCCTGTCTCTCTCTGTCTCTCTGTGCATGTGTGTGTACATGTGTGGAGTGTGTGTATGTCTGACATTTATTTTTGCTTAAAAAGACATTCATGGGTCTCAAGACATGGCTCAGCAGTTAAGAATACTGGTTTCTCTTGCAGAGGACCTGGGTTTGGTTCCCAGCACCACATGGCAGATAACAACCATCCATAACTCCAGTTTCTGATGATCTAACACCCTTTTCTAAACTCAGCAGGCATTGTGTGACATAGGTGCACTTGCATGCATGCAGGCAGTACATTCATACACATACACATAAAATAAAATAAAATAAAAATAACAAAAATAAAATATCAAAATCAGACAAGATAATCCCCAAATAGAAAAGTATAAACCAACAGCCCCCTCTTAAATATAAACACAAAGATCACTAACAAGATGTTATCAAATTTAGTTCCTCAACATATAAAAAGAATATAAATCAGGAAATTTATTCCAGGAGTGCAAGGCCAGTTCAACATTCAGAAACCAATGAATACAATGACTAAATAGCTAAAAATCATGTAATACAGTTGATGCAGGAAAATCATTTGACAAAATCATGCATTCATTCATGATTTACAAACAGAATCAGGAAAAGAGAAAAGCTTCAGCTTAATAAAGATTTTCTAAAACAGATGAACAAAAAATGCCTTGCAGTTAATGTTCTACTTAATGGTGAAATTCTAAATACTCTCTCCCCTAAAAAGCAAATCAAGGATGCTCGCTCCCCAGACACTGATTCAATAAAAGAGATCTCTAAGTTCCATCTAGAGCAGGAGGAAGGAGGGTAGGAGACAGAGAAAGGAAGAAAGTGAAGGAGATGGGGTGAGAGGGAGGAAAATTGCAAGCAGTAATACAATCAGGACTTAGAGAATTAAATAGAAGCAGATATAAAATGGAAAATTTGTATATTGCAAAGCAGAAATATAGTAATGGAAAATCTAAGATGTCAAGAAATAGATATATTCATAGATTAGACAGAATTCTCAATGTATTAAAAATGGAAATTCTCCCCAAATTATCATACAAGTTCCTTTAATTACTATTAAAATCTTAGCAAGATTTTTGTAGATAAATAAAATTATTCTGAACTTTATATAAAGGCAAAAGAATTAGAACTGATTAAATAGTTTTGCAGAAAAAAGAAGACAATGGGAGCCAGCTACGGTGGTACATGCCTTTAATCCTGGTATTTGGGAGGCAGAGGCAGGTGCATCTCTGTAAGATTAGGGCTAGCTTGGTCTACCTACTGAGTTCTAGGTCAGCTGTGGCTACAGGAAGACCATGTCTTGAAAAAAAAGAAGATAATTGAAGGACTTAATCTATCCAATTTCAGTATTTTATTTTTCTAAGATATTATGATTGGGCATAATAAATAATATAATAATAAATGTAATTATTGATTATAATTTGATAACAATCAAGATTGTGAGGTATTCTGAAATACTAGGCACATTAGTTAATGGAGCAGAAAAAGGAGTCAAGGAAGAGATTCACACATATATAGCCAATTAATTTGGGGCAAAGTTGTGAAGATAGTGTAATAAAAGAGTGATAGCATTTTCAATACACAGGGAGGGATAATAAATTAGACATGACCAGGTTAAAATAAAAATAGAAGACAGAGATTGAGAGCTTTGATATATTGTTTCCTTCTATAACTAACTCAAAATAAAATTGCAGATTAAATGCAAGTCAAAGAATAAAAAATATCATAAAACAAGATCTTTGAGATGTGGAACTGGGTGGAGTTCCTAGAATCCACACAAAAACTATCATACACTAAGAAAAACCAATAAAGTGGCAATAGAAATTCAAATACTTTTCATTTCCTAAAAGATTCCATTAAGAATTTAAAAACATGACTGAGTTGAAGACAATATTTTCAAAGCACTTATTCACTGAAGCATCAGATTCTACAAAATATGAAGCTACCTCAAAACTCAAAAAAAGAAAGCACCAGTTCAAAAGGAAAATGGGCAAAAGATATGAAGATATTTCCATCCAAAACAATAAGTTCAATGGTAAATTTTTAAAACATCATTAGCAATTAGGAAAATGCAAATTAAAGCTACCTTTAATCAATATATACATTGTAAGAACTGAAAGAAAACAAAACAAAATAAAAAATGGTACCAACCCTAAATGATGATATTGAAGAACTCTTACATTGTGCCTAGGAATGTAAAATGCAACAAGCATTCACACAATGATAAATAAAATTAAGAATTTTAAGTATTGTGATTCAGCAATGTGACTCTTGCTTATTTATCCCCCTCCCCGAAAAACATGTTTTCAGAAAAACCTGAATGCTTATATAAGTTTTATACAAAACAGTCAAAAACTGGGAAACCCAGATGTCTTTCAACTTATGATATGTCAAAATAAAACTTGGTCTATGCACACTGTACTGGTTAGGTTTTGTCAACTTGACACAAATTAGGGTCACTTGGGAAGAGGGAACCCCAACTGAAGAATGCTCTCCATCAGACTAGCCTGTGGCCATGTCTTTGGGGATATTTTCTTGATTGCTAATAGATGTAGGACATCCAACACTGTGGGCGATGCCATGTCTAGACAGATGGGCCTAGCTGGTGTAAGAAAGATAGCTGAGCAATCCAGGGGTGGGGGGAACAAGCCAGTAAACAGCATTCCTCCAGGGTCTCTGCTTTTTGCCTCCAGGTTCCTGCTTTGAGTTCTGCCCTGATTTCTCTCAGTGATGGCCTGTGATATGGAAGTGTAAGCCAAATAAATCCTTTCCTCCCCAAGTTGCTTTTGTGTCATGATGTTTATCATAGCAACAGAAACCAAACTAGAACACATACAATAAAATACTACTCAACAAGGAACTCAGAACAAACTACCGATGAACGCAACAGCTTCGATGATTTTTTGAGGATTACACTACACGTAAAAAGCATATTCCAAAAAGCATATTCAAATTGCATTGAATACCAAAAGATATTCAATGCGATTGCATTTCTTCACTTCTCTGATCAGAATTTCATAGAAATGGAAAATAAAATTATTTCAGTCATTAAAGCAGGTATAGGAGTGGGAAGAAATTAGTATATAAATATAAAAGAGCAAAAGGGAGGATCCTTAGTGTGTTTCAAAATTGAGATTAACAATGTTAATGTCTTGGTTTTATCACTATACTTTGGTTTCCAAGATGTTACCAGTGCAGAAGCCAGAACTAAAAAAAATGTGGTATATCTTGAATCACTTCTCACAACTGCATATGCTTCTTCAGTTACTTCAAAATAAACTATTGATGTTTTTTAAAGTAACATCTCTGAAACAATAATTACTTTGTTACTTGTACCTGCTTATGCTCCTATAAAGAAAAAATTGAATAAAAAAATCTGAATGTATAAGTTGTCCGTTGTTTTGTTTGGATTTAAATTCCATAGTATCATTCAAAAAACAATGATTAGATCAGCTAGGAACATTAGCTTGTGAGAATGTTCTAAACCAAGAAACAACAAACTGATTCTCTAAGTCACTTCTCTAATAAATGTCTCACAGCTTTGTGTTATACAGTGTTGATGCCAATTGCCTAGGTCTGCAATTGTAACATAAAACCTCACAGAAATATACAAAGAAATGAGAATGGTAGCATTCCAATATAAGCTTCTTTATAAACAACAAACTTAAACATTATAATGTATATTTAAAATTTTCAGATATGTGTCAAAATGAAACTATTAAAATGAATCAACTATACAAAAGTAAGGTCTCAGTCTGGCCTTTGAGGCACAGTTCACTGACCTCTGACCTAAATTCTACTTTCAGAATCTGAGGTCTCTTGGTTCAGTTTCTTCTTCTTCTTCTTCTTCTTCTTCTTCTTCTTCTTCTTCTTCTTCTTCTTCTTCTTCTTCTTCTTCTTCTTCTTCAATTTTTTACAG
>NW_008355390.1:555236-596590 GCF_000622305.1 Nannospalax galili
CTTCTTCTTCCTGAAACTCTCTGCTTTCACAACTGCTAACTATTCACTTTTAGAATTTCCTCTTCTAGCTTCTTCCACCTTCATTTCTTTTTATCCTGCCATTTTTAAATAAAACATGTTTCACTGATAAAATAGAACTTGGGATGAAGCAAAAAAATGGATAACATTATCTCCCCAATATCACCTTTTGTTTTAATTTTTTTTTTAGTTCCAGTGACAAATAATGGTGCCTTTTTAGGGTCTCTTTGGAAATACATTTTTAGACAACCATTGAAACATCACTTTCTAGAAGACAAATATGTTGAATGGTTCAGAGTCATTTAGATTAGAACATTTTGAAGTCATAATACTCCACAGAGATCACGTGGATAACCGTAGGCTTCCAGAGGAATTCTTATTATCATAAAGAATGATACTTTTCGACAAATTAAAGATAGCATAAAAGCAATTCTTATTTTTTAAATTTTCAAACATAAAAAGGTTATTCCCCCAAGAACAAGGCATTCTTCATGGATGGACTTGTATTAGAAAAAAATACACACTGATATTTTTAAATTACATAAACGTTTTAGAATCTTCACCAACATCATCCATAATTTTTAAGCAAGTCTGGTTGACCAAATAAGTAACCACATACTTTCTAAAAACATAACTGATTTGAAATACTGTAAGAATTTGAACTGCTCAGATTGAGGCCAGCCTGGTCTACATAGTGAGGCTGCAGGGAAATCCTGACTCATAAAAAAAAATTCAGTTGCTCATTTTTACCCTTATTATCTACTAGATACCAAGACTCATTAAGAAATTATATCTATCATTTTCCATCAGAAAGAAACTGAGGAAAATATTTTAATAACTAATCAAATTTAAACAAACATGATTTTGAAACACCCAGTATAATGTAAATGAGGTTTTATTACCATTGATATGAGTTTGTATGCACATGTAAATTCATACTCAAGTTTTTATATAGATAGATGCAAATAAAGGAATGTTTATATTGTTGATCAGTCTCAACATTCAAGTATGATGGTAAGCTATTGACGTAAACTGAGAGAGTTGACAACTATGAGATGAACTTTCATGAACAAAGAGAAAATTGGTAGAAATAAAGGCACCTTTGCTAGAATAACACTACCCATCAGGTACTGGGAGAAAGAATGCTGCTTTTAAGTAATGTGATAATAATAATATTTTAGGTGGTTTATGGTTTTAATCATTATTTCACAGCTAGTATGGAACTGTAAATTTAAATTTTATTCTTCCCAAGGAGAGATACAATATGACATATAATTATCTGTACATGGGTATTTACTAAATATTTTCAAATGTCTCTTTTGATCCTTTTGCATATCTATGAATTATCTGATCTAGAGGTTTGGTTCTCAAGTAATTGGCAGACACTTTGGAGTCTTATGTGGTTTGAGGATTGACAAACAAAGGTCACTGTTATGAAACCATATAAAGTAGATTACAATGGCCTGAAAAAACATCTGATTTGAGACAGTGTCAAATGCTTAATTCAACATACATGCCATAAGTAATCCCTTTACATGAGATATTACATAAGTTCAAGTTCAATATTAAGAATTATAGCAGATAATTCATGTCAAGTTTAAAATGTATGAATTTATACAGTCTAAGAAGTTACAGAGAAAGTGGATTATTTGAGAAGGGGAAAGGGTCTGGGTTTGTGTGAAGAGGAGCAAAAGTGGGTGATTTGAAGAATAAATATGATTGAAGTACAAATATGTATCTATAAACTCTCACAATGAAACATTATTTTTAAAATTAACATAACTAATAAAATTGCTTAAACACTTAAAGACCAGGAAAACTGTTATCTATCTTATCCATCTGACTTTAAGAAAAAGCACTTATGTTACTTATTGGTGATGTTTTATTTCTTGGTTCCCCTCCTAAGCGAGGCTCACACATTAAGAATGGTGGTCTTGGAGATCTGACAGCTTTCTTCACTTCATTACTTGTGTCTTATATATAAACTAATTTCAGGTTTGAGAAGGAATGAAGGATTCTAAGAGCTTCCATTTGTCCAAACAAAAGATTTAATTAAGAGTTAACTATCAAAGTCATAAATATCCAAAACATTTCTTTGTCAAAGGAAATCCCTAGTAGGGTTCTCTAGACTCAATACTAAATAATCATATAATGCTGTTTGCTGCATCAGCTGAAGTGAGCAGTGAGATCTTTGGAAAGAGCAGTGAGTCAGCTGCTCCAGGTCAGGAGGTTGTCATGCTCTAAGAGAACAAACTCAGCTGCTAACTGGAGATCAGTTTCACTAACATAACTATGAACAGGAAGAAGTTGACTTAAGAACTGGTCTTTTTGTGAGTATATCACTACCCATCACCTCATACTTACATGGCAAAAACTGTACTGATTGAGCCACAGTTCCTATATTTTACTTTTGAAAAATCACGTGACCTAACTTTATGCTCAAGAATATATTGCCAATAACTGTTATAATAGTTGTTTATATTTCAGGTAACTTTTTGCCTCGATATCCCTGAAAATTTGTGTGTTGATGTCTAGCTGTCTCCAAGATTGAAGTTCCTCCAACCCGTGTGACGATGAGGATTCCTGTTAAGAGAGGTGTGACTGAGTGACAGAGGGTAGAATCAGCAAAACACATAGGTTATACCTGCCTTCTGTAGTCAATTGTGTTAAATTAATTCCAGATCCATACAGGAAACCCATAGATTATCACCATTTTGGTGGCCACTGGTCTGCTGCATCAAATTTTATGCCTCCTTGCTTTCTCTAGTGGTACCAACTGAAAATCCTATAATATCCATATTTATAGTAATTATATGTGTCCCAGAAAGAATTTATTGTTCATAGTTTCCACGCATATTGCCTTAAACAAAATAAATAAAATTAAATAAAATTGGACGACAACATTGATTTTCGCTATTAACAAGCTTCTTTGCACGACTACTACAATGACAATTGTAATTATGCTGCTTTTATGAATCTAGAGCACTGTTTGTTAAACAAAGGCACCGTACATTACCAGGAAAGTAGAATGGAAGCCCATTCAGTTCTTTCTTTCTGTTCTCTGCTCCTTCAGCCATGAAAAGGTGTTATACTAAAAATTTTACAGGTTACACCAGAGAATGGAAACATCCCAAATCACCTTTGGAATAAAATATCCTACAAATTATTTCAGTAACAAAACTTTATTTTATAATCAGGAAATAATTTTCAAAATATAAAACCATTTGTGAAGCCCAGGGTCCATTCTCAGTACCATACATATGTATTTTGAAAGCATTGTACATGTTCATCGTTAAACAGAAAAATAACATAATTTTTGTTTCCACATAGATTTAGTAGATTTTTAGTATCATAATTATAGGCTTTTGGTTTCATTTTTCTTCCCTTTGGTGGAGTATGATTTTTAGGATGGCTTTTTCTAGTTCTGTGAAGAATGTCATGGCAATTTCGACTGGCATTGAATCTATAGATTTCTTTTGGTAGGGTGGTCATTTTCACAATATCACTTCTACCAATCCATTTGCACAGGAGATCGTTCTATCACCTTGTGTCTTCCTCAATCTTTTTCTTCAAAAATTTAAAATTCTCATTATAGAGAAAAATACAAGATGTAGGCTCTCTGTTATTTGTGGATCTTAGCACCGAATCTCTGTATGTATATATCCTAATGTAATGACAGGAGCCAGAAAAAATGAAAGGTGTGATGAAAACAAAAGAAAGAAAGAGCTTGTGAGAGGGAGATAGTAGGAAGCAAATATCACTAAAGGGGAAATGGGGGAAATGGGAGTATACAACTGGAAAGAGAGGAGGGAAGGACATACAAAGAACCATGGGGGAAAAGGGAAGAAGGAGCTCAAGAAAGGGAAGTAAGAGGAGACAGGTATTATCAAGGGGAAAATAGGTTACTTTAACTGGGGAGGAAACAGGGGTGTTAGACATTGAGAGAAAGAGAGGATAGGTAAATAAAACTTAGATGGTATGAAAACCCAGAGGGAAATGTACTAACTCAAAAAACTACTGAAAAATACACATACAGTATCTGAACATGAGTGCATGTGTGTACCTGAAGGCTATATATACAAGAAACACAGTGCCAGAAAGGACAAACTTTCTTTGGAGTTGATGGTCAGGGTAGTCCAAGAGACTCCCAAAATAGCACAGGCTATTGCCACAGCCTTGATTACCTCCCAGAACTTGAAGGTAACACCCTATTACTGAAGACAGGACACTCTTCCAATACAGTACTTGGCACAATGAAGCTGGAAATAACCTAGAAGTCTCCTTCCTGAAGACTAGCTCTCACGGTTCTAGAGGATAGTATGCAAGCTGCTAAGGGAGAAAAACAGTCAATGGTCCAACCCCAGCTTTAAAGATTAATAACCACAACAATGACTGACACAACAAACTATAGTGGGGCAGTAATGTCATTTTTATGTTGGGGATAATCAACATCTATCTAATTGGTCTTAAAGCCCTCTCAGTGGGAGGGAACTCATGTGTGGCACTGTAAACATAGCCAAATACACTTGAGTAGCCAGAGTGGTCTGCATCCCAATTGCTTATCAATAATTTGAGTAACCTTTTCAGAGAATGGTGTGATAAAAATGGAAGGTGGGAATTGGCTAGGCAGTTAGGGTAAAAGAAGTCCAAAGAAAAGTAGCCAGTTTCTTGGATAAAAGTCAAAACACCCTTGGACCTCTTAGCAACATACTCTATTCCAAAGGCCAAAAATGTCAAAAGTATTTGGAAGTTCTTATCTAATCCCCAAAAGATTTTAGGGTTACCTCTATAAAGAAAGGAAGGAAGGGAGGGAGGGAGGGAGGGAGGGAGGGAGAGAGAGAGAGAGAGTAAAAAGCACCGTAAAAAATGAATCAATCAAAGAAGAAGAGTACATTAAGTTGTCAGAAAAAAGTGATGGGGAGATACGGGGGGAGTTAGAGAGGAGGGAGTGGGCATGGATTTTATCAAAACACCTTATATGCATGTATGAAATTCTCAGTTTTTTAAAATAAAAAACAAAATAAAAAAGCAAAATTTTTAATTGCTTTATATGGATCTAGAAAATGGTTGATAAAAATTAAAAATAATTCTGTGATGTATTCCAAAATTTATTCCATGCTTTGCATATTAAAAAGATGCACTGAGAGGATGTATGTTATATGAGGTTACTGATGTTCCAGAAAAATAGTAGAAGGCTCCCCCAGAAGAAAGGTTTCTGTATAGTAATCATGTAGGCCATAATCTCAAGATAGAAACAGAAAAGATAAACCTCATATGTTAATAAATCATTATTAGTCATATGGTTATTTAGTACAATGTCTTAAATATACTAGAAAATAGATGCTGTTCCTTGCCCATGTTTCAAAATATAATTGAAATGGATTTCTAAAGTAAAAAAAGCCCATGTGTTTACAGCCACAACTGGCCTGGAACTCGCTATGTAGACCAGACTGGCCTCATCTCATAGAGATCCACCTGACTCTGCCTCCTGAGTGCTTAGTGCTAGGATTAAAGGTGTGCACCACTACGGCCCCCTCAAAACCATATTTTTTCTTTTGCTTTGGTCTTTTTGAAGCACGGTCTCCCTGTAAGCCCCAGCTGTCCTGGAACTCACTATGTAGACCAGGCTGGCCTTCAACTCACAGAGGTCTGCCTGCCTCTGCCTCCCAAGTGCTGGGACTACAGGTGTGCGCCACCTTGCCTGGCTAAAAACCATATTTTTAAATGCATTATGTCCTTAAAATTTGTAAAAGGAAAATGATATGAAAAGAGAAACATGTATGTATGTGTATTTACTTATAGTGAAATTATTTTTTATATTTTGATGTTTACAATTTAAGAGTAAAGGAGTATCTTCCTGTTTATTTTTTAAGGCACCGAGGAAAAGAAATTGGTTGCCCAAACTAAAAGTAGTATCTAGATACACTGAGTATATACCACAATTTAAAATAGCATCCAATGACTTGAGTTAGCAAACGTGACTCAGACTATGGAAAGCTGAGGTCACAGCTGACTGTACAACTGCATTTGCTCTGCTCACTTCACAAACAATGTGTCCATGCCCAACATGTTTAATTGCCAGTATTGTAATTTGGTAATGGTGGTTGCTGTGTGATAAATTTCCAAGGCATGAAGAATGGATCTACTTAACTATTCTGCCTACATTTCTGAAACAGTAACATGTGTGTGTAACTCCAAGAATTTCTTACATATGCTGAGCCAGCAGAGTCAATATGTTTCATTTCAAAAGGTTTATTGCTTAGTTTATACTATTCAGTTCATTTTCTCAAACATACAGTAACAAGCATCTACTTACATCTATAAAATTGTATCGTGATATTTCAGAAGTTATTTTATTTTTGTCCCCTCCTACTCACTTCATTATCTCTTGTCATATTATTAATATCCATTCCTTTGGTAGGAATAACATATTGTACAAGGAGTTTTCTTTCTATAGTTCTAGATATTTATGCTTGTTAGGATTAAGGGAAATAAGTGTCAACTTAATTCAATGAAATACTTAAAATAAAAAAAAAACTGAGATGGTGCTATGGAAAGAAGTTTTCACAGAGTCATGACCATGATGGACTTCCTTGCCTCATTTACTGAAATAAATTTCTACAATGCTGATATCTGTGTGGCAGGATCTGATACATGCAACTGGCCAGGTGAGACAAAGATAGACCAGATAACCTGTTGTTCTTTGAATACAAAATGCCCCCCATAGGTTCAGGTATAGGTTAAATTTGGTCCCCAGTTGGTGCTGTTTTGAGACGTTATGGAACTTTTAAGTGGTGGAATCGTTCTGGAGGAAGTACATCAGTGGGAGCATATTTGGAAGCTTTGTAGTTTCCCTCCACTTTTCTGTTCTCTTTTTACTGTGCATGGGTGAAATGTGATGAGGGGCTTCATGCTTTCCCTAACAGTTGCGATGCCTTCCCAAGCTATGATGAACTCTATTTCTCTGGAATGGTAAGCTAAAATAACCCCCTTTTCTCTTCTAAGGTGGTTTCTCATATTTTATTACAGCAACAGAAAGTAACTAATACATAACCTGAAGCCATGTTTTTTACATTGTAGCCCTGAGTAAATCACACAGTCAACCTACATGTACTTTGCTTTTCAATAGGAATAAAAGCAATAATGATCTCACTTTTTTTGAAAGAATGAAATAAATAAAATCACACAAAGAGGTTAAAATATGTCTAGTACATAGTAACCATTAAATAATGTGTAACTTTATAGCCATTTTTCAAAGCCTCAAAATCTACATCGAATGAAAGTACTGATTAATAAAAAGCTATTAAAACAAAATTACCCAGAAGCAATCCATATAAAGGCCAAGGATGCTACCAATATTGCACACTTATATGAAGCTATGTTTCGTGTAGATCATGTCATTTAACATCTTTAAAATGAAACAGGAAGGTAGAAATATTCTCCTATATAGATTGACACACTGAAGCTCAGAATGGTTACTTAAAGGCATATATTATTGATATGTAACTAAGGAATAAGAACCAAAGTTGAGGAACTATTTTTTAAGTATGTCAATACTTTAGCTTGTTGAATTTTTCCTTCTGGCCCCTCTCATCCCTTCCCTTCCTCTCCCTTGCACCTGTTTCTCCTCTGACTATTCTGCATCATGGGGAAGTAAGAATACAAACAAGCATAAAATACAAGATTCTCTTTCCCGTGAAATTGCCACAAAAAATTCTGTCTAGTTTAGAAATCTAGATTTCTGGTAATTAAAATTTATTGAAAATAAACAAATAATTTTGAACCTGGTAAAATCATGATCATTTGTGCTTTACACTTTCCCGACAAAAATATGAATACTGTTTATAGTTGTTTTAGTGAACATTTTCCTCAACAAAAGTCCTATGTTAAAATGTAGCTTTGTTTAAATATTTTCATATATAATTGTAAACTTTTACAATGACCTTTAATTTTTTTCAAATATAGTTGAATTGCTTTTGCTGACAACTTCTCCAAATATCAAGTTGATTCTATAAAGAATAAGGAAATTACATGCATAATTAAAAAGAACTTGTGTTGGGGCTGGAGAATTGCCTTAGAGATTAAGAGCACTGTCTGTTCTTGCAGAGGACCTGGGTTCAATTCCCAGCACCCACATGGTGGCTACAAACTGTCCTTAACTCCAGGTCCAGGGGAATCTGAAGCCCTCTTCTGATGTCTGCGGCATTGCACGACATGGGTGCACTCACATACACGCAGGCAATACACTCATACACATAAAAATAAAAATCATAAATATTTTTTTTTTAAAAAGAACTGTGTGTTCTTGTATATTTGTGAAATTTGGCTTTCACTCAGAATCTTTTGTCAATCCACTTTAAATAGAAGCTTGGGATAGAGATATGAATTTGATCAATACCTTCATGAAAACACAAGTTAATGATTTTTTTTTCTGTAAACGTCAAGTACCATGTAGTTCTTAAGGAGTTTTCAAATAAATATCTACTGTAAACTTGTTTGAATCAAATTTTATTTATTTAAAATGTATAGAATTATGTGATATTTCATGTTTTTTAAAATTTTTGTTTATTATTTTAATATTATGTGTATGCGTGTATTGCCTGCATGTAGGTAAGTGCACCCGTGTTGTGCAATGCCTGGGGAGGTCAGAGGAGGCTGTTGGATCCCCTGGGACTGGAGTTACATCATTTGTTAGCTGCCATGTGTGTGCTGGGATTATAACCCGGGTCTTCGGCAAGAACAACCAGTGTTCTTAACCACTGAGCCATCTCTCCAGCCCATGATGTTTCATCTTTAAAATGTTTGATATAGTATGCCATGCAACATTATTTAAGGCAAATTAGAAAGCTAGAAAAGTCAAAGGAAAACATGCAATTATCCTATAAGACCATTGCCATTCATTTAAATAGTAATTAACAACTTAGTATTTCGACGGAAAATTGTGACTTTGGGTAATTATCAGAGTATTTTTTCCTAGGAGAATAACATACTATCTATCTGTTTTAAGCTATATTAATTCAAGATGATTGAAGACATATGGAGTTCAGATAAACTGTGTGTGTGTGTACTTGGTTAGCAGGAAACCTCATATTTAGACAAAATGCCACATGTATTATGACAAATATAGGGAGTTTAGAGTTCATATCATGTAATTAATATAATCAATTTAGTCTACTGTTTTTGTAACTGAGAATAGAGTTATATTTAGTCATATGATGCAGGTAAATTAAATGAGAAAAATGACTAAAGTAAATTGATTATGAGAAATTTTCTAGAGCAAGGAAAGAAGGCAGAAATATAAAAGTGATATAAACAGATCAAAGCAGTAATATTTATAATGATTTGTTCTTGTAAAAGAGCATTCTTCTGGCTCTCAAACTATGTTAGGAAATGTGATTCACAAGCCACAATCTATAATTAATTATATTATTAATTACTGTATTAATTACTGGACTTAGAAAGCCCAAGGACGTGGAATTTTACATTGATCAATGTTTTTGTTTTTCAAAATTTGAAAGGGTACTTTTTATAGTCTTCAGAAGAAGAAGAAACGTTGTCTTCTCCCATTACAGTACAATGACAACTTCATGTCAGGGATACCTGTGTACACTCACTGTTACACCAGCCAAATTTTGAAAGAATACTCATTACCAAAGAGTATATCCCTGTAAGCATTTGCCAAATTTGTGAATGTTGGAGTTGTTTTTATGCCTAAGTTAATTTTCCAAGATGTTTTTTTTACTTGCAGAATATTTTATTTTTCATTTTATTTTATGTGTACGAGTGCATTGCCTGCATGTATATAAGTGTACTCATGTCAAGCAACGCCTGTGGAGGTCAGATGACAGTGTCAGATCTCCTGGAACTAGAGTTACAGATGTTTGTTAGCTTCCATGTGGATGCTGGGAATTAGAACCCAGATCCTCTGCAAGAGAAGGCAGTATGCTTAACTGCTGAGCCATCTCTTCAGCCCCAGGAAAGGTAGTGTTATGGCAGAATTTAATCTAAATATCATCTCTGCCTAAGTACAATTCTGAGCACAGTGACAGATGAGAGATTGCTTTATTATTCTATTTGAAATGAATCATGATTAAAATGACAGTTCAGGAATCTTTATAGCTTGTAGAGTATAAAATATAAAACAACATCTTTTATATTTAGAAATGTTAGAATGCTTTATAAATATATACTGTATATACTTATGTGTATAAATATTTTATTGTATTTTATTGAGCTTTTTAAATTTCATAACTTCCCACTCAAATCCAGAGCCCCTCCCACATCCATGCCTCCCTCTAACCCCCACCAAACCCTATGCAGTCTGCCATACTTTCTCAGTTCTATTCATTCAGGTGTTTGTACCCGTGTCCTTCAGTATAAACGTGTCCACTGGAGTCTACCAAGCCCATCCAGTGGTCGTATGTCATACTCTTCCTCACCCAGCAGTAATCTGTCTCAAATAGTTCTCAATCTAATGCTGGCCTGCCACCTATTTCTCACCTCCCCTTTGGGCACTGTTTAATTGAGCTGACACGGGTCCCATGATCAACACTACTGCTGCCACAGGCTCACAGGAGCAAGTTTCCAGTTGCCTGGAAGCCTCCACCCCCCTGTGTTCATGAACAAGCCCTGGTCCTACATTCTTTCCACCTCCTCTGGGTGAGGTCCCATATAGGAGCTCCATCCTATACAGTGTCTTATTCTCCAAAACTTGGCCAGTTGTGGCCCTCTGTGTACATCATACCCTGATGTAAAAGGAAACTTCACTGGTGAGAGTTGAGAGGTGCATTAGTATTCTCTCGACCTCTTATTCCACTATGTTCTATGAGCCTTAGCTGTAGAGATTTGACTGCAGATGTGTCACTTAGTACTGGGCATGTTCATGAACAAGCCCTGGTCCTACATTCTTTCCACCTCCTCTGGGTGAAGTCCCATATAGGAGCTCCATCCTATACTCTACAGTGTCTTATTCTCCGAAACTTGGCCAGTTGTGGCCCTCTGTGTACATCATACCCTGATGTAAAAGGAAGCCTCACTGGTGAGAGTTGAGGGGTGCATTAGCCCTCTCTCTACCCCTTATTCTTCTGTGTTCCATGACCCTTAGTTGCAGAGATCCAACTACAGATCTGTCACCTAGTACTGGGCATCTCTCATACTTATGTTCTCTGTGCCTGGCCAGATGTGCAGCTCTGCGTAGCCTCCATCTTTTGTAAAAAGAAGCTTCTTTGATGAGTGCTATAAGGCATGCTTGTCACTCTAAGGGAGGTCTCTTCTATCTGGCACTGCATTCCCTGCCAAGCAGCTCCCAGGTATACATATGCATTAATCTTCAGATACTCTATGTGCATTTCTCATAAGGTTTCTAGGGCATCATTTTTCCCTCTGGGTTTCCTAGCCCCTGGAGATTGACTCATCACTCTTTTTTCTCCCATCTGGCTTCCCTCCTCCCTCTCTCCCTCCATAGTCACAGTGCTTCCATTATCCCCACCCTCCCTCTAATACCTCCTGACTCCCACCACCTTTCCTCTCCTGACTTCCCTCCCTCTCCCACACCATGGTCCCTTGCATGTCCCTCCCTCCTCTCCTCCCTGCTGATTACTGACACTTTTTCCAACTCCCTCATCTGTTACATGTGTTCCCCACTATCTCCCTTTCAGGTTGTTTCTATTCCTTTACCTCCACGTATCCTTTCCCTTTACCTGGCTCCTCATGTTACATCACATATAAGGGATTGGTGCTACAACCCACAAATGAGGAAAAACCTACATCACTCACTTTTCTGTGTTTGTGTTACTTCACTTAGTATAACACTCTCTAGTTCCATTCATTTACCTGCAAATTTAATAATTTCATCTTTTCTTACTGCTGAGTAGAAACTCATATGGAATCACAAAAGACCCTGGATAACCAAAACAATCCCTGGCCAAAAGAACAACGCTTTGGGGAGGGGGTCAACTGACCAAATCTCAGATTATATTACAGAACTATAGTCATAAAAACAGCATGGTACTGGCACAAAAGCAGACAGGTGGATCAGTGGAACACAATAGAAGACACAAACATGAGTTCATATAATTTCAGCCACCTGATATTCAACAAAGGTGTAAAGAACACACAATGAAGGAAAGATAGCATCTTCAACAAATGGTCTGGCAAAACTGGATCTTCACCTGCAGAAGAATGAAACTTGACCCTTATCTTTCATTCTGAACAAAAGTCAACTCCAAATGGATCAAAGACCTCAATATAAAACCTGAAACTCAGAAACTGCTAGAAGAAAACAAAGGCATCACCCTCCAAGATATAAGCATAGATAAGGACTTTCTAAACCAGACACCAGCTGCTCAGGTGCTAACGCCAACAATCAGCAAGTGGGACCTCATTAAATTACAAAGTTTTTGTACAGTAAAAGAAATAGCCAAGAAAGGGAAGAGGAGACCCACTAAGTAGGAGGAAATCTTCACCAGCTATACATCCAACAGAGGATTAATATACAGAATATACAAAGAACTCAAAAAAAGAGAAATAAGAAAATACATGACCCAATGAAAAGATGGGTGATAGACTTAAACAGAGAGTTCTAAAATGAAGAAATAAAATGGCTGAGAAGCACCTTAAAAAGTGCTCAACATCCTTAGTAATTAGAGAAATGCAGAGAAAAAAGTACTTCAAGATTCCATCTTACTCCAGTCAGATAGGCAAAGATCAAGAGAATGATCTTGATCTTAGCAGTAAGACTCCAAATGCTGAAGAGGATGTGGGGAGAATGGAATACTCATTCACTGCTGGTATGAATGCAAACTCATAAAACCACCTTGGAAAGCAGTGTAGATAACCCTCAAAAAATTAAAAAGGAGCCTACCATATGAGCCAGTGATACCATTCCTTGGCGTAGACCCAAAGGACTCATCACACTGTTGACATACTTGTACATCCATGTGTGTTGCTTCTCTCTTCACAATAGCTAAGAAATGGAAACAACCCAAATGTCCTTCTACTGATGAAAGGATAATGGAAATGTGGTACATGTACTCAGTGGAGTTCTACTTAGCAGGAAGAAAAGATAAAATTATTGATTTTTTTGTGCATTTCATACAGTACATTTTAATCAATCACCTTTATGCCCCCTGCCCTACTGGCATCCTCCATAGCCCCTGCCCCACTGGAATTTATACATTCTGTCATCTGTGTTAAGGTCTATCATGTTGCAAAAGATTTTTCTTTGATGGGTGGTGACTAGGATATTTGTCTGTAAATATAAGGATCCATATTTTGCATACAGTAAAAAATTACATTAGTCTAGGGATGTGGCAGCCTTGGGGTTTTCTCTAAGATCTAAGACCTCTCCAGCTATGTGTATTTGGTTATGTTTACAGTACCACACATGAGTTTCCTCCCATTAAATGAGCTTTAAGTCCAGTTAGGTAGCTGCTGATAACCCCCAAAATAAAAGTGCCACTACTGCACCCATGTCATTTGCTGTGCCAGACATTGATGTGGTTATTATGCCTTTAAGCTAGGGTTGGACTATCGATTTATGTTTGAAACATAGTTTGGAGATAAACCTTCTCTTTATTCTGAGTTATGAACTGGACATTATAAAATCTTACTTCACAGAACTTTGTCCTACATGGCTTTGAAAACTATTTCCTAAGTTAGATAGAAACTATTTCATATTACCTATCTGCAGTCATATACATGCAAATTGTATTATATTTTCTGGTACTTTTCTCTGCTTTTCATCGTACATTTGATACTGAAAGAATTTTGAAAGTTAAGGTGTCAGGGCTAGAGTTCAGTGGTAGAGTACTTTCTACCATGAGCAAGAAACTGGGGGTTGATTCCCAGCCTTAAAAAAGTATAGATTGAATAAGAGCACTGGGAGTTGCTGCTCCCCATCTCAAAAGATTTAGACCTCTCACACCACGGCCTCTTTTCAAAGGACATAATCTGAGTGCAAAAACAAAAATATTAACATACATGAATAAAATACTTTGTCCCCCCTTAGGGGATTACCTTCCTACAAATTCATCCTCAGAATTTTTTAAATTTTTATTATTTTTATTTTCTGTGTATGCATGTATTGTCTGCATGTAGGTAAGGGCACCCGTGTCATGCCATGCCTGTGGAGGTAAGAAGAGGCTGCTGGATACCCTGGGACTGGATTTATGGACACTTGTTAGCTGCCATGTGGGTGCTGGGATTTGAACCTCGGTCTTCTGCAAGAACAGCCAGTGTTCTTGACCACTGAGCCATCTCTTCAGCCCTAGAAATTATTTTTTATTGATTTTTTTGTGGATTTCATACAGAACATCCAAAATAATCGTATTCATCTTTATACTCGCAACCCAAATGGCACCCTCCCATAGACACCCACCCCTGCACTGGAGCACATATACTCTATCATCCCTATTATTGTCCACTGTGTTGTCAGTGCCCCCAGCCGTTCCCCAGTGCAAGTTCATCCTCTGAGTCTTGTCAGCCCATTGGAGTCTCTTGTTTTAGGAAGCTCAGCTCTTCTTCATCTAGCAGCAATCAGTTGCCAACATTCCTTTAGATAAGATTGGGGTCTGCTGTTCATTTTCCCAGTTCTATGCTGGGTTACTGTCTGGGAGTCTCTTGGGCCACCACCCTGGCCAACAACTCAAAGGAAGGTATCGCCTGTCTGTCTTTGTTTCTTTAGCTACACACACAGACTCTTAAAGAAATATTCAGTCATAAAAAATTAGAGCAGGTGCCATTGGAGATAATAACCATGGTTTCCTTGCTGAAGGGGTTGATAAATTCTCTACTTCTGAAATTAATATCAAGACACATTTGTCTGTGTACTTAAACTACACACTTTGAACTGGTCTTTTTTCATTACAAAAGAGAAAATTTGGCCCCCATCTACCTTCTCTTCTCAATCCTTTGTCTTATTTCACAGTTGATACAGAGCTTTTGGAAGTCTTAAGAGTACCCTTTCCAAACCCTGTAAGGCACAACTTATTGAAGAAAAATCAATATGTGGGAACAACAGGGATTTTAACCCCATGGCAATTTGAGACTGTGTCAATTTGTGCTTTAGAATGAGCCATTTCCTTGCATTCTTAAAGTAATTCTTACTATTCACTATTCCTCAGTGTGTCATTTGCAGCCACAGAAGGAGTCTCTGTGTCCTTTTGTGGGCGACTGAGTGTATAACTAATGGTTCACTTCATGCCTGGACATTATCAACACAGCATTAATAAGTAGATACTGTGTAGAGATGTCATCTATTTCAGGCTTGCTGTCGAATTGGCCCAGCTTCCTTATGGTCAGTGGCAGCTAAGAGATAGTTGGCCTGGATTTGAACTGTAGTCTGTGACCCAGGAAGAGAGCAAAACTCATCAGCCCACACAGAGATCAGATCAAGGATTTGGCCTCATTAGCTCCATGATTCAACCAACTGAGCTAATTAACTACAGATGCACAATTATCATGCTGATTTTATTTCATGAAGAATTATAGTACAGGTTAACAAATTGCACTGAGAATGCATTCCAATAAATGTGGATGAGTGTATTAAATGTATTTGTGGAAGCAAAAATATTTGCATTGTCTTTTAAAAAATATGATCTTCATTGTGGTGAGTGCATTGAAACAAGTAATTAATCCAAAATAAAAGCTCCACCAGTGGGACTCTCCTCTCAATGACTCTATTCCAACCACACAAAAATGTGTGCCAGTAACATTTATAAACTCTCTCTCCTGTATGTCAGGGATTATACAGTTTTCTTACCATGTTTGAGATCATTTTCCTGTTTTTTTGTTATTGATTGATCTTGTTTGTGAGAGTTCCTTAACCTACTCCTAAAAATCTTTACCTTATTCTTCTGCCACCAAACAAGTTGGGAAAATTCCTCTTAAAGAAAAATGAATAATCTATTTATGATTTTATTTATTCATCTTGTATTTATTTATTTTGTGCACTTCTGTCTATGTGAATGTATATAAACATCGTGTGTGCACACAAAAATGTATAATTTCTTGAAAAATAACAACAGTAAGTTTAAAGTGTATTAAGTTTTTTTCCTAAAAAATGACTAAACGGCTACTGAGTACTGTACTGAGAAATGTATGCTGATAATTTTAAATAATTAAGCAATAAGAAATGTAAAGCACTTGTTCATGATGGTTGAACTATTCAAAAGTCCTGGACTCCATAATAAATGATTAATAGAAACTTAACCGTGCTTTGTAGCCTCATAAATTATTTTTTCATATTTTGTTCTCTGCTTATAAGACAAGAAGATATTTATAGTATCTGAACTTAAGACACAAATTTCTCTTTTTTTCCTTAACTGTTTGAAGAAAATTTTTGTGTAGTTCAGGCTGGTTTATATTCTCTAAGTTGGGGTTGGAGAGATGGCTCAGCAGTTAAGAGCACTGACTACTCTTGTAGAGGACCCGGGTTTGATTCCCAGCACCCACATGGCAGCTATGAACTGTCCTTAACTCTAGCCCCAGGGGGATCCAATGCCTTCTTCTGACTTCCATGGCATTGCATGACACAGTGCACTCTCATACAGGCAGGCAATAGACCCATACACATAAAATAAAAATAATAAAATAAAATTCTCTTAAATATTCAAGGATGACCTTGAACTCCTAATCCTTCTGTCTGTAGCTTTCCTATGCTGGAATTACAGATGCGTACTGCCGTATACAAACCATACACAACTTTCTTTTTCTATTTGTTGAGCCAAAACGGAATAATGCCAAAAGTTCTAATTTGTGAAATTTGAGTAGACTTTCTCTCATTGACTTTTAAATTTATCCAAATTTTTCTTAAGGAAATAAATTCTTTACATGAGGAATTTTCAGATAAAATGCACACTCATATATAGAGTAAGAATTTCACATCCTTTGTTTGAATTTGTACTAATTGATTTGCATTCATTCAACATAATTACAACTGAAAAATTGACCTGTCTCATGGCTTTATTTTAATCAACTACTTTTGTTGCTTTGTGCTGAGGTTAGATAATAATTTTTAATTATTTTTCCTTTTGTCTAATATAATCTAGCCTAATTCTTGACCTTTGTACTTTGGTCTGATATTTTAAGTATGCTCTATACCTCTCTGGTTAATAGCATATGTTTTAAGAAGTCACCTAAACTATCCACACGTGACTGCTGAGGTGTGCTTTCTGATCACTTGTGGTGTGGGTGGCTCTTCTGAGATTTGTTCTCCCTCCTCTTCTTTCCAGACTCAGGAACCACTTCACCTCTCTCTTATCGATGTCCTCATCTCAGCTGTTTACAACTTTATCTTCATTATCATGAACAAATAAGTCTTTCCTTTTCTTTAGGTATGTAATAGCCACACCGATTATTTTTTTTTAATTATCATTATATCTTGAAGAAAAAGATTGATAAATTGCCCACAACAATGAGCTCTCTGTATGGTTCAAATCTATTTCCCTTAAGGTTTGTGAGGTATTTCAGAACCAACGATAGTTCAGACACTTTTTTAGGTTACAGCAAAAGTCCAACACAGATTTCCTTTAGGCAAGTAAACACTGAGAATAAAAATTTATTCACCCCTTTAAAAAATGAGAGTGTTATAGTGCAGAAAGAAAATTCCTGAAGATTTTCAAATATAGGTCCCAAGTGTCTCTGTAAAATGCATACAGCAACCACAGGGTTCAAAGATCCTCACTTGCTCTATTAAGTACACACAGTACTTATATACATATTAGGAACTCCTCTTTGATTGACAAAATAGAGGGAATTTAATTATAGCAATATAAAGCATGGATATCTATTAAATAAACAAATTTATCTTAAGGAGAGTTAGACCTGAAGATTCACAGAGACTTGGTATAAAGATTTCTGCATGTCCAAGGCCTTATTTGAAACAAATTCATTTTAGGTTTTTTATTTGGATAATTTAATTATCAATGTATAGATATTGATAGGTTGCTTATTTGGATAATTTAGATATCAATGTATAGAAAATCTGCTGTTAGAATGACAGGGCAAGTGGAATTGTTCCGGACATGGTTGATGCAATTTGTGTAATACTGATACATGAAAAGCATCCTGTATTGACTTTCTTAGGCACACTGTATAGCAAAAGACTATGGGACCTTTAAGGCTCTTCGACTAATCTAATTATACAAACAATAGTAATAACAGAAGAACACTGTTTGCTGTGTTTACATTGTAGTTCCAAAATGAACCTCGGACTTCCAATGAGAAGGAATGAAATTTAAGAATTTATGGAAAAGAATTCTCATAATGTGTTCAGCTGCATGGAATGCAAACTGTCTGACTTTTTCCCTGTCACAAATGACCTTTAATCATTTTCTATCTTATATATAGTAGGGGATGAAACTTTGAATATACAAAATGTACTTTAAATATATAAAATAAATTTTTTATCTGTCATAAAATTCAACCTTATGAAGATAACAAACTTACTACTGATTTCCACTTGGATCCTATGTTCTGAAAATATATAAGATCAGTTTAAAAATCAAAAGGAGTTTTTAATATAGAGCTCAAGAAAAAAAAAATCTTAGTTTGAGTGATGACCATCTTCCCGGAATTTAGCTTACTTTCCTTACTGAACATGATACATTGATACAGTTGCTTGGTAGATGGCGTTAATAACAGTACTGGAACATTATTGAGAGATGGCATCCATTATGTACCAGCTACCTCTGTGTATCACTAATCTTTGCCAACTGCATCAAAGTACCCACTATTGTTCATAATTGGAATGGACAAACTGGGAGTTTGTGACTGTTTCAGCAATGCTACTGACACTGTTGAAAAATAACTCAAAGTACACACTCTTAGTGAACTCACATTATCATATAGTGCTATCGTTACACTATTTGTGGAATTTTTTTAATAATGCCTTTAACTGAGAGATAAGGAATGCATTAATGCTTACTGTTTTGTTCTCAGAACTATACCAATAATCAAGAGACCAAACAAATGGTGGTGGTATTAAGATTAAAATATAGATATCCAGTGTTCATGTAAATTAAATGCCTCAGGTATGCTTTCCTTCTAAACCTCTCTAATAGTCATTCCCTGAAGATAACTTATCATGCGCTTCACACCTGCATGACGAGAAATGTTTCCTATGGTCTTTCATGGCTCCCAGCCAACTTCAGACTTTGTTTCTGTCCTCCAACAGCCAACTATGTATTGTACATTACTTCCAGATTAATTCACTTTAATGCTGTTTTCATATATAATAACTAAGAGTAACATTTGGGAGCTTTTATCTAATCCTTTTATCTAAACCCTCTGAAGAGGGTTACCTCTTTAGAAGGGGGAATGTTAGAGTAGCCAAAAGCCCCATAAAAAATAAATAAATAAATAATAAATATACATGAAGTTATCAGAAAAAAGTGATGGGGAGATATGGGAGGAGTTGGAAGGGAGGGAGTGGGCTTGGAAGGGAGGGAATGGGCATGGATTTGACCAAAACACCTTAATATGCATGTATGAAATTCTCAATAAATTATTTTTAAAAAAAACAACAAATACAGAGGGAAAAAAAAGAGTAATCTTTGAATCCATATTTTAGACTATCCCAAACAAAATCTTTTTAATTTTGATATCAAAACCATACCCAAACTGTTTCCATTATTCTTATTAGCACCATCAAGGAATACCACCTGTCACCTTCCTACTATGTCATTAAATGACATATCCATTGGAACTGCATTGTTTCATTCATGAGATTCCCCTCCTACAAAACACTCTCCACTTTTACCTTTGTTTCACTAACAAAGTTCTAAATAGTTTTTGATGTTATAATCTGAGTGCTTCCTTGGCCTATATGCATTATAGCATGAAGATCCCTCTGCATTCAGCTAGTCTATCCCCAGTGATACTTCCTTGTTAATGGCTTTTTATTATTCAAAATTCTTTCATGTTTTAGAGACATTCTCATAATTATACCAAAGCAGTTAAGGAGAACTATACTAATGAGGTCAGTAACATTCACTAAGACAAAGCAGTTCTAAAGTGTAGCAGTACTCAAAAATATTGATCAGTTGTAGCACATTTCCACAAGCAATAAAATATTAGAGCACTATACTCCTACCTATGTCTGAATCCATAAAGCATTACCCTCTTGGTTTTCTAGTAATGGAAGTGGTTTTCAAAATAAAAAAAAGACAATTTTCCTTGAAAGTTAATAAGTGTTAAATGGCACCATAGAAGGTAAAGTCCTTGTACAGTAAAATTTAACCTTTTGCAAATATATATGTATGCTATTTCAGAAGTACTAGAAGACATCTAAATGGCTTAACTTATGTAACCCCAAAGTTTACACCTTTCCCTTACACATAATGCAATCAGTTTGCATAATAGTATATGCTCACAATTTTTTGTTTTGTTTTTTTTTTTTTTTTAGACAGAGCTTTTCTGTAGGGCCCGCTGTCTTGGAACTCACTATGTAGATCAGGCTGGCCTTGATCTCACAGAGATCCGCCTGCCTCTGCCTCCCAAGTGCTGGGACTACAGGCTTGTGCCACCACACCTGGCACAAAATGTTTTTTAAATGTAGAAACTAAACCCCACATGCAATACTTCATTTAAATTATTGATATCTGTTCAAAATCAGCACAACTATATTAATAAATACAAGAGAAAACTAGTAACAAATGCACCTACAATAATTGTTTATTAAGTAATTTTTTTTTGGTTTTCTGAAGGTGTTTTATATTCTTTTTGATTCTTTTCATTTGTAAAGACCAAATAAACTACCAATTAAAGATTTTCAAGCCGCGTGATCAGCAACAATGCCACACACCTCAGGAGTGATCAATTCTTGTTAGGTTGCACTAATGGGTAGTGCATAGGTTTACCTACATTGAAAATCTGTTATTCTTTTGTAAACTATTCGATGTTTTATTTTGCCTGTACATTTCTTTAAATGTTACTTTCATTTCTAGAAAAGAGATGTCATTAGAATTCTTATACATTTTTTATAGATTTTTAAAGAATTGGCATCCTAAAGTAAAACTTATTATAGCTATACTTTGTTAATAACAAAAATCACTGCCAAATTATCCCACAGAACAAAATAGGAGCAAGGTTCATGCAACAGACGTTCTGGATGGGTTCCCAATTTTTCTCCACTTTACTTCTTGAGTTCACATGGCTCTACACCCCATTCTTTTTGCTCAGGAAGCTAATTTTCCCATTCAAACAGTTTTGCTTATATATTTTTTCCTTCGAACTACAAGAGCTAATGAATGCTAATATCAACATTCTTAATATTAATATTATTACTTATAATATTTTCATAACATTAATATGTTAGTATTTATTAGCATATTAAGATGTCTAGAATTCTGGAAAGAAATGCAGCTTAAGAGATTGTTCAAAATACAGGAAAATATTTGGAAAATATGAGTGTTCATAAGAAATAAAATAGAAAATCAAAGTCACAGATGCTCTAGGGAATTCAGTGGGATGCGTTTTTCTGGAGCATATAACACAAATGTGCGTAGAGGAGAGCTGTGACAAACAATTATTTTTGAATATGTGTGCAGCTCAACCTTGGAGGATTATTCTTGGATATCTATTTTTCTCACTTGAAAACTGAATAAGGCATTTTCAGAAACAACCGAAAATGATATTCTCTTTTGTTTTCATGGGATAGAGAGACCATTTGTCTTTTATAAGACTTTGCTGCACAAGAAAATCTCAGAATACAGAAATAAACCGAAAATAGCTCACCAACTTAAAAATGTCTTTATTTTACTTCAAATTACTCTAGGTTGAATTTTAAAATTTAAATAAAATTTGTTTTATCTGTTCTTAATTTTCTAAATTAACTTTTAGGTGTCTGTTAACATTAAGGGGAAGAAATGTTATACAAGTTTCTACCTCAGTTACCTTAAAGAAAACCTAAACAATTAACAGTGTAGTACCTATTAGTCCTCCTTTCTCAACCTTTGTTAATTTGGCAGGCTTTAATGAACAAAGCCCAAGTCCAATAATATGAGTGCATTTGTTTCTTTGCAATTATCAACCCTGGAATCATGCTTTATATAAACTAAATATACTGATGTCTGAAACTCAAACCACTGGCATAGTAATGAGTCTATTTTTATTTTCCCAAGTAATATTGTACACAATTATATTCATAGTTCATTTTGTTAGTTCTCACTCCCACTCTCCTCACATAAAGCAGGGCAATGTTTAGTTTTGTCTTATGAACTCAGTTACCATTTCCAAGCATCAAAGCAGAGAACATGACAGACTGAGCCAGAAGCATTGCCCTAAGAGGAAAGTGCCAGCCGCATCGCAACTGGGTCTGCTTGAATGCCTCGTTCATTCTGAAAAATGAAATTTGCTTGCATTGCATGAAGTAGCTGGAATAGTTTACCCCTCCATAAGACATGTCTGTGATTAAAGTGTAAACGTTAGATGCCAAATTATAGTAACCACCAAAAATCTTAAAAAGAAATTATTTTTAGAAGATGACATTTTATTTTTTCTTTAGCTATGGGATTCAAAAAGTAAAGTCTATTTAAAGTGTTGATGAAATACATTGTGTGGTACCAAGTACTGTGATCTGCCAGAGGTATTTCATATTGTACTTAGGCCATCAGACTTTTCCATAGTGCATGAGTCCAGACATGTTTTTTATACAGTATCTCCTTTTTATGATAAAGCAAAACTAATTCATGATGGTATGATGAAAAGCACTTGAAGCACATATATTTTTAGAGATAGAAAATGACACTTTGAGAAGTCAAGAAGGATACTAATAACTAACATTTGTTAAGGCAAGGACAAAATAATCACTCCACCACTATGCTGAGAATTACAGGAAACAGAATTCATATGTTGAGAACACTTACTCAACTGCCATACACCGCATTGTCATAGAATTAGAAAACAGTGGAAGTTTCTAGGTTTGTCTCTTCCCAGCAGATAAAAGTGTTGGACTGCTGTGGGTTGTAAGCCTGAGATTCAAGAAAGAAGATGGAAAGGAGGTTGGAGGAGAGGAGTGAGGAAGACAGAGACTACACAGAACAAGAGAACTCAGACAATGAGATCAAAGGGAATAATAAAAGCAGGGGACGGGCTGGTTTAAAAAAGAAATGCCATTATGAAGAAAACAAATCTGGTGACATTCAGCACCGAAGTTTGGTAAATTTCATTTTGTTTAAAGTGGGAGTTACAGTGAAAACTTGTGGTTGGAATTGTTGAAAGCAAATCCGTAAGACAGGATTTAATATCAAACTCTGTTTTCCTATTTTCTCGGGTGGAGGTTTTCTTTCCTCCCTCTTTTTCTTTCCTTTTTTTTTTTCTTTTTTAAGAGACTTTGATCCTTGGCTTTAATGAGTCTGGTCAATATGTAGAGAATCAAAATTGTAAGTGTTAATGCCTCTATTTTGTTACAGCGAGCATTAAACACTGTACTACTTGTGTGGTCTGAGACTATTGGAATTGAACCTTGTGTGACTGAGGTGTTTGAAGACAGAAAATTAAGTGCCCAGCCAGGACGCCAAAACCATTTCTCGGCAGAAAAACACTTCATTTATTGTAGATAAACTTAAGTCAAGTAATTTAAAAACATCAATTCCTCCCAACAGGGAATTAATCAGTAGTTACTTTTGTATAATTCAGTATTTGGTCTGTAAATCTTAACTCATAAGAGTCTTGATTCTAAATGTTTATAAACCAGTAGCATTATTTCTTCAAATAGAATTTTTCTTCAAAAAATTCTAGCCTTAGAGTAAAAGCACAACTTTTTAAGAATAAAAGAGAAGTGTGAAAAAATTTAAAATTCCTGATTGGTTATATATATGGATATAGATATAGATATAGATATAGATATAGATATAGATATATCCAGATAAGATAAATAAGAATAATAGATGGAAAAAAGTCTTGATTTGGTTATTTGGTTTCCTAATGATGAACTCACAAATATCTGTGAACAATGTAAACAGAACTCATAAGATCCTTGTAAATTGAGTAAATATATTATCAAGTTCATAATTTTTTCCTTTGGGAATAAACATGTGAGGTAGAATGAGAGACAGACTACTAAGAATATAAAACAATGCATTTCAAGAATGACACAAAAATAGACTCTAATGACTACTATTTGATGAAAGTTATGCAGTGTAAAATTAACACAATTTTTCAGATCAACAAATGCACACATTATTCAAAACAAAGCTGATATTTAAATTAGGCTAAATAGTATTCAGTCATTCAAATGTTCATTATTTGTACCTCTTTGTAATATCTTTTCAAGGATGTAACAGTGAAAGTTTTATAAATATTTTCAAATCTAGATAAAGCTGAAATTATTTTAAAAGATATTTTAATGTTTTATAATTAAATCTTTCTGCATCAGGGTATACATTCAAAAGCTTTTTTTGAAATGCTACTTTAAAGACTTTTAAGGTACAATAAGTAATCCCTGAAAGAAAACTAAAGTGTAAATGAAATGCCAGATAGACAAGGATTTCACATGAACGTCATAGAATATTGACCAATATTATATGAAACCAAGAATAGGACTTCAGTTGGTAAAAACTGGAGAAAAAGTTAGAGGTAGAGGGAATGGAAAGATCTGATAGCTTGATTACAGTGACAGGGTGTGCTATAAAGAGATGAGACATGTAAAAAGAAAAAGGCAAAGGAGACTAAGCTTTCCTGGGACCTGGACCATTGGCATGGAGTCTGATTTGTGGGTGAATAGGAATGATGATATTAATCTTGTAATGTGGTCAGAGGTATGCTATATGACAGCATTAAAGTCAATAACGGAAAGACTGGAATCCAGGCAATTTTGGCAAAACATGGCATCAAATATTAAAGAAAGCCTGCTATCGAATATAGGAAAAAAATCAACTGTAAAATGAAAATTGCAGCCAGGTGTGACTTTACAGCTTGTAATCCTAGCAACTAGGAGGTAGAGGCAGGAAGATTAGGAGTTCAAGGTCATTTTTGGTCTACATAGCAAGTTCAAATTCAGTTCAAGACCAGCTGTGCAATATGAGAAGCTGTCTCAAAGCAATGGTAGAAATGTTCATGCACAAAGCTTCAAAAGAGTTTAAATTTTGGTGAAAAACAGTTGAATTTGGAAGCTTCACAAATTTCTCATGGTAATGTAACCAGAATACATGTAACAGATATCTATATACACATATTACATAGATATGTATATTCAGATATCTATTTGACTGTAAGAGGAATGCTTAAGTATTTACAAAGAAAAATTTACATTTCTTATGCAACTTATTACAGAAATGTTTTTAATATTCCTAATTTTTTCCATTTCTTTCTTGAATACAAAGATTATTTTAAAATCTGATATCAAAAGCATTTGTATTCTGTGTTCCACATACCAAATATATAGCCATCACTTTTTTTTATTTTTTGGCTCATGAAATTCTAAAGTAGAAAATTATGTTTGTAATTGAATTTAAGGAGTGATTTATATTTAGATACTAAATTAAGGATATGTCTTATAAAATAGGATACAAACTTCTTGCTAAAAGAGTAAATAAATATTAAAAGAAGTCCTAGTTACACATTTTATCAACAAATTCATAAAATTGCCAGTCTTGAAAGACAATATTCTTCATGTTCTTAAATACTAACACAATCACATTGCTGCACCTTCCATTTTACCCCTGCCTATCCTCCTAAAAATAACAGACGATGGTTTAGAAGTGAGGAAATCATTTAATTTTTGATTTAGCATATCTCTTATTTTAGAAAAGTGCATTTTGGAAATCTCTTTTGGAAGCATTCTAAGTACTCTCAATGTTTATTGATTGTAAACAGATGCGATCTGCATATGGCCCTTTCTGGTCAAGGAAATATGCTATGAAAGAGAAAAGAGGGGTGGGTCAATGAGGAATTTGGCGAATGAGGACTGGGCTGTAAAAGAGCTAACTAACCTAGTCTGCTTATAAATAAGTAGTGATCTTTAGGGTTGGAGAGGTGGATCATCAATTAAGAGAAGCTGCAGATCCTACAGAGGACATAGGTTTAGTTCCCTGTACCCACATGGTCACTACCACCCATCTGCAACCCCAGTTGGGATCTTTTGCCTTCTTCTGACTTTCTCTGGCAATATGCATGCAAATGGCATATACGTGCAGGAAAACATTCATATATATGAAATAACAACAAACGAAGCATTATAAAGGATGATATTTAAACGACTTTAATTATGTAATGCATTTTAAAAATAAAACTTTGAATAATACTGTACAAGTTAGAAGTTTTTCTCTGCCTGTTTAATTTGAACATGGTCAGCCTAAGTATTTAAAATGACAGTTATGATATATGATGAAAATAAGATAAATGATCTGAAAGCAATGTTAGACAAAGTATAATCAAAATAAGTAATTAGGGTTTATCTGCTTTCGATAAAAGTTCTTACCTTTGTTTAAATAATATCATGATGTTGATGATAAATATCACAAAACTGGAGTAATAACAAATCTTTAAAAATTAATATTAGACACCACCCTGCACCCTGTTGTTCCATCTCTGATAGTTCCCTAGCACACCCCCAAATCTAGAAGCTTCCCCATCCCTACAGTGGCAAGTTTCCTTTCCTACACCTCCCTGTGCTCCACCATTGTCATCTCAGCTCTGCCAGGACCAACCACTGTTTGACGTTGAGAGTTTTCCCACACTTTCAGTGATGAGTTTTCTTTCCCTTGCCTCATTGGACTCCACCATCTCAGCTCTGACAGGACCCTTGCAACTCCTAGGGGTTTCCCCAAATCTGCTGTGGTTTACTACCTTTCCCATATCTTTTTAACTGCCATCTCTGCTCTGTTAGGATCCTCATGGAATCCCATGGGGGAGCTTTCCCATAACCATCCAGGAGTGAGTTTCCATCCCCACACCCCCTTATATTCTGGCATCTCCATCTCCCCTCTGCCAGGACACTTGCATGACCCTGAGAACTTTCCTTTCTCATGTGGAGAAGTGAGTTTCCTTTCTCATGTCTACCTGTGCTTCTCCATGCTCTGCTAGGATGCTAGTGAACCTCTTGTCTATACCAGCCGTGATATTTCGTTTCCCACACCTCCCTGAGCTCCACCATTTCAGCTCTCAACCCTGCTCAAGTTACAATGATCCTTGTGCCACAAGACCTGTGTGCAATCCCAGCCTAATATATCAATCAGTCAACCAATTCACTTACTAACCACCCTGCTAGTCAACATTGGATCCTTAACTCAAAAGTTGCAACTATCCCTAGTTTAACTAAGGCCACTTCTTATTCCCCATTTGTACATCAAAATAAAGTGGCTATAACCTGACAAGATAGGGAAAAAGAAATCAAATATAAAAGCAATCACTCAACAAAGAGGAGATCACCTCCCAATACCAAGAAACACCACCAGTGACACAAGTCAAGATGCCAAGGTTTCATTTGAAAAAAAAAAAAAAAAAAAACAGAAAGCAGGGGAGGGGTGGCGGCACACACCTTTAATCCCAGCACTAGGGAGGCAGAGGCCAACCTGGTGGTCTACACAGTGAGTGCCAGGCCAGCTGGGGCTACTAGAAGACACTGTCTCAAAAAAGACAAAAAACTAAACAAACAAAGAAACAAACAGAAAACCACAAACAGCATGAATAATCAAGATAATGTCTAAGATGCCTAATGTTTCCTGAGAATGGCAACTTAATAGATGCACAAGACGATTTCAAGATAGCAATTATAAGTATGTTCAAGGGACTCAGAATATGAATACAATATTGCTTGAAAACACAAAGAGTTGAATGAAATAGCTAAAACAATTCAAAACATGAAATTAGAATTCAATAGAGATAAGCAGAATTTCTAAAGAAAAGTCAACCTGAAGTAACTTTAAATGAAAAACTCAGAAACTCATACAAAAGACTTAGAGGAAAGAAGCAAAAAGGAAGTGAAGAAAATGGAACAGAGTATATCAGCTCTCCAAGTCAAGGTTGGGGAAGTAGATTGCTATATCAACGAAAATGTCAAACCTAAAATAAACCAGGAGTGGAACAAGCAAGACTTATGAGACGCTGTGAAAAGACCAAACCTAGGTCTTTTCATAGGCATAAGAGAAGAAAAACAGGTTAAAAGCACAGAAAATATTTTTAATAATATCAGAAGAAAACCCCTAAATCTAGGGAAACTGGTACCCATCAATGTACAATACGCATACAGAACACCAAGTGGATAGAACCAGAGAAGAAACTCCCTACATTAGATAATAATCAAAACACTAAGCATACAGAACAAAGAAAGGATATTGAAAGCTGTGAAAGAAAATGATCAAGTCATATATAAAAGTAGGCCCATCCGAATAACAGTTCAATTTTCAATGGGGTCTATAAAAGTGAAAAGGGATCAATGTCATACAAATGTCTTACAATGCCATGAATGAAGGAACACCGATTCCAGCCCAGACTACTATACACAGCAAAACTATCATTTGTAATTGAAGGAGAAAGAAAATACTTCCATGACAAAAACAGATTTAAGACTTTGTGTCCATAAAACCAACTCTACAGAGAGTAATTGATGGAATACTTCAGTCTAAAGAGAAGATTAAACACTCTCAAGAGGGGATGAAGAATAAATAAATTATTCCAGAAAAGTCAAACAAAATAAGTATAAGAAAATAGCACTACAAATACTAATGTAACAGGAATTAATAAACATTGGTCAAAAACAACTCTCAATATTAATATACCAGCTCCCAAGTAAAAATACATAGAGTAACTGATCAGATTAGGAAAAAGGATTCATTGATGCTTATTGCCTCCAATAAACACACCTCAATAACAATGATCGCCACTTTTTGCTCACCCTAAGTTTGATCCTTGTTTAATCCCTGTCTTAAACATACTGCTGAAAAGTTTCATTTATATCAGTGGATTAACTTTTACCTACATTTAAAACAAGTACTAATTATATTCAAATCGCTATCCCTATCTCTCTTATGGGCCAGTTATCTCTTCAATATTCTAAACTGACAAATACCAACGGACTCCAGGTACATCAATCTTTTACCATGTTCATAACTAAACTCCCTACTTTTCACCCAAACCTTTTGTTTGTGGTCAGTTAATAGCATATTCACATACTCACACTTTCTGGTGAACTTTTGAGCATTTTCTAAGACTTCCAACTTGTGTTAACTTCTCACATATGAATGGTGAAGTCCTGCCAATTTAATCTCTAACATTTTAGCATGCAAAAACTCCTCAACTGTATCTTCTCACTCTTCTCTTTTTGGATTACTCATCTTCTTTGACCTTTTCTGCTTCATTAATTTACATAACTTTCACAGTTGCAAAAAATTTCAGACATCAATCTATAATGTACAATTTGGTGGATTTATGTGAACTTTTAAGTCTATTCATTTGCTATTCACTGTCCTTAAAATTTAATTCAAACTAGTTAACGTTGCCTGCAAAGCTCTTGTGATATGGAATATGGTCACTTATCTTGCCCCTCCTCTACCTCCACTCTACATCCCAAACACAACATATAAGTTTTTCTCAAGTGGGATTTCCTTACCCTCATTAAGTGTTTATAGTGCTTGGAACTATCTTAACCATTGTTGTCAGTATACTTGGATCTTGAAATCTTTTCCTTTATATCTCCTCTCAAAGGACATAAGAAGCTGTTACCTTAAACTCTAGGCTGTTAGATATGCATACACGTGCCTGAAAGTCTGAGAACAAATATGATTTATGACTTCTCAGTCTCCAAAGCCTAGTACACTACCTAATAAGCAGTAAAACATGATTGTTTATTAAATAAATCCATAAATAAATAAACACACTAATAGACTGAAATAAATGATGAGAAATTGCTCACATAATCTCTTATTTGGGGCTGCTAAAATGTTTCTGACTTTTAAAATGTTCAAATTTGTACCTGTTTGGTTCTTTGTATTCTAATTTCATAGGCAGAATTGACTACTGTAACATGACATCCACTTTCACTGATTGTAAATAAGAGAAAAGGAACGGCATTACATAAACTGAGCCTACCTCGCACATACAGGCAGGCAATACACTCAGACACATAAAATAAAAATAATAAAATTTAAAAAAAGATGACCGAAGGCAATTTGGGATGGTCGTACTTCACACACTGTATTTAACATTTTGAATTCTCAATAACTTTTAAAAAATTATTAAGCAGGTATTATGGGTAAAGCACTTGTGTGGTGATGATGGTGGTACTGCTAAGGTCTCCACTCAGTTGAAATTGTCACATTTGGGGTTGCTATGTTGAAAAGCTCTGGTTGGGATGGATGATAAAGTGTCTTCTCATTGATTAAGATTTGAATTTTGTTTCAAGTGCCTTGACTGACGGAAAATTTAACCTGGATAGCAACAGCACTGACTCAAACACGTGGAGAGTTGCAGTGTATTTGCTCTCTTTGGGTGCAGTAAGTCAAGAGACGTTCAAAAGTCGTACTGGTAAGATTGAATTACTGATGTTTGAAGTAAGTAACTGATCTATCACAACATAACTGAAGGGAATACTGTTGAACACTTTTCCCTTAGATCAGCACATTACTCTCTCAATAAAGGCATTTTATAATGTTTTTTTATGTGGAGCTACCAAAGAAATGAAAGTAAATTTTCCTTTCTAATAATAGAAGACCATGGAATTGTGCCCCAAGCAAGGCAAAACAGAAGACTAAGACAATTATAGGCATAAATGAAACACAAAGGTAGTTTCTGCCTCAATAATCCAAGTAATTGAAACGCAAACAGGTTCAGGCATGTACCTGGCAGTCTTCCTGTTTTCTTTGGTAGTAGAGACACATAATTTTTCATAAATCTGGACCCAGTTTTAAACTACAGCATTCTCTGTGATGCATTTTGAAATATGGAATTCATTTCTGGAGTTTAAAATAATATATTCAAGCAATAAATTAATTTGATGGCAATAAGTGAATGGGAAATTAAAACTTTTACATGACTCTGTGCAGAAAGTATTGGCACTGGTAACAATTGCAACGCTGCATACATAGAAAAAACACATACGCACTTTTCTCTAGTTTTGACCTCTCCGCAACAGGCATTGCAAACATAATTTCTAAAACTGTATTCTTAGTGGTGTTTCTCCTTGCTTCTCACACACCTGTCCTCACATAACTTAGGAGAGTGTCATCCATCCAGACACACAAGCAACAAAATTCAGGAATTGTCCAAGCTGTTATGTTCTTCTTGACTATTCAGAAAACATGTCAAAAGCTTCACTGGCTCCATTTTTCAAGTGTCTCCAAAATCATGCACCAATATTTTCCCCCAACTTTTCAAAACTTTTAAAAAATATTTTATTTATTATTTTTATTTTATGTGTATGTGTATATTGCCTGCATGTAGGTAAGTGCACTTGTGTCGTGCAATGCCCACGGAAGACAGAAGAGGCTGTTAGATCCCCTGGAACTGGAGTTATGGACAGCTGTTAACTGCCATGTGGGTGCTGGGATTTGATCCTGGGTCTTCTGCAAGAGCAGTTATTGTTCTTAACTGCTGAGCCATCTCTCCAGCCCCTCAAACCTTTCTTTAATGCTATGTGTTGTGTTCATCTTTCTTGCCAAGATTAGTGAGCTAGCAACCTTATTAAAGCCACCATGGCTGTCCTGCCTCCCTTGTAACTAGCTACCTGCAATCCAACTGTAGTGCGAATCACAATGTTATATACCTGTTATGCATATGCAAAGCAAGAAGCCTTCATTTCACAGGAAAGGCTCTCCATTAGTTCCATCCTTCTATCACACAATTTTAAATCTATCACAAAGGAACTGCAGATCTGTCTGTCTTCCCAATCGCCAGGCTATTTCATGATTTTCATTTCTGCCTGGTCCTCTTCCATAAGTTTTTTTTTTTTTTTCATCTTTTTGAGACAGGGCCTCCCTGTAGCCCCAGCTGTCCTGGAACTCACTGTGTAGACCAGGCTGGCCTTGAACTCAGAGATCCACCTGCCTTTGCCTGCCGAGTGCTGGGATTAAAGGCATGCGCCACCACGCCCAGCCATTTTACCTTTACATCATTTAACCTCTAGCTTATAAATTAATTCCAGTGAACTCTTCATTCATTTAAAAATATTTATTAACCATCAAAAAAATGAACAAACCATGGGTTTGAATGCTGAGTTGACACTCTACTTTCTCAATTTAGTTCAGTCTTCATCTTGGGCATCATTTCAGCGCACAAGGAGGAGAGGAGACTATTCTGTTAATTATTTTTTTGCAAATACTCCCACAAATAATTCAGTCAATCACAATGAAATGACAGTTGCATATATTGTACACCAAACACTAAAGTTCCTGTAGATAAATATCATGTATATTGGGCCAGCGAGATGGCTTGGTAGGTAAAGTACTTGCTGGCAAACCTGAAAGCCTTGGAAACCACGTGGTGGAAGAAGAGAACTGACTCCTGCAAGTTGTCCTCTGAACTTCACATGACATGGCACATGCACTCATGGGCACATATGTGCACAAACACATACACAATAAATGAATAAATAAAATTTTAAACAAAATATTAAATACTTTATTCTTACCTGCTGAATTCAGTCTTGCCTATGACAATTGAGCTGAATGTTACTGAGATTGTAGACTGTATACATATATTAAAATTAATCAATTTTCTTCTATACAGATTCTCCTATTATTTTGATGCTCACTTTCTTCTTTCATCTTTTTTCTTTTATCTGTTTATGATTTTCTCTATTACATTAATATGTGCGTAGTTGTGTATAAGTCATCACCTGGAACTGGTTACAGTAGTGCTTCTTGCTATCATAGAGGAGCATACTGTTTTTTGCCAACAGTGAGGATACTATCTATTTCCCATGCTTGATGGAAGGAATGCATTCAGAAGGGGAAGGGAAAGGAGGAATTTCTTTAGAAGGGAGTGCTAAGGCGCCACCATTTGGGGATGCAAAGTGATCAGATAAAGGAGGAACTGAGGATCCATGAGTTAGAATCATGAGCTCTTACTGTTATTTGAACTTCTTGGAGAAAGTGTAAAAAACATATTTTGTTAAACCTGGGATATTGTCCTCAAACTCTTCAGGAACATCTGAGAAGAAAGAATTCAAATAAGCACCAATGCTAGGACCTTTACTACATAATTAACAAACTTGAATTAAAGACCATGCAGTTCCAAGTGTTTACCATGTGCATTCCTGAACACATACATATACACAAGACCACTTAACCACAAGTAGGCATATGTGCACAGAAAACCACACCCACAAGCATGTTGGTGCATGCAGGTACACACGCATACAAGTGCACTTACAAAAGCACATATGCACACATGTACAAATTGTCCATTTCTTTACAAACTAGTCAGATCCTATCCATTCTTCAGATGTCACTGTGGACTAGCACATACTTCCATTGTTCTACTCTCATTGATTCCTCAGTGTAAATAGAGAACAGTCAGAAAATGTAATAAATTGCTAAACTTAAAATTTTTCAGCTAATCATGGATCAATAATTATGAAAATATATAAAGTTAATATCCAGATATGTCATGAAAACATAAAAATAATATTTGGAATTATTCGATTCATTAACAATACAATCAATTTCTTGAATCACTGTAAAAGTTTCTGAATTCTTATGGTCAATTTATATCCTTATTTCACTATGAACCAATTACCATAGACCATGATTTGAGAAATACTGCTCTGAAGGGCCTAGAATTAAGCTAACAGTGGACACTGTTTGCATATTCACAAAGCTGATTAAAGGACAACCTAAAGTCTGCTGGTGGAAGACATCACAATTGGAGTAATTGAGGTGTCAGTTTGTTTTTCTGTTTATATTTGCTTTATTTTATCTTTCCTGTTTTAAATATATGATTTTTTTTCCATTTTGCTAAGTTTTCATTATAACAGATTTGTTTAAATTGGGGGAAATTACATACAATATATTTTGATTATATTTAGATCCCCTCCCATCTCTGCACCCCCCTTATACTCTCCTCTAATGTCTATATTCTAATATAGAGTGTCAAGTTGTGTCCCCAAATGCCCTCAGTGTGGGTTCATCTACTGGTATGCTGCAAACCTAAGTGTCTCATCTTTAAATGAGACTGACTCTCTCCTTTCCCCACAGTCATTAGTTACCAACAGTTCCTCAGTCAGTGTTGTAGTTTCTCACCCACTTCCCCACTTCCCCACATCTATTCTGGCATTTTGTTTAGCTTGACATTTTAAAAATAGTTTGTATCAGCATGTGAGTTTCACAACAGACACTGGCAATCACTACCTGGTTCCTCAGTTCACATTTATTGACCATCATGTCTATGTCAGCCACTCTTGTCCACACTAGTATATAATATACTGCTATTTACATTTATATCAAATATAGCTCTTGCATCAGACTCAAATAAGTCCACTCTGCAAAACAGCTGGCATAGAATCCTAAAAATATTAAACTCACAAGGTCAAGAAAAATAGGTGGAATTTTTTTCTATACTAATGGAAAAAATGAAACACGATGCTGGATATGGTATTTCATTTGGAAACAGATTCTTACATTCTAAAGTTCATTAGTGGGAACTTCTTTGGACAACTGACAATATTTGAACAGAATGTGAGGATCAGCTGGTAATAATGTATCCATGTGATAGGGAGTCAAAAGACAGTCATATAACATGATACCAAAAGCAGGTGGTTGGGAAATAGGAATTTATTTCATGGTATTTTGGATTAAGAAACCATCAGATCAGCTTCCCATGTTCTTGACAGGCAAATAATGGTCTTCTGTGTTCTCCCATGTGTAGGAGTGATGATGCTTCTTGTCTGGTGTGTCTTCTTATAAGGCACTAATCTCATCATTAGAGCTCCATCCGCATGATATCATCTAAACCTAGTACCAAAAGGGTTCACCTTCAGGAGTGAGGGCTTCCATACATGAATTTCAAAGCAGGGCATTGAATTCAGCCTACAGCATCTGATATCATTGATTTTATATGAAAATGATGAAATGACCTTATTTGTAGGAGATTCATCTTAAACAGTTGAAAGTGATGGGTATTTGAACTCATAAATGGCTCAGCAAAAATGTATTTTACCCTATAATTATAAATGTCTCCATGTTTCTAAGTTGTCAGTCACAAAAATGTGTCAAAAACAATATGTAAAGAACATGATGATATGTTCAACAACACCTCCTAGTTTACTTGGTTCAGTCTGCTCCATACTTGATGGTTTTCTGGCTTCTGAAGTTAAGGTATAAACTTAACTTGTGAGTCTCCTTATTTGTTGCAATTACTGTAACCTTCCCTAGAATAGTATGCATCCCTCACAACTGTTTCTCCTGATATACTCATGTTTGTGGTATTCGCAGGCCATAGAGGCACTTCACTCATAATTCCAGCCAAACAGAGGACAATGAAAGGATGAGAAATCTTAAAGAAACTGCCAAGGTACACACCGGAAACAGTAGGTTTTAAACCCAATTCTTTCAGTTTCTAAAGCTTTTTAATGCATCCTAATTTTTAATTTCTCCCAAAGGAAACTGAAATTAGTACATCTATTCAGCATATTTTAAATTCACATTACCACTGAATGCGGACTAGGGAATCTGAGGTTCTTTCAAGCACAATTCAAATTAGTGAAAACTACCTTTGTTGTTTGAGATAATATCAAAGATTTCAATGGTGTGAATACCAGTTTATATCACACAACATACTCAAAGCAAAACCTCCTTCTAACAGGTTTCATACAAAGAATTAATTGCTTCTTTCAAATATCAGTTTTGTAATTATATATTAATATTTAAATCCACAAAGCCTATTTTCTTATAGTATTAACAATAAAAGGCATCATTTATATACAACGCATGAACAGTGACAGCAATTCTAAATCCACATAAGTAATGCACACCCAAGTTTAACACTATATAAATAATTTTTCATATCACAAATGTTTTCTCAAATACTTGACTACTATGTATGGTTTCAAAATATAATTTGTGCCTGAATGCCACAAAGAACCATTAAAATTCAATGTAAATAAGTTCCATTGTACATCTAAAGCCATATGTTTATGCTATTTGTGCCTAATCCATCAGAAAATTATGATTTACTCTAGGGATAAGAGAATGGCAAGTAGTGGAAACTTATAAAATGCTTGTATGATTTAACAGTTTTACTTGATTACTCCCTTTTCTCACATTTCAATCCAATTTAATTGAATGAATATTTATTCTGCATCTATTAACTTCAAAGATGAATAATACACAGTCATTACCCTTCAGGGGCTAACAGCCTACTGTGGACAAAAGATACATACAAATGAATTTTTATATGCAATATAATCTGAGAAGTTATATTTTTCCTGAAATACTGTGGAGATGTATGACAAATAGAAACCACAGAGAAAAAGAAGAATATCTGAACGCTTATGGAAAGAGATGTAATTTGGTGGTAAATCTTGAGGAATTTGGTAGAGTTTTGATCTTATTATGTATAGCATGCTTGTATGATCATCTGTATCACTAACTCTTCTTTCCTTTTAGCACTGCTAGTCATTAGTTAACCAGTTGAAGTTAACTGGTACTGTGCCTCTGTGCTGGTTAGTTTCTGCCAATTTGACAAACTAGACACACCTCAGAGAAAAGAATCTAGTTGAAAGATTTCCTCTATCTATGGGGTACTTTCTTGATTATTAATTGGTGCCTAGCATGGGCAAGTGGGCAGGCCTGGACTATTTAAGAAACGTAGCTGAGTAAACAGGGGGAGCAAGCCAGTAAGCAATATTCACTATGGTTTTCGATTCAGGTCCTGCTTCCAGATTCCTGCCCTGAGCAAAATAAACCCTTTTCTTCCCCATATTGGTTTTGGTTAGCATTTTATCATCGCAACAGAAAAGTGACTGGAAAAGTCTTTTTACTGTAATACTTTTTTTCATTCCTTAATGTCTCAATTCAATATACAGATGGGGATTATTCTTTTGTATGTCTGCCAGAAGTATAATTAAGGAAGGCCTCTTTCTGCTCTTTTTTAAAGTTCTATTTAAAAACAGTGTTTATAGAGGATCTACTAAATAAATTATGACACACCCTAAGAACATCTAATGTGCAGCCATTAATAAAGAGGAAATGGAAAATATGCTGATGTAGATGGATCAAAATAATTCAGATAGCATGAAAGTACTGTGTACATTTAGTAATAATAAGAAGAATCTGAAAGAATCAAATTTAATCACTTTGAGGGTGAGGGAAATCTCACTTCTTATTTAACATCACCAATCTATATTTTATATTTTAAATAATGCATACAACAAAGATGTTTATAGTAGAAATGTATCATCTATTTTCCCATTCTAAGAAGTGCAGAAATAGTTTAATTATTGAAAAACAATTCAGTAGCATCATACAAACTACTAAAAATAATACCTTTCTACTAACAGAATTAACATAAAGAATTTTGTTTTTTCTATATTGCTGCTATTCTGAAGAAGTTTATAAAATGATGATATTTAGAAAATCTCAATGATGACAAATTATGTAAAGGCATAAATAATTTTTTTTTAGTGCTGGAATGAAACTCAGAATCTTTTGAGTGCTAGGGAAGTACTCAGCTACTGAGAGCTTCAAGTCTTACCCCAAGTTCAAATTCTGGAAAATCAAATTCCATTGAATTTATAATTAAATTTATATCAATGCAGAATTATAATTTTATTAGAATTAACACCTAAAAGTCATTTTTATCAATATGCAACAAGGCTGATTTTTGTCAATATACAAAAAGATCATCAATACCATGTAAATATGAAAACAAATAAGTATAACAAATATCTGTAACCTGATTAACATTTATCAATGCACTTATTACCAGATATAAAATACTTTCTTAGAAAGTAGAGGTAAGAACACATATAAAGTATAAATGGAATCATGAAACCTTGGCCATTCATTAGAAAGTAATACACTGCTTCTTCACAGAGGCATCTGTAGACCAGAACTTCAATAAAAGAGCTAAAACCAGAAAAGAGATCTGAGACTTTTGCCACTGCATCTCAGATATCCTCACCATGAGCTGCACATGGTATTTTGAGATCAATCCTCAGGTGACCTTATCAAGAACTGCTCATGCTTTTCTGAGCTCAATTCCTCTATCATTCATTCAAAGCACCAAAACTGGCACCTTCTTCTAGGAGCCATCTTACAGTATCCTCAATCTCTTTTTGTTTCAACTTGATCTTCCTGTCAGTTCAAGGCATTGAGCTGCCAAGGATGATACTACCATCTGTACTTTACAGATGAGGAAACAGCATCCTAGAGGTCATGATTTGTTGGCCACAAACCTCCTGTGAAGTGAGGGAACCTCTGTGACTACACAGCAAGTCTAAGAAATCATTAACCCAGGTCTAAATAAATGCACCCTAGCTTCTCATCTTTATGGGACATTGACTCCAGAAAGGCACTTCTGTTGGCTTTTATGTTATTGTTTCATTTTTGTCTCAGGGCACTAATCTGTACTCATCTGCTCTTTTAGGCATGGAACAATCTGTCCTGAATTAGAAAAGAGGTGCTAGAATGTGGGAGTGGGGGTTGACCTACATCTGAGCAATCTGCATATGATTCACTACAATTAACCAATTTGGTTTGAAATAGCTATAATTAAGTTATTATCAGAGAAGTATTTACTCAACTAGAAATTCTAGATTTATGGTCACGTACACCCTAAACAAGGAAAGGACTATATTTTCAGTACTTTTAAGTAAAGAAAACGCTGAAGAAAATCCCTCCAAATTAACATTTACATTGCTAAATTATTCACAGCTAGTTGTATGTAGTCATTTCCTTAAAATGCTGAGGTATAGAATAAGAAGACAAATGTAAAATTATTATTCGTGAGATAACCACAGTTGTAATTATATATGTATATATGTGTATTGTGGTATAAATATATATCTATATATATATACATATATTAAATTCCTTCCATGTATATGGAAAGTATATAGTGTGTCAAGTTATCATAAAATAATGTAGAAAGTAATGCAAGAAATGTCTATATTTAAGGAGAATAATGTGCACAGTGAAACAAATCAAGAACTGGAAAATTTCAATCTGACAAATAGTAAGAGTTGGATGAATTTAAGGGTGACAATTACATGGAGATAAGACACACTCCACCTGCAGCAGACAACATCCATTCTATCTATATCTAATGAGGAAAGTATATTTTTGAAACAGTTAATAATTTGTAATCAGAAAGGATTTTCCCTACCTTTATAGTCGAGCAAAATGTTTTCTTATTTAACCATTAAGGATAATCTGCAAAAGAAATAAAAAATAGATGACTTAGAGAAAAATAAAAGCACAGGACACCATTCGTGTTATTATAAGCATTTAATGTTAATGTCAATTGTTTTGTGTAACAATACACTATGTCAAGGCATCCTATGTTCCCACTTCACATACTCATGTGCCTAGTAACTCTGACAGTGACAAAAGACACAGGTGCATTAGCCTAAAAGTACCCTATGTCAGTTGAGCATGTTTACACTCCATAAGGCATGAACACAATCATCAAGACTTTTTATTCCCACCACTGTTAGTAATTTTACTACTGACAGTTGGTAAAGGTGAAAAGCAAAAAGGAAAATCATACCATATTGATAAAATGAAGCAAAACAACAAAACAAACCTAAATAACTTCAGAGCTATGAAGCATCATCTCCTATCACTAAAAATATAGGTGGTAAGAAAGCAATTCAGTGGATATGATAAAACATTCACCTGAGAGACTCAAGTCCTGCATTTTAGGGGTAGCATATAGACATTATCTGGCACAGGGAATTGCTATCAGGAAATTCTTGCATCCTTCTTGAAGACAGAACAAGTCTTAAAACTAGAAAATAATTTAAAAATCAACAGTTCCAGCTACCTCACTTTACAGATAAGCAAAGTCACTTATCTAGCTCACGGAAGATCCCAGGGCAACCTTTTCATCTCTTCATTTTATACTCATTCCACAGCACTGAGATATTAAATTTTCTGCACCTCCCAAGACTGGCAAGAAGTAGAGGGAGTGGAGTCATGGATTCTATTCCTGAGAATTTCATATTTCTGTCTGAATCAGTGACCTTGTATCATCAATATTTACTGCATCTACATCCTTAAAAATCCTGCTTTTGTGTGGAGGGACACCGGCTGATCCGCTGAAAGGGTTTTGGTCATAAGTTGCTTACAAATCAATGACAGAAAGAAAGGAAACTCAAGGGGAAAAAAAAACAAATGTGTTACAAAGCTGGCAAAACTAGTCAATAACACCACTCCCTGGATGTGAGAGAAACTACCCAGTAGTCCTTCATTTAAATCTTGTTTTCTGGGCTGACTAAACAAAGAAAGTCTGTCATTTGCTATTTAGCATGTGCTTCCCATTCTAATTGATCTGGATGAATGCAGGCAATAATGAAGTTACTCCTTTGCTCCCTGGACAATGCTTATCCATTTTTGAAAATAAGTAATTGTCTGTGATTCTTAAAAGATAACCCAATTTTATTAAGAATTTATGAATTATTTCCTGTACTAATACTACATCTTGAAGTAATCTTTGGCACAATTTATTTTCCTAATAAACACCATAAACAGCATTACATAAGTTGAGATTTCACCTCTAAACTCTCAAGACTGAGAATTCTAAGACACTAGGAACAGAGTAAGCAACAAAACAATCTCCGTGAGGAGGTGTTCTGTTCTGTGACCTCAAAAACAGCTTGGGTGCACCACTTAGGAGCTTCACAGTGCCAAAGGGATTCATCTTCCCAGATCTCTAATACATGTTTCATTTGCAAAATGCTAAAGGATGAGTGTAGTAAGATTAAAAGTCATATCCGATATAAGAAAAGACATTCAATAAAATATATTTCAAATGTGAGGCTTAAATTATTTAAGAGTTAGAGATGTATGCAGCTTTGGAGGCTGCTATCTTTAATAATGCAAAGCAGTTTAATAGTAAATTATAGTTGCTGGATCATGTTGCTCTATTTTTCAGTTCTGCTTACATCATTAAGAAAGAATGCTGACACAAATATTTTTTATGTCAAGGTTTAAACAACTGAACACAATCACATTTAATTAATATAAAGTCATGGAATGAATTATAAAGAAGTATGTTCTCTGAAACATCAATAAAAAGTCTAAAATAAATCCACATTTTTGTATAAAACATGATCTCAGCACTCTTATGTTTCAGAAATAAAAATGTATACACATGCATTATATATATACTTGTGGGTTCAATTATATCATATAAATACATTATATATAATTATATATATATAATATGTATAATATAATTAT
>NW_008355390.1:596611-603033 GCF_000622305.1 Nannospalax galili
TACTTGTGGGTTCAATTATTTTTTATACTACTAAATATAATTAACACTAAAATACATACTTCAAATCTGTATCATTTTATGTTCTCAAGCATCTTTGAATAGAGAGAGTTCTTTTTCTTATCTCCCAAATCAAGTACATCTGTGGTTTCTAAAGTGAGATGTATGTTGCAAACAATTGGAAAAATCCTAATGAGTTTCCTTAAGTTTTGGACACTACAATCTGTATGCATTAGTTAAAACTAATAAACATTGCCAGATGGTGGCTCATGCCTTTAATCCCAGCACTTAGGAGGCAGACACAGATGAATCTCTGTGGGATGGGGGCCACCCTGGTCTACATAGTGAGTTTTAGGCTTGCTGTAGCTATAGGCAGACCCTGTGTCAAAAAGACAAATAAAACAAAACAAAATTTAAAAACACTATAAATGATATTTCTTTTCATGGAATTTGTGGCAAAATATTTATAATGTTTAAAGCAAGAATTTGTAGAGTTAATGAAAGATTGAGATAAGTCATGATTACTTATTTATTTATTTATTATTTATGTTTGGTCTTTTTGAGACTGGGTTAGCACTCACTGTGTAGATCAGGTTTGCCTCGATCTCAGAAATCTGCCTGCCTCTGCCTCCCGAGTACTGGCACTAAAGGTGTGCAGCATCGTGCCTGACTTTAGGTGTTATTTGTTTTTATAGAAATTACCTGAAGACTCTCTCTGTCACCTCTCTTTTCTTCCAGTGAAGAAAACATTAACTAAGATACTACTCAAATCATGTTACCATTTACTGTTTTATTAATGAGCATTTACAAAACAATATAATATATTGCACAATGTTATATAGATTTCATTTATAAAGGCTTCAGTTATTTTATTATTATGAGAAATTACAAGTTTATATTCTACAAAGAGAACAGGCTACCCACTGCACTTAAAGAGTAGCATTGATAGTAGACTTTATCATTTCTTCCAAAAGTAACATACAAAATACTTGGGATTATCTGCCCAATACAATCATTAATTAAAAAAAGAAATATTAGAAATTATATTTAATATAGTTATAGAAATCAGTATTTTTGAAAAATTTATTTATCTTTATTTTACACGTATGAGTGTTTTGTCTGCATGTAAGTGCACCCATGTCATGCAATGCCCGCAGAGCCAGAGAGTACATCAGACACCCTAGAACTGGCATTATGGATGGTGGATAACTGCCATGTTGGTGCTGGAAACTGAACTTTGGTCCTCTGCAAGAGGAGCCAGTGCTCTTAATCACTGAGCCATCTCTCCAGCCCCTTAAATATTTATTTTACGTTTAAGAAAAATTTTGGTGATTCAAGAATTTCATACAATGAATTTTTATTGTATTCAGACCTCCTCCCCCATCTCCACAGTCACCCTAAGAACCCCCACACCACCCACTCTTGACTTTACATCCTCTATTAGCAAATGAAAAGTCCCACCATCTTATGTAATCCATCTGACCTGGGTGCCAATGAAATTATATCTCATTAGAGTGTCAGTGATCTATAATTCTTACATAGAGGTGCGCCTAGTAAGGGCCTATTCCCTTTCCTTTGTACATGGTTTTTGGGTCAGAATATACCAAAGTTTCTTGGATGGTATTTTTCTTCATTTCTGCTTCTTTTACACGCTACCTACGAATGTCAAGTAGGAATTTCTCTTTTTCTTAGTAGTCAGAAACGTTTGGTTTTCTTCATTGAAGCTAGCTGTTTACAGTCCTTGCATTTGAGTTACAGTTTGGCTGTTTCCAGACCTTACTAGTCACAATGACCCCACTACGGACCAAGGCATTCTCCAACAGGTTGATTTTCCACAGGGTTGAAATGTGGATGAAAGCAGAAGCTAGGTCCTCCCAGCAGGCAGCAATTAGCTCGCAGGCCTCCATTCCAAAGTTCTCTGAGTGGCAATTGGGAAGGTTCACAGCTGCACATGACAGCTTTACATCAGTGTACTCTTGGGTTATTTTTTGAAACCTATATATTTCTCAGATCCCTAATGCTGAGGACTACAGCCAGGTCTTGTTATCCACTGGGTGATGATGATGGTTGGTTGATCATGGCTGCCACCAGGGTGTGTGCACAGTCAGGCTGGCTCAGCTCCTCCATCTTTGCTCTCCTATTATTTCCCTGTTACTTGGGAAGTCCTGAGTTCAGAATTTTGAGATGAAGATAGAAGCATCAGGATTTTTAATAAAATGAAGGGGCCTGGAGTCACGGTTTAAGTTCTTGTCTGAGAGTTGTCACAGGTGTCATTGCTCCTGTTGCACCACCAACTTGGTACCAGTTATTTTCTTTCTTATTTTCCAAGTCCTGAATTCAGAAGTTTTAGAAGCACCTATGGTCATTATATGTTCATCTTGTGTGATAAGGTCCTTCACATGGTTCATCGCTCGCATTCAGTCTCTTGGGAGTCAGCACGTCCCCCAGCTCAAACTGGCTGCCTGAGGCAGACCTCACTCCACAAAATCTTTATAAAATATTCTCAGTAAATACAGCATTATCTTCAAACTGAGTGAAGACATTTTTTGCTGTCTAAACAGGACCTTTTACTTTAGAGGCAGATAAAGAATTAAAGTAATTAAAATGCATGCTATAATATTTAGAGAAAAGTATAATTCTATTATCACAGCATATTTTGTTTAATTTTCTACAAGGCTTAGTTTTCTTTTTTTAGAAATAAAAATCATGAAAACACTCTCATCATTTAAGTTTTAAGATTAACCTTCCAGGTCTTTAGAATTCAAGTCACGTAATATCTGCTAACAGATATCATTCAAAACATGTATGTTTTCTATTTAATTAATAGAGAGAGAAGAATAAATACAAGTTCTTCTACATTATTAGCAAAGCATAAATTTTTCATTATGAGACATTTTCCCTCTAGTCCTTAGCAGAACTCAGTTTTACTTCCATAATTTTAATAAATGAATCCTACACTGTGAGTCTAAATTCAGAGTAGGATTAGGGCTATAGTTTCTTAGTTTGCATCTCTATATTATTTATGATAGATGGTTGTGATTTAATTAATGGCATACAGATTATTCTCCCCAAAAGGTGGAAGCATGGGCTTGGTAGTGTGGTGGCAAAGGTCTTTAATCCCAGCACTCTGGAGGCAGAGGTAGGCAGAACTCTGAGATCAAAGCGAGTCTGGTCTACATGGTGAACACCAGGCCAGTTGGAGCCACAGGGAGACCCTGTCTCAAAATGATGAAAACAAACAAACAAACAAACAAAACAAAAGGAACAAACAAAACAAGAACAAGAACAACAACAAAAAACCCACAAAATTTTACTATTAGCATGGGACCTTTCACTTCATTTACAAACTAACAATCATAAAGTGGTTTAAATCATTATAAAGATCCAAAAATGGCAGCTTACTGCACGGTGATGAAATGGTTTAGAAACAGTAACTTCATTGCCAAAGAATTTGATAAGGTCTTTCCCTACAGAGGTTCTGTTGGAAAGAGTAATACAACTGGTTTCTTGCTGTACGGATAAATCATAAGTGTTTTTTTTTCCAAGTGACAGTGATCATGTTTTTCAGAGTGACAGTTGGACATAGCCAATAGAATGATTCTAGATGTAGTCTTAAGTAATTTGTAGAGGGCAGCTGAAGCCTTGTCAGCTGATCTAAAAAGGGAAGTGACAGTATCCCACAGACAGATTGTCAGATTGTCATGTTCAATACCTTTCTGGAATAAAAATCTCCATGCAAGGAAAATGTACTGTATCTTAAGATTGCAGATCCAGGAAGTATAATTTTAAGTATGTTTACTTTATATGCTAAGAGTTAAGCTTAATGTAATTTGCTAAAACCACATATACCATTTCAAAATGCAGTTTTCTTTTGACTGTAACAGAATTTTATTATAAGTCCCCCAAATTTTATCTTAGAAAATATGAAATAATAATATTTACTTAGGAAATTAAGTTCAAATAAGAATTTGTTCTTACTACAGTTTATGTACTACTCAAAGTAATTGCATATTGAAGATACATGACACTGGGTGTTATGAAAAGATAAAAGGCAGGAAAAAGAGGATATGAAAGTTGAGGTTATGCTTTTAGATAAAGTGGGAAAATCAGGGGAAAAAGGGAAAACGCAGAGGTGATTGCCCTGTTTTCTGAAGGACTCCATGTTGTCATCTTAATTCCCTTATTTGGATACTTGAGCCTTAGAAGCCTTTTACATTATCATGTGAATTTTATGTGGCCAAGGATGACAACACACAATATTAATTTTTATAACACATATTCGATTGCAAAATATCTGAGAAAATATTATATATATATATATGAACACAATAATTAAGAAAAAAGCATTGGACTGGTCTCAATAAGCTAAGTTTGGGCACATTATGAGGTCAGTTACATATATTAGATGACTAATAAGTATGAGTTCATTTAATAGGTTTAAAAAACCACAATAAGAAGATTTAGTTAATTTTAAACATCACAAAGTGGGGCGTGGTAGTGCACACCTTTAATCCCAGCACTCTGGAGGCAAAGGCAGGTTGATCTCTGTGAGTTGAAGGCCAACCTGGTCTACATAGTGATTCCAGGCCAGATGGGGCTACAGGGAGATCCTTTCTCAAAAAGACCAAATAATAATAATAATAAAATAATAATAATAAAACAAATAATAAATAAACATCACAGAGTCTGACAGGGAAGGACAGTGTTTCAAGGTCCTGTTCCTGCACAGTTCATCTCAACTTACTTATATTATGAAGCATGAAGTAAGTTATCTTAATCCTTTACAATTAATATATAATTTCACCACTTTATGTTTCTGCTACATCATCAAGTGCTCCAAGTCATATTGTTTAATTACTTATTGACACACTAGCTCTAAAATGAGTATTACTCAGAATACTGAAACTAGAATGCTTAGATGGTCACTTAACTGTCTTGTAATTGCTTGTGAGAAAGAAAGGGTTAAGTCTTAAATTTGAAGGCTTGAAACCCTATTTCTTTTTCTTTCCTATTCTACTGTCTTAAATTTAAATGTGTAGTGAAAAGTGAGGCAAATTTTCACTGAAACAATTCCATCTTCTCCTCAAGGTTGATCCACTGCAGTAATAAAATAATTGAAATCAAGTACCCTCATTTTCTAAGGATCAAATTCTCACTTTTTATCTTTCATAAAATTAACTCTTTATGTGTTTCTAGACCACATAGACCAATGTAATCACTTTATAAAGTTATTCTTAGTATTTTTATCAAGATTTTGCTATTTGCATAAAGATACATGATTCAGTTAATTGCTTATAATAGCCATCATTAACTTAAAAGAAGATACCAATATTGACTTGTGAGCATATAATTTAATATATACATAATAAAATTTCTAAACTGAGAAAGAAATTGAGTGTATAAAACAAGATAAACTTAATAAGTTTATGTGTCAAATAGTAATCCATTAAGCAACTCCTATATTTGGGTATTTTCCTTTGATTACTGAATATTTCATATAGCTTTCTTAAGTACTTTTTACCTGGTACTCGAAAATTTTCGAACTATCTAATTAATCTGATGATAAAAATGAACAGGATTCAAATTCAAGGATGTGAAGAATTTTTCAATCACGTCCCTGTAATAATCAAATTGTTAATTTTAAAAAGATGTTGACATAGAGTCGGTAAGTCAATGACATCTCTTTACAAAGTATGATATACTAAGTTTTAGATACCTCAAAGTTTATGACATGATGGTCTCCCATTTTCTAGAAGTATAACTGCTCTTATTTTAAAATGAATATACTATCTCTTTCTATATAAAGTGAATGTGAGTTACGTAGACTATAAATTACTACCATATTTATGCTAGTCACAGTCACTGGAGAAATGAATGACTGGATATCCCCTTTTTTATACAAAAGAAATAGGCTGGATGAGGAAGATTGACTAACATTGGACTGCATTCATCTCTTATATCAGTTAAGATGTAAAAGCAAAAGAATGCTAAATACGGACAATGCTGTTAAAGCATTAGGAACAGCAAAGTTAGAGGGACCCTAAGCCATTTTTTTTGGAATTGGCTGGCATCTGGGCTTAAGGAGCAAGTCAGTGTCCATGTGCTTGCATGTCCTGTGTTCAATACTCAGCACTGTAGAAGTAAAAATAAAAATGAATTGGATAGCATTAATTGTGTTCTTATATTCTCAAGTGCTAAGTTTTATTATCTACTACAGAGGCTTTTACTAGCAACTAACTTAGAGCAGTCCAATTGGACAGAAGACACACACCACATCCAAAACAGAATGTTTTCTTATTATTTATGCTTGAATTTTAGACCTAGCTTTTGAGAAATGTGGAAAATCTCTGATTGTCAACTAGTTCTTGAATAGATGCTCTTTTTAAATTTGTATTGCTTTGTTTTGGCAAAAAAAAAAAAAAAAG
>NW_008355390.1:603432-630585 GCF_000622305.1 Nannospalax galili
TTCTATCACTGGCACAGAAAATCTTCACCTTGGAATATTTGAACCTTCTAATTTAGAAAAAATTTGCATAGGTGTTTCACAAATACAAAAGAAAATTACTAACAGTAATATAAGCTACTCCATATGAAAACACAGGTTTATCTTATAAACGAACCAATGAGTCATCAAACTCTTCCAGGCTATTAGAAACACGTTGATTGAAAACCATCACCAAAGAGAGTCATGCAGGTTGCTGAAAGCACAGGACAACATACAAGGAAGTTTCATAATATGTAGGCAGTAAGTTCATCTACAGAAAACAGAAAACAAATTATCTACCCTTTGCACTTCAAGGTCTCTGAGCATAAAGACTATTTTATCACAGTTTATTATTTTCCTTAGCAAAGAGCCTAGCAAATATTACATTCCAGCTTAAAATTTCTTGAATGATGCCAACACTAATTCTATTAAATCACTCTTAATCTCGGCATAAAATTTTCCAATGTCTTCCTTTGGCTCTTTGAATAAAGACTGAACTTGTAAGCAGCCTATTAATATCTGCTGGCTTAAAACCAGCCCACTTTTCTGGGCTCATCACATACTGATGATTGTCAGTGCTAAACTAAGTTCCAGTACTTTGTAGACACCAGCCCTTCTCCCAGTTTCTGCAAGTATGCTTTATAAAATTATTTTTTACTTAAATTGCATAATATTTTATATGTGTTGATTTTTAATTAGCTTTTAAAACTAACACATATAGTAATGAGTTTCTTTATTGCATTTTCATAATACTTTGTCTATGCTGACCCATCTCTGCCAGTTCACCCCCCGCCGAGCCCTTCTTCCTTCCAATAGCCCCAGTTCTGCTTTCATGTCACATGTTTTCTATTACCCTCCCTGCCCCGTCTGCTCAGTCTCCTTCCTAGCTTCATGGTCTACACCCATAGCCACATACATATATACACACAGAAAAAAAATCAGAATCTAGGATCTGCATATGAAAGAAAACGTGGTACTTTTCTTTCTGAGTTTGACTGACTTTACTTAATATAAGAATTTCCAGTTCCATCCATTTCCTGGCAAATATCATGACTTCATTTTTCTTTATGCCTTAATAAAATTCCACTGTGTGAATGAATCACATTTTCTTTATCCATCCTTCTGTTGAAGCATATCTAGAGTGTTTCCATTTCTTAGCTCTTATGAACAGTGCAGCAATACACATGGATGTGCAGTATCTTTGTGTCCTTTGTGTATAAACCAGAGTGTCACGGCTCTGCCAAAAGCACTTCAAAAGTCATATGTTCAGAAGAATAAAATAGTAAAACAAATTTCAAGTATCCAGCAGAGTAATAGACATTTACAATTTGCTAAGTTGGCTTCAGTTATCTCATTATTTAAAGAGTAGAATGTAGATTACTCATCCCACTTCATTAAAGCACTTTTTAGATAAAATTCAGGACCACATTAAGAAGATTATGCATTACTTCCGTATCTGCAAAATTACACCCTTGTTTTATGCCTCAGAACAGAAGAAACTAATATGAACTATGTTATAAAATATCTTGATACTTTTATTGATATTTCTCTACCATATGAAAACAAAATGGTCTCTGAGTGAATAAGTATTATTTATATTGCATGAAAGTCAAGTGAACATGAATTTTAAAAAATATTCCAGGGCATAGAAAACATTAAATATATGTAGCTTTGATGTGTGATGTGTGATGTGTGACAATATCTTTATGGTTAAAGAAAATAGAAGTTAGATACTTTGGAATATTTTCCAAATGAATTAATTTTCAAAGAACTAATTTTCTTCAGGTAACTTATTTAGTGGTTTGATGCATTTTTATTTATATTTATTTGTACAAGAACCTGAAATTCGATTTCCACAGTAACTTAGCTATGCAGATTAATTAACTGGGCTAAGGTAGATTGTACTGAGCTAAAGAAAAAATATTAGGAATTTTCAAACTTGCTTTAAGGAAAACAATAAGGCAACTCTCTTCCAGATACCTTTTTTCATATGCATAAATAATTTTAAAATTATTTTACTCATGTTAAGTAGTGTTTACTTGTGTATTAGTTAATGTAAAGCTGTCCCGTTATGCAAAAAATAATGAAAATATGTTTTAAGGTACCTACCACTGGGTTAGACAAACACATGAGTGAAAAATTGTAAATGAGTTTAAATAGAATAAAAGTATTGACTTACAATGATGGTGATGATGATGATGTTATTACAAAGACAGCCCAGGACCACCTTGTCAGAATGGTTTTGGTAGCCCACTGTGGATGGGCCCTTTTATCCAGATTAACAATCAAGGCCATCCTGAAAGACATGCTCACAGGCCTATTTGATCTAAGGAATTCCTCAACTGAGGTTCTACTTTTAGGTGGTTTCTAGATTGTCTGATACTGGCAAGTGAAGTTAACCTGGATACTCCACACATTTCCCTTGGATTTAACAACTGTGAGCTTCCGAGTAGTATTAAGATAAAGGAAGATGTCAATGTCGTATTTGGCTATTATTAGAATACAAGAATGTATAAACATATGGAAAAGGGGTTTTGTTTATTGAATAAATGCAAGAATGTTCTCCCCTTTTATGTATAAAAATGTTCCTTTGAAGATAAGTTATTTTATTCTATTTTAACTCTAAAATTAGGTGACATATCTTTTCACGGAAATATTTATGAGCTTCACAATGCTTTGCTTGAGTCTAGTGATTAAACACTAGATATGCAGAAGTTCTATAACTTTAATTATTATATATTTTGTTACTTAAGGAAATAATTTATAACATTATGAAAAAAATCTTTTGAAATCTTTTGTAATAGGTATATAAATAATATACAGTATAATAAATTCTCAAAATTTCACTTAAACATTAGCAAGATATTTAAAGATTTTATTTGTATTTTACCTATACATATGTTTGTGTGTGTGTATACATACATATATTGTGGATTATGGGTAAACATTTGTGAAAAAAGGCAAGTTCAGCTAAGTTAGTCTGTAGCCAAAGTTTATCAGGCAACAGGTCTTCAACAATGGGTTCCACGATCATTTTATCTAAAAGTGAGTCCTCTAAATGCAAAGGGCTTTCAAATCATGGATGTGAGAAAAAAAGCATGCTTCTGATCTTGAAAATGTACTAGGTAACATAAAGTCTTTCTGTACACACATGATAAGGCCCATTCTGCTGCTTCAGAGAAATCATTCAGGATTGGATTCTTGGGCAATCCTGATGAACACATGCTGGTAAGGACCCCTCTCCACTGTAGGACAAAGTCTTGCTCAACCCAGAGAAGCACAGCCCTATTCTTTTAAAAAATATTTTATTTTTATTTTAATATGTATGAGTGTATTACCAGCATGTGTGTAAGTGCACCTGTGTCATGCAATGCCCATGGAGGTCAGAAGAGGGCATTGGATTAGATTCCCTTGGAACTGGAGTTATGGCTGTTTGTTAGCCTCCATGTGGGTGCTGGGAATCAAACCTGGGTCCTCTGCAAGAGCAGACAGTGCTCTTAACTGCTGAGCCATCTCTCCAGCCCCCACACAGGGCTATTCCTAATTTAGGTTCTGAGAGCATTATGATGCAACCAGAATTCTCCCAGAAGTTCTTTCACCCACCAGAAGGAGAACTTTTCTCATAGATGCACAGTTAGCAACAGCTTGATGCTTGCCACTTTCCCAGTTGGAACCTGAAAGGGATATGAAGAGCCCCTACCTCTGCTGGGTTACAGCCAAGGTTCCTAAAATTCTAGGTGACATATGTCTAGAGTCGATTCAAGGGTACATTCCAATAAACTAAAATGAATCAAATTGCCTTAAAACTTGGACCCAAAGTAGTTGAATTAATTAAAAGTGACACCAGCTATTTAGAAATGCATTAGAAGTCTATGTACAAAATGAAGCATATAATAATGAGTTCAATAATAATAATAAAGACAGATATTACATTAATTATTTAAAATGGTCAGAAGAAACAGTTAATCAATTATGCCTTTTCATTTAGTCATACATGTCCTTTTCTAAATAATAGAAAGAAACACAAGAAATGGACACTCATCTGCATTTCCCTCATCCTTCTTTTTGCCTCCTCTCTAATATTCACTTCATGGAGAGCTTTTGAATGTGGATGATTCCCACTAGGTTACTGTGTCAAATCACCAGAAAACTGAGTGTGTGTTGTGCAGCTGTGCCCACACACATGTATAGCTAGACAATTATTCCTTTCTAATGAGGATGAACTACATTTCTAGTAATCACATAATAGATTGGATGAGATACTTATAGAATAATTATTTGAGAGAGAAAGGAAGAGAGAAAAAGAGAGAGAGAGAGAAAGAGAAAGAGAGAGAGAGGATTTTTGCTTAATCTTTTCCTGATGGGTAAAGGACAATGGAACATATTTAACATATTTATATTGTAGACATCATCAAAACATGATAGTATGGTGAGAGATTGTAGCAGGGGAATCACATCTTTCTCCAGGCAGAGAGAGTACATTGCTAGAGACAAGGGTGTTCCACTTTTTAGCTAAATTTAAATAGCATAAAAAGGAGGTTATGCAGCTTTTAAAAATAATAGCCATCCTATTTCTGCTCCATCACTCCACCCAGCCTACAAATATTCCCTAATGTCTGCTCTCCTGAAGAATTCAGTCCCTCCCAGAATCATCTGTTTTACATGCAGATTTGCTTGTGCTGCTCAATGATTCTTCTGTGGTATGCTTGGTTTAGGCCACAGTTTTGAGAAATTGGAAAATAAAAGTTAGAATAAAGAAACACGAGAGCATGGATAAATTTTAGACTTCTTGGATGACAAAGAAAGAATTGAATTGACTTAAGCAATATGTAATGTGTTCACTAATGAGACTAGAATAAAAATAAACCATGACATTTCAAGAAGAAAAAGGCTTGCAAATAAAATGTCTGAGATGTGCAAATACATTTCAGATGTTCACAGGTCCAGGGTCACTGGTATTTTCAATGGGGAATGCTCCCTTGCTTGCTTTGATTCAAGACTCATTGGTATTTGGCTCCCCAAATAACTTTATTCCTCTCAGCCTGGGTTTGAGTAGCTTATCATTTTTCCTGTAATCATTTTCCCTGGTAACTTTCTGGGCATCGCTTATATGTCAAGCACATTTCTAGGCATTAGGAACATACCAGTGATAAAGACAGGCAACTGCTATCACAGGCCTGCGTTCTGGAAGGGAATAACTGCAGAATTTCTCTATTTCAACATTGTTGACATTTTTGCCTAGATAATTCTTTCTTCTGGTGGATTACCCTCTTTATGATAGAGGCTTGCACAGCATCCCTGCTCAATTAGATGCCAGCAGCACTCACCCAATTATGGTAACTCAAAGTATCTCAGGTATTTTAGTTCTCCTCTGGGGAGGGGAAGGCAGAATCACAGCTAGGGTAGAAGCACTGGATTACTCGGCAACAACTGTAACATTAACAATTTCATATTTACTTTAACTACCCCTGTAGAATATGGAATACCTCCACCATGGCATTTTCAGCTTCTAGACAATCGCTAGTATATAGAAGGCACTTCAATAAATCAAGTTAGTAACTGACAGATCAAACTAGTGGCTAAACAGCAATCTGCCTTCAAATGAGTGTTATATATGTTTTGGTTGTCATACTAGCTCTTTGAGTCAGTGAACAAGTACGTGTGTGTTCATGGTGGGTATGTGTGCAGATTCACACATGTGAAGAACATATATATAAAGGTATGTGTGAGAACCAAAGGTCACCTTCAAATGTTGTTCATCAAAAGCTGTCAACCCTGTCTGTTGAGGCAGAGTCTCTTACTGGGACCTGAGGCTTACCAATTAAAGTTTGTTGGCTGGCTACTGAGCCCCAGCAATATTCTTGTCTATGCCTTCCCTGAACAGAGATAACAAGGGTTTACAAGTGAATGCTACCATGCTTGGCTTTTTATGTTAGTGCGTCAGCTCAAACTCAAGTCCTCATGCTTGTAGGGCAACCACTTTACCACCTGAGCTATCTCCCCAGATCCTCATTAACTCTTTTTATCTGTCCTTCAGCACAATTATCATGGACTGTAATTCTTCACTTATTTGTTAATTTCATTTCTGGATATTACTCCAGGGCAGAGAAGACATCAAATTCTGCTTCATATTCTTACTTTCTTGCCAAGCACTTAACAGATACATATCTAGTAACAGGGTTTGACAAATAGCAACACTCACATCTACTAAGCATTCCACATGCATCAAGCTGGCTCTGCTGTGCTATACACATCCCACTTCATCTACACATGAAACATGGATGGAAATATAAACTCTCCAGAAACCTAGAGTGCAGAGGTTTATGTTCTTAACACAAAATGCTCTGATTTAATCTGAACTTTCAGAGTTTGATCCCAAAACCCAAAGCATTATTCTCACTGTCTAAGTAGAGAGTTCTTGGGTTATCTAGGAGAACTGGGACATGTGTGAACTAAGAATTGACAGGTTAAGTGCAACTGAATTTGTTTACAAATCAGAAATGAATAATATTTAAAATTACTATCTTGGTCTAACTTGCCTGTGGGGAAACAAACAAACCACTTTTTTAGATGTTAAATTAACTGTTTTTGTACCAACAGAAATATGTGGTACACAGACACTGAAAATTGAAAACCAATGTGCTCACCTTGATGTTTAGGTGTATGAGCATTTATTTGCCCAATAATATTGGAATCATGTGACATTTTATATAAATAATTAATGTTAAATGACGAAACCCATACCTGGCATTGTTTTGGGGGGCAAAAAGCTGTGGTTAGATAAGTCATGGGCCTTAGGGGACATCTTACTAATATTATTCTGCTAAATGAACATAATATTAAAGTGACTCCTTAATGCCTTATTGTTATACCTACAGATTAGTGCATCTCTCAGCCCTCATCAGAGAAACTTCTTTTTGATGTAGATGATGATTAACACAGAGACCCACAATTAGTCAACATACAGAAAATAATAGGCTGTAGCATGTACGGCCTTAAATGGGGCATCTATATTACACCCCCACCCCTAAGGCTAAGAAATCATCACAAAAGAGGAAGTGGAAAGATTGTACGACTACAGTTGAATGACTACAAGGAAACAGTGTTTTCTGGATACAACTGGGCAGATGTAAATATTAACTCTCAGCAGTTGTAACAGCATGCTTAAGATCTGCAGAAACTCAAGCCAGAAAAAAAAATCCCAGCTTAGAGGAGGGAAGGGTCCATGAAGTGCCACACCTAGTTCAGGATCTACTGGCATTTGACAGTTTCTGGGAGAAGTCAGTTTACTCTGAGGATGTGACCCCTGATAGGTCTACCAAGCTCTAGGGTATAGACATACAACCAAGAGTATTTGCATAGCACAGATTGGACTCAATGAACTTAAAAAAATGACAGGAAGCTAGGAGAGGGGTAGGGAGGATGGGATGGGTTTTAGAGGAGATGAAATTGAATAAAATGCATTGTATGAATTTCTCAAATAATTAGTACAAATACCATTTAAAAATTAAAATCACTTTTTAATCTTAAAACATTTATTCATTATGTCAATATAGTTATGTTTTAAGAAACAAAATGACTTAGAATACAGAAATACTCCAATTATAACTTGATGATTCATTTATGATATTTTGGCATTATTATGTCTTCAAATAGATCTTTTCTAGTAATTGCCTTTAATTAAAAAAAAAAATCCTTCACCTCTTTTCCAGAGTATTGTAAAATGTTTTCCTAAAGCAACAAATACAAACCTTGGAGATGACTATAGGCTGAAAAGACATTCAAATCTGTCTTAATTCCTAGACCAAGATTTCTTTACAAAATTAATGTTATGCCACATAGATGGTTTCAAAGAAAAAATGGGAAATATTAAGCATCATTAGATCAGTACTCTAAGTTCCAATCTTAATGCATTTTTACTTTCCTGGTATTTATGAATATTCAGTTTTTTTTGAAATATAAACTTTCAGTTCTGTGAGACTGAAATGATACAAAACAACTGATCTGTGATTGTGTTTATGGCAGTGTGAGTGTCTTTGTGTCTTATCTTTTGAGACAGGGTATCTCACTAAACCCAGAGCTCACCAATTGGGTAGACTATCTGGCCATAGTACATCAAGGATCTGTCTGTCTACTCCCTTGTAGCCCTGGTGCTATAGACCTGTGCTACTGGATCTTTATTATTTTTTTATTATTTTTATTACATGGTTCTGGGAATCTGAACTCAGGTTTTCAAGCTTACATATCAGACTCTTTACAGACTAATTGCCTCAAACCCTTGACTCATGCAATTTTATTTCCACAAAATCAGTGATCCTATGTGAAAATAACTTAAACCTCCTACCAGAACAATATCTACCTGCCACTGAATTGAGGCATCTTTTTTCTTTTGTGACAAAATCTAGAGTATTCTAGTTCTTTGATGAAGTGGTTTTCTGCTCAAATTTTTCATTTACTTTAATTCCTAGAGCTGTGATTGTCACCTTATAACTGCTTTAACTACACTCAAGGGAAAATTGACTGAGGCCTATTTTTCATTAGAAATGGTGTTGGTACCAACTAGTTAACATGGGCAGGGCTTATGCAAATTCTTGGTCCCTGAGCTTTCAAGAGATTTGTAAACTTTATCATTCACTTAGCATTTATATACATAAGATGTTAAATTAGTTGAATTTCTGAGATTTAGTCTTGTCAATAGAAAATATAAATCATTATGGTCAGAAAATTTGTTGCATTTTCTTTCAACTGAGTAACAACCCTCTTCACTAATGAATAAAGTTAGTCCTCAATAAATACTTTGTTAAAAGATTAACTAGGAGCTGGAGAGATGGCTCAGCAGTTAAGAGCACTGACTGCTCTTTCAGAGGACCGGATTTTGATTCCCAGCATTCACATGGTGGCTACAAACCGTTCTTAACTCCAGTTCCAGGGAAATCCGAAGCCCTCTTCTGACCTCTGCGGCACTGCATGACACGTGTGCAATCACATACATGCTGGCAATATACTTACACACATAAAATAAAAATAATAAATAAAATATTTTTTTTAAAAAGATTAACTAATTTGACCATGAACTGATTTAAGCAAAATAAGTTTAATTGTCCCCACTTAAGAGCAGAATTAATATGATCCAAGCATTGCATCGTTTGCTACAAATAAGGCTCAGTTTACTAAAATCATCAAAACAAACCCAATAAACCTTCCATAGATCCAAACCCAAGGTCAATTCAAAATAGACTAAGATCCAAATTCATTTTTGAAAAAATACACTATTTCAGGACATGTGAGAAAGTATAATACAGAAAATAAAAAAGCAGGAACTCAACATACAGTAGTGTCCCCTGCAAGGGTTGGCAGGAGCAGTGGCAGGGTGGAATTCCATACCAGGTAGCTCTATTCAAGGAAGACCTACCCACCAAAATCCCTGAAGTTGCCTTTGCAAACATTATGTAAAAAAAGGGTATTTGTTTTTCTTCTCACACTAAATTCCAACAAACTATTCTTCTTTTTATGCCTTTTTCTTGATTAGGAAGGCAAAATAGAGGGAAATTTTGGACAAGGAGACAAGGTTTTGAGGTCAAGACACGTATTTTGTTGTTGCTTTATGGAATCATGTTCCCTGCACTCATCCACATGTGTTCACACAACACATATGCACACATATACATTTGAAATATTGCTGGCTAAAAATGTGCAGTCACTGAGATTTTCAGAGAGATATATGTACATATGTTAACTTAAAACAAATTACCAAAATTTGCCTTGAATACTCTGTGGTAGTAGAAAAGTGTAAAATTTGTGAACATACACAAACACATTTGAATGCTACAAAATACTATCTTACTCACATTTGACTATCTATTATTTACAAATGTCTCAATCTTCCCAATGGCTTAAATACAAATTCAGATAGTGGGAGAGAGTGTACCATACCCAAATATTGTATTTATTACATGCTCAATATATGCTACTGTCTCTATGATTAGTAAATTGTGCTAAGAATCAGTTTATATTTGTAAATTAATGGAAGACAAATGAGGGGGAAATTATATGACAGAGAAAATTCTCTCTAAATTAAATTTAGAGCTTAAATTTAGGCTGTATGATGGCAAACCATTGGTTTGAATGCAGATGTGTAGCTATGGATTTGTACACACGGATGTACTTCATGTTCTAAGACTGATTCTATTTATGTGCTATACAACTCTCTATATTGTTATACAACTCTATATCACTTCTGAATATATTTGCTATATTCAGAAAAAAAAGCTGCAAATGAAAACCCTGCACAAAGGGCCTCCCTGGAGGGAGTTCAGTGGTCATTGCTCCAAGCTCTTCCTTTAAAAATGAAGAAACTGAGATCCTGATAGATTAACTGACTCATTTGAAAATGAAATATACATCCATTTGTGGATTCCATTTCTAAGAAGTGAGGATTCTTATTGGTAGTTTTTTAAACAATAGTACTATTTACAGCATTTATTTTACTGGGAGCATTATCCTCTCTCTCCCTGGCAAGTTGTTTACCAGAGTCTCAGGGATTCTCCAATACTAACCCCTGTCTGCTTTGTGTTTGCTTTGTTCCTGTGCCCATTCTTCAAAGGCTTGCTCGAATGCTACTCCTTCTTAATGGTGTCCTCTTTGGTCATCCCAGCTGGAAGTGAACTTTACCTCTTCTGATCCACTGGAGCAATTATCACATTCTGCCTTGTAATTCAATATGGCTTAGTGGAAGTGCATGTGTGGATAGACACCGGGGTTCAGCAGAAAGGGGCTCCAGTTTTGGCTTTACTCCTTATAAGTAAATAAACTTGGAAATGTCAGTCAACTTCTCTGAATCCTAGCTAAGGTTCATTGAGATAAATCTAATTAAATTTATTTTTAACCATCCAGCAATATGGTAACTGATTATATTAAATGGATAGATACATTTTAAATAAATATGTTATTAAGATATCAAATATGAATTAAAGAATTTCAGCATACTTATTCTCTGAACTAAACTTTTCTAAAATTTGAAAGTCATGTAGTCATTCCTATAAATATATTTCTACTTCCCAAACAGAACTTCACGTTAAAACTAGAGACCACAGATAACATCATCACATTGTATTTTATATTTCATAGATATTTGACAAATAATTGAAAACTGAGTAAATGAAAAAGTGAATGAAAAATTAAATTTATTATTATTATTATTGAAAATATTGATGTCAAGTTGACAGTGCTAAAAATCTGGATTAATAGCTAAGTACTATAAGCTATTTTATTATGGCTAATCCATATGAAAATGAAGAAAGGGCTTGCTCTCTAGATGGAATGAATTTATATCTTTTCACCAAGAAATACACATTTCATTCACTACTATGCTGCATATGAAATTTTATTAAATGAGATTAAGCATTTATTAAAATATTTATGTGGACTGAATAGTCTCAATGTAAATGTAGCTGAAGCTTCTACAAAAACTTGCTCAAGCAATGGAGAAAATGTGATTCTCACTAATAAATACATTTATGAGTTTTTCTTCTCCTTTCAGTAATCATAACCTCTTCAATACCCAAAGCCATCAAATAACTATGGATAAATTACAAATGTCTGCCACAGCATGGGGCTGTGCTTTGCATATGTAAATTCTTCCACACCCAGTCTCTGCAACTGTAAAGCAGTACAGTCAACAGAGGCAGATTCATCTTTATGATAGGTTTTATTCTCTAAAGGGGTTAATGCTCAAAGAATCCTTTTGTTTTGTGACAAGTATAATGTGAGGACCCTCAAAACCCTGATTTATCATTGCTCCTTTTTTCCCCTCTCTTTCTTGCCTGGCGCTGTTTTTTAAGTGCTTGTGATCTATACTGGGTAAGAAGAAGACATTTGAGGTCGAGAGCTGTGGAGGTTCAGGGTGGGAGGGAAAAGGCTATTTTGAATCTTCTGACAGTGAGGTTTCGTTCACTAAGGAGCTCTCTGTGGGTTTCTGGCATTGTAAGTGTTTTGTCTGCTTGCAAGCGAGCAGCTGATGGATGGGGAAAATGTTCATTGATTTGTCGTGCCGGCACGGCACTGCAGCCAACCAGCACTAGAATGAGTAGGCGCCATCATGAATCTCTCAACTATGCATATTTATATGCAGCTGCTGTACTTCTAAACCACTAGTGAATACAAAGTACTTGTGTGGCCACCAGTTCACACAATGCCTTCCTGCTGCATGCTCTGATTTAACTACTGTATGGAAGAATAGGTTTGGGGGGGACACAGTGGGATATACAAAGGAGAGGTAAGTGTGGAGGGGGGAAAAGACCCTTGCACAATTCCTTTTTCTTAGATAGTCAAGGGAATAAATGAATGTGGGAACAAGCAGGGAACATTCTAATAAATGCTCGAATCTCCAGTTTCAAAATTGATTAATGGAAACTAAATCCTTTTAAAGATGGTGTTTTCAGCGAGCAAAGCTTTGGGACTACATGATAATGATGTAGTTAAAATATGCTGGCACCATTGAAATCATCATAGCAGTTAGCCCTGTGCATGAGAAAGTCCCTCCCCTGAGTAAACCACCGCTTCAGGAGAGAGAAATAAATGAGATGGTATGCTTGAGAGGGAGTGGGGGTGGGGACAGGGATGTATAAAGAATTGTAAATATCATTGGGAAAAATTAAGCAAAGAGCAACATAAGAGGTTGTTAGGAAAATAGATGAAGGGCATTCATTTCAGAATGGAATGAAATGGGAGGGGTGGTTAGGGAGTGGAAAAGCTACAGTGTGAGCTTGGAGAGCTGGAAGCTCTGAAGATATAAAAGAGGCTGTGGGTAGGAGAATGACCTCGGGGAAATGAAAGAAACACAAAAGACACGGTCAAGGCAGGACATATCTCTTTCATGGAACACCATCTTTACTTAAGAAACACAGATGCGTTTTATATAATACAGAATAATAGATTCAAAATTTTTATTAAAGCGACTCAATTACTATTATTATTAAAAAGTTTAGAAGCAAAATGCATTTGTAAATTTGAAGATTATTATACCCAGTCATTAGAGCTCATTTTTCAAGCATTTAAAAGGATATAATTAAAGACAAAAAAAGAGGATTTGCGTAGTGGGAGATGTGTCAGAAATTGAAAATCATAATACACTAATACTTATTATGAACATATTTTCACTCAGAAAGATATGAAGTCCAAATTCAGGTAAATGGTCTTAACAGCAACAGACCCACAGGTTATCTGAGGAAAAGCCTTTTTATTAGGAGATTTTGGTTCAGCTCAGCCAAAGCTATACTAAAGAAACATCAAATAAAAAGTCAAATTCAATATATAGGTAGAGTATGAGTCCATTATCAAAAACAAGCTTTATAAACTCCCATGTAGCGTATCCATTCAGACCAAATTGGAGCTGCTCTTTTGACCAGATTATAAAACGACCTTCTTCCAAATATTTCTTTGTGAGAAATATTTGGAAGAGCAGGGTGTCAAACCTCATCTCTCAAGGGTTGAGGGAAATGGATTTACTCTTGAAAGTTATAACGCCAGAACATATTCAATACTTGGTATTAGATTCTAGTCCTTTTGCTTTATTAAACATTGTCCAGCTTTTTAAAACAATACACAAAGCTCAAAATTGATTGACTGTGAACACACACACAAAAGCTTACCCTGCCATTCAGCAATATTAGACTCTGGGCTAGCAAATGAACTCCCCCTAGTGGTGAGTCAGATTAAAAATATCTTTTATAAAGGGCAAACCTAACTTCTATTTTTCAGCCCATGAGTTGAAAATGATACCTAAACACATAAATTGTAACAAGAACTATTATCGTTGAAAAAACAAGAACAGTGTAATTTTTGTCACAATGTTTTCCTATTTTTAATTAAGAAGAGTTATAACCTTTAACACATGGTAGAATTATAAATAAAGTTATTGATCTTCATACACGTGTTAAGAGGAAGTTTTTGAGGTCATGTAAGAATACTCTAAGCTTATTGTCTCTTAAGTTGATATCTGGTAAATTTCATTTTCCTAATATTTATAAATTATTTCCATACACATAGTAAATCTAAATGCTAAGGGCATAAGAGATAGACCACCATGTATAAGAATACACAATGAACAGGATCTTTAGAGTTATTTCTACTCCCTGTTTACAGACCTAATGAGAACATCTTTCCTTATTACTGTTAAAGTATCTGAAATTACGATTATCTATGCCCTCATCCTAGGGAGCAGAGAATAGAAGATTTTTATTTTGTGATTTATTCTGACAACCAATGATCACATACACATGAAAAAGACCATGACTTGTTTACATGAGGATCTGATATTGAGTGCCCTCTGGGAAATTACTTGTAAAAATTCTGGTTGTTATTTGCTTTTTATAAAACTGAGCCAAAATGAAAACTAGATTAGCATTTAGATGCTTAGTGTCAGCTTGGAATTCTCCCCATCTTACATGGTGTTGCATGAAAGCTTCCAATGTTTTCAACTATCAGCTGAAGGTAACGGAGGAAACATTGCTGCAGACTATGTGGTTGGAATTTGAAAGAAAAGAGTAATAATGAAAACATGGTGAGGAACGTTTCTGGAGGTAGAAAGATAACTTATTGTTCTGACTCTAGATCTGCCTTTACAGTTTCTTAGCAAGTTGCAATATTTCTGAACCAAAATTTCAATACATAGTAAAACATGCCTTATTAGATCTAGTTTACTTTCACTGCCTTTTATCCTTTTCTTTATATTGGAAACATTTTGAGAATTTGATAAAGTTCACAAATGTGTTCCCTGTGGCAACCTTCATATCAGAGACCCACAAAGATGTGCACATAATGATTTTAGGATATTGTGAATTCGCTGAAAGCTGTTCATAGACTTTTAAGGAAAGGACAAGCACTATGCAGAAAAGTTATGCAGCTAATCACTTATTTATTGATTGGTACAAATCAATAGATTTTGCTCCTAAATCTAAAATTAGGAGCAAATTTTTGCTCCTAAATCTCCTAAAATTATTTTGCTCATAAATCTAAAGTTAGCTAAATGACAGATTCAGGGCATAGCAATGTTTCCTTTTTTTTTTAAATTATCGATTCTTTCTGAATTTCATTCAGTGTATTTTAATCATATTCAGATTCCTTCCCTCATCGCCACTCAAATTTATCTCCCTATCCCCACTTTATATTCTCCATTATTTTTAAGGTGTATTGAGTCCAATTTGTGTTTCCCAAATGCTCTTGGGTGTGGGTTCATCCCTAGGGTCTGGTCAATCTACCAGGTGTCACACACTTAAGGTAAACTGACTCTCCTTCTGCAAGTAGCTATCAATTGCCAATAGTTTCTCAGCTAGGTTGGTACTTCATGTCCATGTCCCCCCATCCATGCTGGGTTTTTACCTGGCTTGGACTTTTGCACATCTTGTGCATCTTGTCACAGAATGGTGGGGTCTATGTGGAACTTCCCTGTTGTGCTTGGAAAGTGCAGTTTCCTTGTATTCATCCACCACCAGTTCGCAAATCAATTTTCTGTGCTAGGGACTTAATATCACAATTTGTTATGAATTAGTTGTTTTATTGGAAATGTTAAAACCGGGATCCACATCAACAAATACTTAACTTAGAGGATCCTGTTCTCCTACAATTCCTCTAGAGAAGAAAAAAAAGCACCAGAGACCAATCACGTACCCGGAAACATGAGAAAGTAGAACTTTTACTGAATTTTATGCCATAATCTGCTCTTTAAATAATGTATTTGTTTCATAATTCTATTGTTAGAAAAATTATTACCACTCCTTCATCATTCCATAGAATACAAAAGACATTTTCCTATCAAGCACTTTCAATAAAAGGCAAATGCAAAATGCTTACAGCTATGGCTCATTAAATAATTGTATCATGTGTTGCATATGCATCATCTGTAATGACACATTTATGGTTATGACACTCTAACTCTCCTCAGACAGTCTTCTCGATTGCAGAAATGTAAAGCATCAGACAACAACAAAAACACAAAGTAGCTCTCAGTAGCAATGATCTCATTGATAATTCTTTCTCTCTCTCTCTCTGTCTCTCTGTATGTTTATGTCTGTATTATATCTGTATATATTTGTGTGGAAGGTACTGGGGATCAAACTCAGGATCTTGTACATTATAGACAAGGGTTTTTCACTGGGTTATACCCTAGCCCCTTTTGTATTCTATTACACTGCATGATCAAGGAAGATTTTCAATGACTTAACAAAAAAAGGAGGAGAGATTGCTAGAAATAACTGTGAATTATAAAGATGTTTAATCTTGTTTAAGCAACCTAATTTCTAAAGACAGACATCTAGATATGCAAAATGTCTAAGATAATAATGAAGTGATTTTTAAATTCCATAACATGTACAGCAACATTTCTGCCAAAAAGTAAATATTAAAAACATGGTGATTACCATGTGCTTAGAATTATTGTCACTGTCAAGCAACTAACTTGGAATGAATCCAGTAAAACTTGGACTCACCAAATATTTCCCATCCTTCCAAAGGAAAACAGAATAAAATCAAACAAAATTAAAAAGAAAAGAAACGTTCAACTGTGTCTCTAGTAGATCCTGTATATGATAAATCCAATACATGTATTTGTCAAAGGAATCATTCAAAAATAATCACAAATGACAAAGCTTAGTTGAAAAGTTGCTTAACACTGCATTTGTTTTTCTGCTTAGACTGTTCATTTTTGAAAGAAATAATTGCGATAAAAGTCATTATTTACAGGGTTTTGCACTAAGTACAGATCCAAATATGTTCTTTAAATTAAAGAAATTATAAGATTATTGCATAATAACATTATAATTGTAGTATCTAGTTTCTTTTAACCAGGATTTTCTATCAATGACCTCATCTCATATCAATATTTGAGCAAAGCACTGTTTACTAACTGCATCTAGAGGACAATCTGCTGGTGATTTTGACATATTCAAAGATCTGAAATGAATGCAGCTATGTTGAATGTGTCACTTGAAGACATCTATTGAATCACAAAACATGTAAGTTAATTAATATTGAAATATTTATCTCATAAGTGAAATGATTTTCTTAATATTCCCTTATATTTATTCGGAGAAAAGAACTAAATGAAATAGTAGTCGACGTCATATGATTTTCAATATGGAAAGAGCATGTAACTTTTCCTCTGTTTAATATTAATATCTCCTATGCATTATTTTCATTTGGCATTTTGCATGTTCTGAGTCAGAGAGGAAATTGACAAAATTTATGTTTATTCTAATGGACAATACACTTTCATTGCATTGAAATAATTTTGCTCATAATTTTCCCACAGAGTTGCTTTGGAAGATTCAGGAATATTAGCAGAGCTTCAGGAGACAGAAACATTACCAAAGGATATAAAATGACTCACTGATAAACTCCAACTGTGTCCTGCTCTAGGGCAATAGTAATTTGGTCATTTTTCAAATTACTTTAATTCTCCTGACTTTTGCTTTGCCCCCAGTAGCATACAGTGAGGAATTCTAAAGTCGAACAAAGGTGGCTCTGTGTGTGTGTGTGTAAGTATTATAAAAGGGAGTGAGGGCTGCAGTTTTATCTAAATTGAAAATCAGTTTTGTAGAGAAAACTTGGTCTGGGAAATTAAGATGGATCTGAACTTCTCTTACAGTGTCTGCTCATCTCAGAGATCAACATTGCTGGCCCAAGGCATAACATTTCCCAACACTGTCTCCATTTTGCCACTGAGAAAATAAGACCAATGCTTGAAGGTGTCCTTCATAAATACACCAGAAGAATTTTGAAGACATGAATGCCAATGTACCACATACAGACGTTCAGCCTCAATCTTAAAGGACATGTGAAGAAGTCCTGAATTACTATACTGCATCTTTTTTTGCAACTGGGGATGATAAAAAATTCACTTACAATTTTCAAAGAGAAGGTACCTGTGAATTGCAATACAAACTGTGAAATTACCTGTTCCTTTCCTTTGTGTTTTGTGGAGACTTTCAGGAATGGGTTGTTTTCATTCATCAGTTTGCTCACATATTGGGTGAGATATTACTATAATAATTTTGCAACTTGGTTCAATTGAAACTGAGCCCAAGGAATTAGAAAAATAACTACACCCTTAGAACCAAGACTTCAGACAATTTTCCCTGATACTGTGATGCACTGCATTAGTATTTTAAATTCTAGGAAACCCTCAAACTACTAAAACTTGGCTACTATCTAGTATTTCTCTTGTTTGAGTGAGGTAAATAGTGATGATTTTGTTACACAATTTTCAAAATAATCCAATTTATGTTCCTTGCATTTTCATCATTCACAATCTTTAAAAACTATGGCAATATTTATCCTATATAGTATTCTTATTATTCTTATTAATAGGATTAATAAATTGTTAAATTAACAATAAATTGTTAAATAATCTCACCCCTCAGTTATATTTTTCAGTGTTACTTCAGGTTCATTTCTATAGCTCCTTTGACTTCTCTTGCCTGAGGTAGCAACACTGGGAGACTTAGGAAATCATGATAGCTACATACTGTGAGAACTGTTTTTGTCTACTACCAGTGCAAGTAAGTTATAAATGGTTTGACTGTGCCATTATCATAAAGCTAAAATACCAAAGGCCAGAAAGAAGACATTTAAAGTAAGGCACCAAAATAACATTAAATGCTTATCAAGAACAAAATGATTGGGGAGAAATTAAACATTATTTAATTGTGTGTGTGTGTGTGTGTGTGTGTGTGTGGTATATGTACTTATATGTGTTCATGTGTAGTCAGAGGCTGACACCAAATATATTTCTCAGCAGCTCTCTACCTCATTTTTTAAATTATACCTTAATTTTTGAGACAGAATCACTCACTGAACCTTAAACTAAACAATCTGACTGGATAGTGAGGTCTAGGCATTTGTCTGTCTCCATGCCCTCCCTCCTGACCCCAGACTAAGGTTACTAGCTTGTGCTGCAGTATTGAGTTTTTACAAGGATCCTAAGGATCTGAACTCAAATCTTGATGCATAGCAAGCATTTTATTGACTGAGCTGTCTCCTCAGCCCCTGGTTAACTTTTTAAAAAATTGTTTATTTGTATTTTATGTGCATGAGTATTTCATCTGCATCAATGTAAGTGTACCATTTGTATACAGTTTCCATGGAGGCCAGAGAATTGGATCCCTTGGAACAGGAGTTCAGGATAGTTGTTAGCACTCATGTGAATGTTTGGAAGCAAACCCAAGTCATCAGCAAGAACAGTCGGTGCTCTTAATTAAGAACCATCTCTCCTGCTTCCAAACCCCTCTTCCCACAAACCCACCTGGTTATCATTTTTATTTGCCAATAAAAAAAAAAACTTGCCTAGAAGGAAATCAAGACAGAAATATCATTCATAGCAGATTTTTAAAAATACTCTAGGAATAAATTTAAACAAAAATAAAGATAAACTCTATAATAAAAATTATAAAAGAGTGATGAAAAGTATTTTCTATACAGAAAAATAAAGACCCTCTAATTTATGGATTGGAAAAACCATTATTATTAAAATTTCTACATCGCCTTATGTGATTTACAAACTCATTGCAATCCTCATCAAAATACCAACATTCACAGGGTAGGGGAAAGAAAGGATGGGATTCTTAGTGGGCCCAGTGGATGGACCCACACTGAAGGACATTTGGAGACACAAATCAGACTCTATAGACCATATTTTATATATGTTAGAGTTCATCGGTTTTGGCAAAGGGCAGTGGAAGAATGTGTGTATAGGGGTGGAGATCGAAATATCAAACTATATTGCATGAAAATCACAAAAATTCAATAAAAATAAATAAATACCAACATGCATGGAAATAGAAACTGAAAAAATGCATTCTCTTCTTCATTTGAAAGCACAAAAGAAACCAAACAGCCAAAGCAATGTTAAACAAAAGAGTTAAGGCTAAGGAACCGTTATCCCAGATCTCAGGATGTCCTGTTAGCCCTAGTGCCCACGAGAGCACGGTACTGCCTAGAAAAGAGACCGGCGTAACTGACTACAGATATTGGAAATAAATTCATTCATCAACTAGCTTATCTCAAGAAAGACACAGAAATATGCAATGCACTGGAATAATGTATTTAATAAATTGTGGTGTGAAAATGGGATATCGGCATACACAAAGAAGAATGAAACTTTATCTTTATAGCATACCAAACAAAAAAGTCAACTCAAAGTGGGTTAAGTACTTCAAAAATCTAAGTGTAATACCCTCAAACTAGGAAACTACTAGAATTGAACAAAGAAAAAAAATTTAAGATATTTGCATAGACAATACTTGCTTTTGAATTCTTTATGGAAGGCACAATTTGTTGATCTCCATGTAGAAGGGAATAATTACTTGAGTCTAAGAGGGATGGGGACTGAAAAGTTTCTATCATAGTGTCAGTTGTCAACTTGGCACAACTGAGAAGGGGGAAGAATTTTCTCCACTGAATTGGCCTGTCACCATGTTTATGGGGCATTTCTTGATTCCTACTTGATGTAGAAATCTGGCCCACTGTGATAGCCACCATCTCTAATTTGTAGGTAGGCGTGCCTAGGCTAATATTAAAAAAAAAGCTGTTAAGGTGTCAGAAAAATGGGCTATGAAGAAAGCCAGTGAGGAGCATTCCTCCCCTGGTGTCTGCTTCAAGTTCCTGCCTCAAGTTTCCTGCCTTCAGTTCCCACTTTGGCTTCCCTAGACAATGGACCATATATCCTCTAAGTCAAATAAATCCATTTGTCCAAAAGTTGGCATTGTTGAGTGGTTTATAACAGCATTAGAAAGCAAATTCGAACAGATACCAAAATACATTTATTTAAGGGAAATTGTCCCAGTGTCTAATAAATAGCACCATTGAGTGACTATGCTTCACAATGGCATATGCTTATGAAGAACTTGAAGACTGTATCGCAAAACATGAAGAAATAATGAGAAATACTAATTTCCCTGAATCGATCAGAATTCAGTGTATGTGTGCTTTAAAGGATCATATTGTACTTGACACTACAACAAAGCATTTTTTGACAGAAACAGTGGTTATTGTAGTTTAAAATCTTCCTTTTCTGGGTCTCGGGTAACAACCAGATCCACCTAAAACCCCAGGGTTTGAGCCTGTATATCCACATTCTTAGTAAGTTTTTAATATGATGCAAAGTCAGGTTTGATTATTAACAGTTAAAGATTAAGTAGATTAATCTTTTCAAAAAGGAAAAACAGGGTTTGGGTGATGGCTAAGCTAAGAACTTGGAGCAGATGCATGAAGAGTTTGGAAAACTAGCACCTGTGTAAAAATGTGGGCATCACGGCATGCACCGATGATTCCGGTGCTGGAGAGGCAGAGACAGAAAGGTCTTTACAGCTCACTGACCATCTGGTATTGCCACATCAGTGAGCTCCAGGTCTAGTGAGAGGCCCTGTCTCAGAAAGTAAGGTGGAGAGTGATAGAGGAAGACACCCAACATTTACCTCATGTTTGCACAGACAAGTAAAGACATATACACACAAATACACACATGCACACATACACATTAACACACACATACAATATTTTTAAAAAACAAAATGGGGGCTGGAGAGATGGTGAAGCATGTAAAAGCACTAGTTACTTTCAGAGGTCCAAGCCTCCTTCTGGTCTCTGTGAGCACTGAACAATACAGGGGCACTTACATAGATATAAGCAAAACACTCATACACATTAAATAAAAATAAATTAATTAGTGAAACTGAAAAAAACAACAACAAAAATAAAAAGCAAAAACAACAAAAAGAAAAATATAACACTCCAATGAAGTAGTGAAAAGTAGATAATATGAGAATAGAAAAAATGACATATCTAAACGTATTAAAATCTTGCTTTTGAAAGGAAACAAGAGAAAAAAACACAGCTAACTTGATCAAGCAAAACCCATAAGAAACAACAACTATACATAATAAGAAATGACAGAAGGGAAATAATGTTTGAAATCAATTCAATTAAAGCCAATACAGACATCCACATGCACAGGCCTGCTTTAGAGAGTTACTGTTGAATGAATTTAAAAAGTTGGAGCGTTTTCCGAGGGAGTGAGGTATTACCCAATTGAGTATATTTAAGTTTTTAATCTTAGATGACCAATTCTCATATATCATAATAGAAAGTTAGGAAGGAATTATTCAACACAAAAGCATCAGGTCTGGGTGACTTCATTGAGGACTTTTAAATGTTTTCAACAACTACATAGTCTAAGAATCTAGAAAGTACTTCAGTGCAGTGAAAAAGAGTTTTATTCCTTCATAATTCTATTTATGAACAAGCAAAACATGGCTACCTAAAAAACACTAAAAGAACAAAAGAGACCAATACCACTTCAAATTTTAACCCAAGAATACTAAATATAATGCTAATAGACACAGTCCAATAATGTATTAATAAATATTGCACAAGAAAAATATAAGATCTATTCCAGGAATATCAGGTCTTGCTCTCACAGAGATCCACTTGCTTCTGCCTCTTAAGTGCTAGGATTGAAGCCATTTGCAACCACTCGTGGCCCAGTTATGAATTTTCATAAAGTAGACAAGAAAATATTGAGGAACTAAGGAGATGAGATCTATCATCCCTTAAAATATAGCATGAAATGTTCACAATTAAAATGATATGAAGATGACGCCGCTGACAAAAAAAAGACTCTGAAGTCCAGAAAGTGTCTCAGCTATAAATTCAAATTTCATACATGTTAAAAGTGTCATTTCAAATTATTTGGGTACAGATAAACTATTGAATAAAATATTCTGGAATAACAGAAAATTCATTTGGAAAATAAGAATCCAGTCCATATCTTATAGTATACATCAAAATAAATTGAAACGAATTAGTTAGAGTTACAAATGTATAAGCAAATATGAATGTATAGGAGCCATAGTTTGGAGAGAGGTTTTCTACATATTAATCACTATCCAGGAGCAATTAAAGGACGGATAAAGTACACCACATAAAACTATGTAACATCAGGAGGATAAATTGGGAAAAATCAAAGGACAACTAAAAAAAATAGGAGAAAATATTCGCAGTCTATATCAGGAAAGGTGGTAACAATACAGTGAGAATCATAATAAACTGAGTAAAACACAAGAGTGTGATGTCAAGAAAAGTGAGAACCAGTAATTTCCAGAAAAGAATAAATGAGGTCTGAAGAAGAGGAAGTTAATGATCGTTAGTGTAGGGCAAATCAAAACAGACAGACGTGATTTCTTAGTTCAACTGACAAAAATGACCACCACATTCAGCTCATGAGGAAATGGGAAATAGGCACTCTCGTGAGTTACTAGTGACAATAAAAATTGGTTCAGCCAGTTAAGAGGGAAATTTGGCAATATTTATCAGATACAAGTGACAATATACTCAACATAGCACTTTAACTTGTAGGACAATGTCATGAATATACACACACATGGATGTCCCTAAAAATATTGGAAATAACCCAAAGATCACACACAGAAAAGTTGCCCACATATATGCCCACATATCATATGATACAGATATAAAAATGAAGAACATGTGCTGGGAAGATGGCTTAGTATGTAAAATTCTTGTCAGACAAGCATGAGCACTTCGTTTGGCTCCCCAAATCTGACCCTAAAAGACCCTACAGAAGAATACCAGGGTTTCCGTGGAAGCCAGTCTGGCAAAATCAGTGAGCTCCAGACTGAGGGAAGAGACTGTCTATAAAAATAAGGCAGAGAGTGATAGAGGACAAACCCTACATCTATCTCTAGACACACACTTGCACATATACATGAAAACACATATTTTGAGGAATATCTCTATGAATTTATCTGCCATGGTTTCCAGAGTTACCTGTTAAATGAAGAAAGCAAAATAAAAATGATATCAATTGGAGCCATTTTCTTGTAAGAAAGAAGGGATTAAGGAAAATAAATGTATCGTCACCTGCTCATTGTACAAAGGAGATTCAGAAAAGGCAAATTACACACCAAATAAAATGGCTACCTAGAAGGAGAGGGAGAGAAAAGCATAGAAAGACAAAACAGAACATGGAAGCAAGAAGTTGGTGAGACAGGCTTTGAGGTTTCCAGGCATACATCTGGGTCTGAGAACCATACCATCTTCACATAGCCCCCCAAAACAACAAAACTGAAACAGGGATATGAGGTTGACTTGGAGTAGAATATGGATCATAACAAATAATCTTCATTATATTATAAGTAAATAATATAACCACTCTGAATAGGATGAGAAAGAAAATAATGAAGCAAGGTAACTTTGGAAAAATATTTCTTGAGATGCAACAATAAAGAAATGAACTTCATTATTTTATTCTGATTAGTAAACAAGCCTTTCATAGAGTGTTTGATATGATATGAAGATTGGACATAGAAGTTAATATGCTAGATAATGAAAGCAAGATTTTCCACTGTTAGAAAAGGAACCTTTTGCATGAGGAAAAGTGGAAAGGTATAGTGAAATTTATCACATTAGACTGCAATAAAGACAGCAGTGTTAACTCACAGTTGATATTTTCAGAGCTTTTTTGAAAAAAAAATGGGTATGAATGAATCACTATGAATACATATATTCTCTAGCTATATCTATTAAGATGGTCTAGAAGGAGCCCTTGTCAGAATGAATAAATATACACAGCATCCTTATATTATGTTCTAAGTACAATGTTCTAGTACAGAAACCAGAGCTTTTGGAATAATGTTCCCTCTTAGAGGCCTACAGGACAGACTCCAAGGCCAGTTAAAAAAAATCTCAGTGCTAAATATGAAATGATTTGAACAGCAAAGTACTTAATGACAGTAACAGATTATAATTCCTAAATTTAAAAATCTATATATTTGTATTGCTATATTTAATTAAATACAGAATTATGAAAAAGAGGAATGTCTTTCTTTGGTAGAATTTTAATTAGCAAATGTAGAAGGAATTAGTGGGATTGAAAATCACATTAAATAAACATAATAGTGTTAATTGTTAGAGATGCCATCCACTATTAAGTGTTAAAGACAGATTGGGAAAAATTGAAGAAAAATCAGCATAAATACATAGTTTAGAAACATATCCTTGAAGATAAACATTTTTAAGAAGAAAAAGATAGCAATTTATATGATGAATATCAGAGTTAGCACGTTCCTCAAGTGTTAAGAGTACCATGATCAGTAATAAAACAGATTTACAGAAAGTACCCCTGATCTAGGGCACCAAGTAGGATGTATTACTTATTCCTATTTCAAATGCATAACCTTCATGTGCTCATGAGAAAACTGCAGACAAATCCCAACTGAAGAACACATACAAATTAACTGGCCAGTACTCATCCAAAGTGCCAAGGTTACAAAAAATGGTTTGTGAAATTATAAAATGTTGAGAAATCAAATTTATTCAAAAGCAAAAGGTAATATGAGATATAAAATTTGACATTTATGTCCCTGGTTTTGATAGTTACAGTATAGTTAATGCAAGTTGTTATTACTAAGAGTGACTAAATGTAATTTGCAGATGTGATATCTCCGTGCTATTTACACAACCTTTCTTAGGTCTAAAATCATTTGAAAGTAATTCAGGAAAATAACCTTTTAAAAATTGAGATTTTGGGGGGGACTAATATTACAAACTTTGTTTGATGCTAGTACATTAGGCTTGAGTCTGCCATTCACTGTGGCCTCCAGGTTTCAGCCATCCATTGGTTTATTCAGTGTTCACATGCAGTGCACTTGAACACAGAGTCTTGTAATTATTTTTCTACCACAATATTCTATTACCTCTACAAAACTGAGAAAGAGTTCACAACAATTACTTATAATCTTGATTTCTCTTAATATTCTATCCACACTGGTCTAGATGTTTTATTTTTCAAATTAGCAATTTTCAAAGCAATCCTATTTTATTCCTGGTTTATTATTATCAACTTTAATCGAATAAACAAGACAAGGAAAAGTTTAAAATACTTCTTGGCTTATATGATTTCAGTGTAAATATGGGATATTATTGTTTTAAAAGATGGGTGTAATGATCTAAAAATTCAATCAGTGAAAGACATCATAGAAGATGGTGAAAATACAGAAATGATTAAGAAATCCTCCTGTCTACAGGAGATGACAATGTCGCCTGTGCACAGATGTGCACATAAATGATATTCCAGGGTCAATATGAAAACCATCATGATAGAGACAGAAGTGTACCATGTCAGGAAGGGACATTCGATTCTGCCTCTGCATGGAGGACAAGGGAACAGTTTTCCCAGAGTATTGGAGGACGAGTGTATTGGAGGATAAGCTCCTATGTTTTCAGAAGAGTAAGAAATGGGTTTTCCATGCAGGTAGAGCACTGTGCACATGTACAGAGCTACGAATATCCATGAGGCTTTACCACCAAATGATACATACCGGAAGAATAATGAAGAATGTCTTAAACATAAGCAGAAAAAGAAATAATTTAACCAACTTTTAATGCTTATCCTTTCTATTAGATCATGATCCATCTTTGAAAAAATACAGTCAGGCATGAGTTTAAATGCGTATCAGACATGGGAGGTAGAGGCAGGATCAAGAGTTCAAAGCTATCATGGCAAAATTAAACGCTGTCACAGAAGAAACAACCAAGCAAGCAAGCAAACTAACTAACCAACACAAAGAAACAACACTGGACGGTTTATGCTACAAGTTTTGCATTTCCTTGGCCATGCTGTTTTTCTAAGATAACCTACGCTCTTATAGAAAGGAAGACGTGATGAAGGGATACACGCTAGAAGTTGCTAAGTTAGTTCTTCCATTTCTTCTTACATTTTTAATGGACTTTTTTGAAATTCTGTGCATTTCATACAATACATTTTAAACATATTTAGAGCCCCTCCCCTATCTCACCCCAACACCTGCTCATATGAACTTACAGCAATGGTGACACCATTTCTGCTTACATTTAAGGCCTTTTTCCAATTCTTCAGGGTATGAGGCAGAGAGGATCAATTGCCTCTTCCTTGGAAACCTGAAGATCATATATATCAAGTTGTAAAATCAGCCATACTCTTTAAGGTAGTTGGCAAAAGCATATTGCTCTATCCTTTTAAGATCACACGGGCTTATAATGAGAGAAATGTTATATTTCATCCTCTCAACTAAAAACGAATAAACT
>NW_008355390.1:630746-692090 GCF_000622305.1 Nannospalax galili
AACTTTATTAAATTTTTAAACCAATTTCCCCAGTAACACTGATCTAAAATGACCTATCAGTCTCTGTGATAACTTCTTCAAGTTTTATCTTCTTATCTGAAATAAAGAGGTCTTCATGAAAAAAAATAAAATTTAGGTTTTTCATACAAAGAGTCAAGACGTTTTCTTTCAGTGGCACCTCATTTATCAGACAGGAACAGACCCTGCCCCAAGAGGAGGCACCTGTTTCTATTCTGCACTAATGACAAGGGACAAAATGGAAAAACATCATTACGCTGTCAACAAAAAGAAAGCTTTGGATTGTTTTCTTTTCTAAGCTACAGTCATTTGTAAAGGAAAGACTCATAGAAAACAAGTGCAAAGACATGTTATAGAATGTAGCTGTGTATGTAGTGTTGATTTGGAAACTTAAAACACTTTTGTCATGAAAGACTTTATAATGTGGGATGAGTGGGAATGTGTACATAAAAAGTTAATCAAACAATATTCTTTAATATTTAACATTAAAATTATTAAAAGATTAAACCTCTTTAATATCCTTATAAGAATACTGAACAAACTATGTTTGGGTGGAAGGTTTTGCCAAGTGCAAAGTATCTAAAAGGAACCTTGAATGACAGGCAATAAATACAGATTAATGGGCATCTGTGATAAGCTACCTGCTCTTGTAAATTCTTCACATGTGTCATCTTGACTAAGCTTTTCCTGAAGTCTATGACATTGAGGCTAGAGGTCTACAACTCATTTTGGAATCTGAAGTTCCAAATCTAAATTATTTTGAAATGTACAAGAATTTTCAAGGATTATGGCCAACTAATTTTGAGACAAAACTAATTATACTATTTATTTACTTACTTTCATGTAAATATTCATACATATTATGAAGAAATATTAACAAATTTCCAAACAGCTGCTACATTTGACACTCTTGGGGTATTAGTGATATAGAACTGACTGCTTGACCTCCCTATTGCTTTCATAAAATTCAAAGGATTCTAAATTCTGGAACATATTAGGGGCCCAAGACTTTCACACTGATCCACATTTAGTTGCCTGCTCAATGTACTAGAATTAATGAGATTCATAAGCAGGAATTTTTTAGGTAGATTATGAAAATTGGAAGTTAAATTTTATATCATAGGCACGGTGACCTAAAAGCAGGAGCTTATATTATGTGTGGGAGAAGCAAGTAGCTGCCTGCATCTCCTATTGTGAGACTAACCATGGAAAGGAAGGAGACAGGAGGAGGAACTGAGGTGAGGCTCTGGTGGTCAACCTTTAACTATGGAGTTCAGCCTAAGTGTTGAGACAACAGGGTCATGAAAACATTTGAGGATACTAAATTAAATTCTCTCTCTCTCTCTCTCTCTCTCTCTCTCTCTCTCTCTCTCTCTTCAAATGTGTGTGGGCATATATCTGTATGCAGGTGCATATTCAAATGTGAGTGTGCACGTGTAGACCAGGAGTGGACTTCAGGGTTTTCCTTGATCACTCTACTCTCTATTTATTGAGGCAGTGTCTCTCTCTCTCTCTGAAACTAGAGCTCCTTGATTCTGGCTAGTCTAGCTAAGCAGCTTTCCTTAGGGATCCCTATTCTGCCTCCCAAGTTGTAGGATGAGAGGAGGCTCTCATGCTTGCCCATTACATGGTTTCTGGGAATCTGAATTCCATTCCTCACATTTGTGGCACAAGAACTTTACCACTGAGCCATCTCCCCAGCCCATGATATTAATTTTTAAGAGAAAATTCCAGCAAGAGGCTGGAGAGATGGCTCAGTAGTCAAGATAACTGGCTGGTTTTGCAGAGGACTTGGGTTTGGTCTCCACCAGCACATGGGGGCTAACAACCATGTGTAACTCCAGTTCCAGGAGATCTGACACCCTCTTCTGACCTCTATGGGTATTGCACAGCATGGTGCACTTACATGCAGGGAATACAATCCTACACATAAAATATTTAAAAAGAAAATTCAGGCAAGTGGAAAAGAATGTGTACTGTAATGGAAAACATGAGTGCAAATTTAGAAATCAGTTGGAAAAGTACTAGAATATTTTAGCTGCAAATCTTCAAATAAATTATGCCTATGTACAGTACAATGGCACTCTGCATGGGAAATCAACCTGACCTCAAGTAGTAGATATTAAATTTCCTGAAGTGACATGTTTAGATGGTTACTTTGGAATTTAGGTGGCAGTAGGTAACAGGATGATTTGGATTCACTGTAATACTCGACAGCACACAGAGGTTCTTCAGAATTGATAAATCAATAAAAGGACACTACTTCCTTTTAACAAAATCAAGCAATATTCAGTTTTGCAGTCAATATTTCTGTTCATTCTTTGTCATCTTTTAGCCCTCTGCTTTATGACATGTGGTTGCATTAAGTCAATTTACCACTAAACCACCAAATCACTCTTTTTAGAAATGTTCTTTTACTTTAATTTTTTTCTTTTATTTATTTATAATACTTGTCCCTAATTAGATCTTGAAAACAAGAAAAAAAATCATACCAAGGGTGGCAAACTTCTAATAAAAATGAGAGAATAAAATCATACAATGGAAAAACTTCTTAGATTTAGACTGCCATAGATCAGATACTGTCTTCTCTATGGACAGACACTCATATATGAAGGGGTATAGCCTGTTTTTAAAATGGTCTTACTTACATAGAATTTGAATTAACAGTAGATATGTTTATTAAGTTTTTTAAAAAACTGGTTAAAATAGAAATTAACAGAATTTTATAACAGAACACTAATATATATTCTTAAAAAATGATTTACTTAGGAGCTCCATGTCAAACAACTAGGTAAGTATTTTTCTAAATTTAATATTCAGACTTGGACATAAAAGACTGTAATTACATTAAATGTTGATTTTCTTTCCAGACTTTAAAAAGTACACCCAGTTTCATCTGCTGTTCCAGTCCCATACTTTACTAAACAATAGCATTTAACAGTGGAATCAGGAAGATTAGTTGTGAATACCATTCAAAAGTAGATGGTAAATAGAACAATGAGTTATTTTAGAAAAGAAAAGCAACAGTATGAGATGGTTGATTTCAGAAAGCAATAGGGTAGTTGAGAATGTGCATTTTCTCTTTGGGAAATGAGAAAACTAGAAATACATGAAACCTGGATTTTCAATGATTTGCTTTTTCTTATGTGAGCTATCATTATGAGAATTGAGGTGTATTCTTTGAAGTTTTTCCCGAGTTTAATTAATGCACATATTTCAAAAGAAACTAAAAATGAAGATATGACAAGTGAAACCTCCAGGTAACATTTATTAAAAAGAAAAACATGAAACACTGCTTTAAAATGTTCTTAGATATTCATCACTGATTTTTGTTTTGACCTTCATGATGGCAAGATACAAACACTTTCCTGCTTCTTTCATGACATCATCCTAAAAGACAACAATATATTACAGAACGCACTTTCTCATTTCATTCATATTCACTTCCACATTTGGATTAAGTTTTTATAATTTCACTTTGTTGGTAAAACCGTGATTAATCCTTATCTAACAAATATATGAAATAACTTTTGTTATCATTGTCAATTTAAATGGGAGGAGGGAAGGCATAGGAAGTAATTCTACAAGATCAGATAGCTATTCAGTGGTCTAGGTGTAATCTGAAATTGGGAAATCTGACTCAGGTATTCATTCTTATATTAATGATCTTTAGGAAGACAGCACATTTTCTAAGGGGCAGTACTAACTGCCAGTATTGTTTTGAAACTTTTTCCATTTAAGTTGTCCCATATTAAGCCAAAGGCAACAACTGTCAACGTCAGAATCACAATGCTGTGAACTAGCAAGTTCATTATTACGGGCAGGGCAGGGGGTAGATTCAGGAATAGAAATCCTCTGCTCCATTTTACTCTACTAATTAAAAGGTAATTCCAAGTAAGCTATGCCAGTTCATTACTGCTTATACCATTTCTGTGTAGTTTTATTAAACATTAAAGTTGCTTAATACTGATATAAAAATATTTAAGTTGTATTCATTTGACTTAGTAAATGTTAAAATAGCCCCTAATTTTTATGAAGCTATAGCTTGTAAATAGCATTCCCAAAAATATGCAAAGAAGTAATTAAACATATATACACAAAATTACTTTTGTTTTCCCCCATAGTTCTGGGATCTAACATTTACTAATCCAGTGTCCTACTACTGAGCTACAATCCCAGGTATAAAGTTATCTTATGAGAAATAAAATATTAGACTACAATTCAACTCACAGATGCAAAATATATGTTGGATATGTATTTATACCTCAGACGTTAATTCCTTTTTAAATTGTATTATGAATTTATTTCACACATCCGTAGTAATAACACTGATGTTCATCGATAAGGTTTAATAAAGACAATGATTCCAAGTTGCCACATACACTGATGCTCAGAAATTGACATTTTTTTTTACTGAAAATATACCAGAAGAAGGTATCAGATCCCCTGGAACTGGAATTACAGGTTGCTGTGTGCTGCCCTAGGGGTACTGTGAGCTAAACCTAATTCTTCTGCAAGAGCTAAAATCACTCTTAACTGCTGAGCATCTTTCCTGTCACAAGAATATTTTTTAAATGTAAGTGCTGGATTAATTTAACCTATTTCCTAGGTTTCTTATGCTGGTTCATCTCTGTTTAATATTTTGCACATAGTTATAATCTTCATGGGACCAACAATGTTTATATATGTGACTTTAAAAGGAATGCAGAAATGTATATTCACTACATGGGTGACAGATGAGCAGCTCTGATTTCAGTTTTAACCCTACCAGGAAGGATGTAGGGAATCTTTATGCTACATGGATATTCTGTGCTTGTTCCGCTTTCTTGAATCATGTACCTAGTAGGTATTTCATACTCAGTAGAAGAGAGAATAAAAGTGTAATTTAATTGTATAGCATTTTTTAAAGCTTCAGCTTCATTGGTGATCAAAATAAAGCTAAAACAGACAGGGTTCAATAGGTATTGATCATCTCATTTTTTGAATTAATTTTAGCATAATTTAATATAGTCACACATCACAATGAAATATTATTTGTATTAATTAACATTAGGACTTACAATAAATATTTCTATAGAGCAAAGCAATAATTTATATACAAAAATTTTCCTAGCAAAGTTGAGATTTATGATGCTCATATTGGTTAACATGATCACTTTCCATTAAAGGAAAACCAAGCATATATTTACTTTTGTTCCAAAAATATAACCCACTGACACCTTACACTCACCATTAAGATATTAGGAAGAAAGTCATTGGAAACAGCAATTTTGATGCATTTCTAAATTAAAAATTTGTACTTTATCCTTACATAATTATTTAAGACTAAAGAATGGCACACCTCATTATTACTGTTGCTCATTGTACATAAATAGTGAGATTTTAGTTTTTCTTTTGCTAGAATGCTATTGTTTTAAATATTTTATTTATTATTTTTATTTTATGTGTATGAGTGTATTGTTTTGCATGTATATATAAGTGGACCCATGTCATGTAATGCCTGGGGGGATTAGAAGAGTATGTCAGATTCCTCTGGAACGGGAGTTATGGATAGTTGTTCATCACCATATAGGTGCTGGGAATTGAACCTGGGTTCTCGGCAAGATCAGCCAGTGTTCCTAACCACCGAGCCATCTCTCCAGCTCCTAGAATGATATTCTTATGAATTATACTTATTTCTACATGATGATTGCTTTGGATAGCACCAGCATTGAATTAAAAAGTATACCTTTAAAACAAAGAACAGGAAATTTGTAACTATTACAAAGTTTTAAAAACAAACTGTTTTAATACTATAGGAAACATGCCAGACTTGTTAATTATGGAGTTAAACATCATAGTAATGCTTCTTGTAAAATGTTTATTACTTTATTCCTAAAGAATGGATATGATGTTGACCTACTAAATCAAGATGGTTAAGAGGAGGCAAGTAAAAATATCCTTGTTAGCTCACACTTGGGAGGCTGAGGCAGGAGGATTGTCATAAATTTGAGGTCCATTTGTGCAACATAATAAATTCCAGAAAAGTATGGGATATAAGTGAGACTCTGTTCCTGAAAGGAAAATACACACACGCACACACACACACACACACACACACACACACACCACAGCATGTAGACTCCCTCCCACAGGAACATACAGATATGTGTGTGGGAGGGTGTGTGGGCGTGGGTGGGTGGGTTTGGATGTGGTGATTAATCTGAATTTTCCAGTAAATATATCTGGAATCTCTAGAGAGAGGAGCCTTCAGCCATGACTGTGTATTTGAGAATGTTTATAGGGGATTATGTTGGGGTCATTAAGTGAGGTGACAAGACCTGCCCACCATGGGTGGCATCATTCTCCAGGCTGGAATCCTGGACTTCCTGCTTTATTACTGTGGAGATAGTATGATCAGCTACCTCAAGCTCCTGCTTCAGTAACTCCCCTGCCATGATAAGTTATACCTCTAGCTATGAGCCAATAAGCTCTTCCTCCTTTGTATGATATATGACTTGACCACTATTTCTCTTGATCATTATTTCTGATCAATTCAAAATAAATATAAATTATCTCTTTTAAAATCAGCTTTTCTGTCTAAGATGACCCCTGTTGTCTAATCTATGCTGTGAACCTGACCTTCTGGCAAGCACGATCAGAGGACTGCCAGAGAGTTTCATGATCAGTGAAAACCAACTGATACAAGATGAGATCCAGAGCTAAAGACAATAAAGCTCTCCAATCAATTATATTTTTTTCGGGCTAAATATACACATCATAATAATATGACAAACTCATGTTTTTTCTAAAATGTGTCCATTAGTTTGCAGATTCAGAAACTCTCAGGCATTGCCCATGTTTTAAAATGCAGTTAATAACTACCAGAAAATGCACTGCTGAAAGTTGTTCTCTTTCTATTAGGTGCAAAGACATCTAATTAGGCAGAAGCACAGTAGAGGAATTCGGTGTTCCTGCACGTCTGGTTTGTGAACAGGCCATCTATGAATTCACTTGAAAGGGAAACTTGCTGCCAGCTGGTGTCAGAAATGGAACCATTATCAAGCATTGTATAGCTGTCAAAAATAATAACAAGGTTCAAGCCTCATTGACCTTGGCCAAATTTGAGCTGGTTATTTGAAAAATAAAAATACCAGAAAGTGTTGTTACTGTTTACAGAATGTATACACTATAACTCCCAAGAAAAACATAGAAGCAATTTTTTATCATTTACTGTTGATTAATCTCCAGAAAATATGAAATTTTTGAAGCATAATAAATACAAATAAAAGCAGTTATCTTAAAAAATACTCTTTAAGCCGGGTATGGTGGTGCATGCCTTTAATCCCAGCACTCAGGAGGCAGAGGCAGACGGATATCTGTGAGTTCAAGGCCAGCCTGGCCTGCATGGTGAGTTCCAGGACAGCTGGGGCTACAGGGAGACCCTGTCTCAAAAAGACCAAAAAACAAAAACAAAAACAAAGCAAAACAAAAAAAAAACAAAGCCCAAAACTCTTTAAAGAATTTATTCCAGTTTGCCTTTGATTTCTTAGAAAGTATTCCTTTCTACAAAAATACACTTCTTTGTAATAAAATATAACTTTAGAGTCAATAAAAAATGTGTACATATTATTGCTTAGCCTTTACAAGCATTAGATACTAGTTTCCATAAAGTTTAGGAAGTGTGCTATCCTGTTCGTTTCAGTGTTAATCTATGTACTACATGAAAGATCTTTGAAAATTATATTTTGATATGCAACTTTAAAACTACTCATTTTACTTAAAGTAGCTTCTTATTAGCAATTTTAACTAGCACCCAGATGACGATCCCATATAGTTTGTCAATATGGTCAATGTAATAAACTACAAATTAACACCTGAGTTAATACACACAGTAAGTGAGTTGTTTAAGAACATATACATAACTTAATCTTACTTTTTTACAATCAAGAACATTTAGTATTTTATTCAGCTATTTTTTTTTTTTTTTTTGAAACAGAATCTCCATGTAGCCCTGCTGACTTAGAACTCACTATGTAGACAAGGTTGGCTGGGATCTCACAGAGATTCCCCTGCCTCTGCTTCCTGGAAGTGGAGACTAAAAATGACTATTTTTAAATTTATGATGATTCATCTTTCTTGGTGGAACAAATCACATTCAATATGAGCAAAGTCACCTGACCCATGAGACTGTCCAAATAGCATTAAAAACAATAAGCAAAGTCACTCTAAACTTATTCTCACTGCTTTCAAATAAATATCACTATGGTCAAAACAGTGTGTCTTGGGGCTGGTGAGATAGCTCAGCAATCAAGAGCATTGACCACTCTTGCAGAGACCTGGAGATTGCTTCACCCTCTTCAGGTGGCTCACAACCCTTTAACTCCAGTTCCAGGTAATCTGATACCTTCTTTTGATTTCTGTGGGCAACCCCCTCACATACAAACACACACACACACACACACACACACACACACACAAAAAAAAAAAAAAAAAAAGAGAAAACATTGACATATATACATACATACACATAAAAATTGGGTTTTATAGTTTGCTTATGTCATATATAAAAGTATGAGGCCAAATATTATTGTAAATGATTCTGTGTAAAAAAAAATAGCAAATTCAGTGTTTTGCTTACACCATAAAATTTCAGAAATTCAGATATTTAAAAATTAAGAAATTGATCAAGTTAATAAATCAGATACAGTTTATATAATAAATAATGAAAACAAGGGAATAATTAAAAGTTTATTTATTTATTTATTTATTTTTGGTCTTTTTGAGACAGGGTCTCCCTGTAGCCCCAGCTGTCCTGGAACTCACTATGTAGACCAGGCTGGCCTTGAACTCACAGAGATCCACCTGCCTCTGCCTCCTGAGTGCTGGGATTAAAGGCTTGTGCCACCACGCCTGGCTTAAAAGTTTAATATTTTAAGCATATCTAGTTAGAATATTTATTATTTATTGTTTAGAATATTTTCTGGGAGAACAGGTGAATTTACTGTTCTAGAAAGTATTTCTTGTAATGAGTCAAAACCTTGAGACTTCACTTTGTATGGTTCAAATATGCACAAATTGTGTTTAATGTGAGACCATAAGGCAAGGTCTATCTTCAGGGCTTTAACTAAAAAATCTAAACTTGAGATTTCAGCTATTACATTTTTGGTATCAGTCCTATATTTTAAACGTTATCTTTAGCCAAGTGTGGTGGTACATGCCTTTAGTCCCAGCACATGGGAGGCAAAGGCAGGTGAATCTCTGAGAGCTCAAGGCCAGCCTGTACTACATAGTAAGTTCCATGCCAGCTGGGGCTACAGGGAGGAGACCCTGTCTCAAAAAGACAAAAAAAAAAAGTTACCTTAAAAGAAAAAGCTAGTAATAACATCAGCATCTCGTTGTCTCTTAACATGAGTCAATAAATTATGCCATAATCATAAAAATAAATGTAACAAAGAAATAAAAAAGAACACCCTAGTGATATAAATAACATGGGAAAATCACACAGACAAAATACTGATATATTGTGAGTCAAATAAAAATACATGCACAATGTATGCTTTTAGTTATGTGCACTCAAAAGCCACTAAGCCAGTATACAGCTCTGGATGTGGAGAAGTGTGTAGGTAAGTCCTCTGAGTGCTGGAAAATTCCATATTCTGTTATCAGAAATGATTGCATGTATACACACATATGACTATACATGTATATTTAATTCATCCTGCTATATTCTAATAATCATGTATGTTAAACATAGCCATTCAAATTATTTCCAATTTCATTAAAAATTTCTAAGGACTATGTAATTTTTCCTAAGTGGTGCTAAATGGATAACTGAGCAAAATGCATTAAAAGATCAATGTGTTCTAGAATTTATAAATCATGGGTGTCATTTCAAACTGGAAATTTTGTATTGTACCATCACAGAAACAATACTTTGGCACCTCTATTTAATTTTATATTTTTAGTACTTTTTTCGTATTTGTGTCATTTAAGTTACATTCCTCATCAACTACATTTTTATAATGTTCAACTTCAAGAGACATCTGTGTACATATTCAACTAGAGCAAGGTGTATTTGGATTTGGAACTGAGGCTAACTTACTTTTTTATTGCTGGGGCCTAACATAAGATATAACACAGTAAATACTTGGTAAATTTTTTGAGGTTGAATTAAATAAAATTTACAAAAAAATGTCAAAAAAATGAAAATCAGAATATTTTCTAGCTGTGTGCAAATGACTTCAGGAGAAAGTGCCTTATGTAGAAGAAGAAATAGAACACCAGAAAGGAGATCTATGGGTAAGGCCAATGACATGGACACTGACATTTTTACCAGGGACAGAAATGCCATTTTTCCCTACAAGTCTCCATTTTCTCCATCATAGAATGAGGCCTGGAGAAATGAAACTGATTGATCATGACTCCATGATTAATGAGTAAACCACATGAGGTCTGGAAACGTGATTTTGACCAAACTCTTCCATGTTAATAAAGCTATTTTAAATCATAGCAGTCACATTACATACCAAGAATGACCTAAGAAATAAAATTCTATAAGATATGTTCTGTTCCCACATCTTCACTTACAATGTTAGTTCCACCAATGGGGGATATGAATCTGGTTTTTAATACAATTGTCAACTGTTCTATAATGGAGTTACAGTTTCATTTTATAGAAGCATGTGGCACTGTCAAGTCCAGAAATCAAAAGTAAACAGACATCAAAACACTTGTTTTGAGAAGTAAGGAACTTAAAGCAGGGTTCTGAGGATTTCCTGCTTCTGTGAGGCACCATAGCAAAGAGGAGTACTGGATGCTGTAGGTGGACACAGGGGAATGACCTGCTTTTCCATGTCCATGAATCTCCTCAGTTGTAAAAATGCATATGTTCGGGCTGAGCATGGTGGTATGCACCTTTAATCCCAGCACTTGGGAGGCAGAGGCAGGAAAATCTCTATGAGTTCAAGGCCAGCCTGGTCTATAAAATGAATTCCAGGCCAAGTGGGGCTGCAAGAAGAATCTGTCTAAAAAAAAAAAAAAAAAAAAAAAGGACCAAAAAAATTGTATAATATGTTGACAGATCTAATTATTGCAAGCACTTGAGAAATGTTTACCCTTATTATGCTATTCCACAGATCTCATTATTTTAAATCACTCATGTGCAAAAGAACCCATTATATTAGAAATGCAAACCTTGCACACAGGTTCTTATTCTATCTTATTTTTCTAGGGAAAAAATTGCTTTGTGACCAAAATTATTTTGTTAGTCATTGACAACGGCTAAACTTAGAACAATGAAAATGAAAAATGTATATCAGGTAAACTACTGCATCAAGGACCTGTATCTCCCAGTATTCTCTATCTGTGGCTCATTTTAATATTTTAGAACTTTGTATCACCTAGGAAGAGAAAGCATGAGAGAGAGAAACATTAGAGAACTATAGTTAATGTTTCTTCATACTGTCAAAGTATGTGATCACTAAATATGAAGTACACCACAAAATAAAATACATTAGAAGAACCAATAATACAAATGTAAGTCCTGATTATAAACACTTAATAGTACTCAAACTGAGAGAAAATTTATCCAGTACTTTGGCCTTCCTATCTGTAAAATGAGATGATGCTATCAGCCCCACTTTTCATGGTTATTTGAAGGACTTTAAGAGAAATATGAAGCATGCTGCAGAGAATCTGACCCACGGCATCAGTCATGGTGTGTATAGTAAATACAGAAATCATTCACTTGAAAAAATGCTGTAGACAGGACAGATAAAGGATTCCATCATCATACCCATAACCAGAGATAGAGCTCTGTAAGGCCAAACTTTTTAAATTCCTTCGGTAATACGCCTAGAAAAAATTTATTTTTGTAATACTGGTGGATTAGCTAGGGTGAATATCTAGATCTGTGTATGAGAAAGATCCTGTGAAATTCCCACTCCCTGCTCACCTCTTCCTTTAAACTACCAGCATGCCTTCCCACTAAAGGATAAACAAAGAAAATAAAAAACAGACAAACAACAAAAACAGCAAAGACTACATTTAGTTGCAAAGGGGAATCTGCTTCAAGTCCAAGGATTCTTGATCAAGAGCAGGTCTTTATTATGATAATATTCATGACAGTCACTTATTGATACTGGGCACATAGGACGCAGCTTTGTATGAAATAGGCAGATTAAGAAAAATGATCATTTTCTAGAAAAATTGGTTTATGCTTGCTATGTTTCAAGTGTAATCACTAAGTTGTCTTAATGTCTCAGAGTTTTGGTCACCTGGTCGTAGGAGAACCTTCAGTTGGTTGGCCTTAGTGGGAGGTCTTAAGTTCTTTAGGAGATGTGCTTCAAGGTATTGTGAGCTCCTATCCCTTCCTCTTTCTCTTTTTTGCTTTGTGGCCATGAAGTGAGAAATCTTGCTCCATCTCATGTGCTGTCCTCCTGTACTACCCCACCATAGGTTCAAAGCCAAGGAATTAATTATCATGGACAGAAACTTTCTCAAAACCATGAGCAAAATTGATCTTTTCTCTTAATAATTTTTAAGATTTTATTCATTATTTTTATTTTATGTGTATGAGTGTATTGCCTGCATGTACGTGAGTGTACCCATGTCGTGCAACGCCACGGAAGTCAGAAGAGTGCTTCAAATTCCTCTGGAACTGGAGTTAAGGACGTTTTGTAGCCACCATAGGGGTGCTGGGAATAGAACCTGGGTCCTCTGCAAGAGCAGTCAGTGCTCTTAACCACTGAGCCATCTCTCCAGCCCCTCTCTTAATAATTTAATGGTCAATACCCCCCTTTATTTTTAAGACTGGGTCTCCCTGTAACCCAGCTGGCCTGGAACAGAGATGTGTCTACCTCTGCCTCCCAAGTGCAGGAATTAAAGATATGAGCCACCATGTCTGCTCACAATAGTCAATTCTTGTAATCTAATCTGTGAAAATAATATAACAGTCACTTTTTGTGTATGTGAGTGCGTGTGCATGTGTGTATGTGTGTGTGTGTGTGTAGACAAGAGGAAGATGTCAAGTATCTTCCTCAATGGCTCGACATCTTGTTTAGTGAGACAGATTTTTCCCAGGGAACCTGTCACAAATTAGACTAGGCAGGCTACCTAGAAAGCACTAGAGATCCTCCTGTCTCTACCTCCCCAGCACTGGGATTAGAGAAGCACAGTGAATGCTGGAATTTTTACATAGGTGTTGGAGCTCTGAATTTTGTTTCATACTTATATAGTAAGCACTTTACTGACTGAGTTTTCTCCTAAGTCCCTAGTGTTCCACATTTTTAGCAATTTGTTCACATGATATTCTCAATGTTTTCATTAACATTTGGCAAAGGAAAAATAAAGATATTTTTCACACCCTATTTTATGAACATGTATATACATCATATACATACATACAGTCTTTCCAGCTTTATCTAAGAAATTTTGCCCACTGTTATAAAATAAATAATATAAGTGACACAAAGGCATAGAGAACATCTTCCCAAGAAAGAAATAGTTGTGGCACCTGCTATGTATTTTGTTCAGTTGTGATTGCCAACACTACAATGATTCTGCAGCCACCAAAATGGAAATGGTGTCTGTTACTCATTGGCATTAATTCCCTCCATCTACTATCATGTACGAAACCCAGTGATGATGCTTCCAAATCAATTTAAAAACCATTAAAAAATGGAGTGCCTTTTAAGTCTATTATAATTTAGCTCATTTCTGCAAAATTTGGTTTAGAAGAAAGCAGCTGTGCATTTGAGCATCTGGAAATTACTTTTAATTGTACTTCTCCCAAGTGAGAAAGGAAACGCTCTACCTGCAATGCCATTTGGATTTCTGATGCACACAGATCCTTTTGCTCTCTGCACCGTTCCATTTTCAGCACATTATTCATCCACACTCTTATGTGATTTAGTTACTTTAAATTTAATTTTGAATTGGTTTTAAGATGGAAAATGTAAACTGGAGACTATTGACTGCTTTTTATCTTAGCTAAGAGCAAAGAATGAATTTCTTAGACATAGCTAATTCAAAAAACTCAAAATATGTAACTACTATTACAGTCATACTGAAAGATTTAGATATAGAAAATTTAAACATATTCTAGCTGAGAACAGGCCTAAAGACTTAAACTATGACTAAGCTCTATTTATTTAATTAATCAGTCATTGGTCTTGAATCAATCATATTAAACTACTTATTACTAAAATTGATTGATGGCCCACTAGTAACAAATACAGAATCCGGATTAAATTGGTTAGCACAAAGCAATCTAAATAGTTAACTGTTATCATTCTTTAAATGGTATAACTGATTACAACAATTTCATCTGTCAAATTTACCAATCATCCATTATTTCTATATCACCATTGATTCACTTCTTGACAACCCAAGAAGTTTTAGAAATAGCAAAATCACAAAGAAGAAGGAATTTTCTATGCACCAGTTTCTTTGAGTATCATTACCTAAATATACCATCTAAAACTGTTTATTGATTAAAAAGAATCCTTTCAGAAGAATATTTAAGAATGAACCCCAGGAATGGAAAGAAATCAGGTTAGAATTCCATAAAACATGCCAAGCAATATGCTGAGAAGTTCAAAAATTGCTGCACTAGCAGAAAATTCATACCACATCTAGATAAATATACTGCATGGAGAATGGGATTTTGATAGAGATTGCATTGAATATATATATATATATATATATATATATATTGCTTTTTTAGAGTTGGAGATATAGTTCAGTGGTCACACATTTGTCTAACATGCATGACCTCCTGGGTTCAATACCCAATGTTACAGAGAAGTGCCTTTTAAACTTGGCGTAGTGGCACATGCCTTTTATCCAAGCTCTTGGGAGGCAGAAGTAGGCAGGTCTCTGTGAGACAGAGGACAGTCTGGTCTACATAGGGAGTTTCAAGACAGCGGAAGTTACATGGAAACCCTGTCTCAAAACAAAGTAAAATAAACAAACAAAAAATGTCTTTTAAATGAGCAACTTATGGACAGTGTATCAAGTACAATTAGAATAAAGTCAATCCCCAAAGTCAATTTTAGCACACAGCATATGTTATAATACATTATTTTGAACAAGACACAGGTTATTAACTCACGAGTAGAGCAGGCATGTTCTATAATTTTGAGCAACATGAACTTCCATACACAGTTGTCTATTGTTCATGGAGATGCCATTTTCCAGACAAAATGAAAAATCTAACAATCTTTGGTAAAGCTGAGTCTGGTTGGTTATTACGCTGATTTGCTCAAGTGAATGGGCTGACCTACTAAACCTGGGATTTTAAAAATCATTGCACACAAAAGAACACTGTCTCTGTCACAAAACTCCAAACAGAGACACACAAGATCCAGTGTGTTCTGCTGTGACTCGTCTTCTCTATAGAAGTACCTGAGATTAATGATGAAGACCAGGATTAAACGGAGGGGGTGGTGGCTGAGAAATGCACGTGCCTAAACAGCATGAATCCCACAGCCTGGGCCAGCCTGCCCTGTGCCAGCACTTCCTTAGATCTTTGGTGAAAGGTAATAAAGGTCTATCTCAGGGCTTACTGTTGTTTATGTAGGACAGCATGTTGAAATTAGTTGTTATAAAATATTTTATGCTATTAATTTCAGTTGTACTTTCTATTTTAGTTTGTAAACCAAGTATTTTTCAAATTCAGACAAATGTTCAAATAAGACACTCATTCCTTTCAAAATGTCTGTAGATTGTAAAGTAGATAGTAAAAGTGAAGAAAAAATTTGAAGGTATTTTTTAGCCACATCCCAGCCTTTACAGAGATGGACTTCTTGTCACTGGGGAAAAAAGGAAATTGAGGCATCTGCTTTGGTTTTGAGGTATTTTGAAAGACAGGTATTATATAATATTTCAGTAGTAATAAAGTGAAATAATGACAAATTTAGCAAACATTTCCTTTTTAAGCAAATTATGACATTTTAGAGTATCCATAGATTATAAAAAATACAGTAATAATCATGTATTTAGCACCACTCCACAAACAAGTGAATGATCAGTAATATGTGAATAACTCAGAGCTCCAACTATCCAAATTACTGCATCTGACAGGATCTTTCATGCTCAGTCATGTGTTGGCTAACTCCCAATAAGAATGCCATTTTTTTCTTTATAAATCTAGACTAATATGTAACAAAAATAAAGTTAGAGCAAGACAAGATGTCTCACAGACAGATGTCTCAGGGCACAGGTGGAAATTCAAGTTGACAACACTTGAACACACTAACAAGAGAAACACTAGAAAGTTCTGAAGGCTGTTTCTTTTTAAGGAAATAAAAAAAAAAAAAAAACTCATCCTAAAAAACAGAGGAATCCTGGCTGACTTGTCACCTTGATTTCCGAGAGAAGATTATAAAGCAGGATACAATTTATCATTGTTTAGCTTGTAAAATGCACTCAACAACCAATATTAAAATGATATTAAATAGCAATATTTACTAAAAATAATTTAGGAATTAAACCCCTGTAAAGTTGGCAATATCTGCAAATCAAGACCTCTTCTACTTGATAAAGGTTTAACCTCAGAGATTCTCTATAGCCTATATTATTTAGATTTAAATTAGGCTACATGATTTAAAAATGATTTGCTTATCAAGTCTGTAGTTATATTTGGTCGACTGGAAAATGGTAGGTATTATCTAATATATAAAATGCTGCGGTTAAATCTATGGAAAAGTCTGAAATCCAATACATCTTGTAACCAATTTTTTTTAGTTTCAAGGTTTATTGCATGCATTTAAAATAGTATTATCAAAAGTTTGCATGAAATGCATCACATTTTATTTTGCACATACTTTCTCCAGGTTCACATGATTTTCTTATCTACTTTTGCTACTCCAAATCCAGAATCATCTTGCCTATCACTAATCTTTTATGACTGAGATCACTGAAGTGGTGCCAGAACTCAGTCATGACATTCAGTCTAATGTAGCAATGAGCTTATCTCATTGCTGGAATGTGGACCATTTAAACCAAAGCACTTCATCGAAAGGATGAGATGTTCACCTAAAACGCCCTATTGTAAATATTTCTCACGCATTAAATATTGCAGATAAAAAGTGTCCAAGTGTGCTTTCCAGTGCAGATTATAAGTTAATACACAATTATTTTGTGTCTCTTTTAACTGAGGAAAAGAGTTTTATGTGCCTGTTGCATAAGCGAAGCAAACAAAAATCCTTTCATAATAAAAACGGTAAAGCACCATCATTTAAATAAACAACTACAAATAAATTTTACTTTTTCTGAAATTTCTACATCTTAAAAATGAAACTGGCTTTAAAATGTCAAAAAAGAATGTAGAAAATAGTGGAACATTTTCAAGCTATTCTTGACAAATGCAACAAAAATTTAGAAACTTTAAAAAAAACTACAATTATAGATATTGTTTTTTAAAAAACATTAACTCAACTAATTCTCCCTAAAAGACTCCATCATAGAAAAACTCAGGTAACAACCCACCAGCATAGCAAATGAAAGTGAATTTTTCAACTATTACAACAAAGAATATGGCTTAGATTTCTCTATATGCTTATGCATTTATAACTCAACTCAAAAATATTTTTCAATAGTCAAGTATACATTTAAGAGCCTTTGAAATTAAAAACCAATATATATCTATGTGTGTACTCAAGAGTTCTTCATTTGAAGGCATTTGTGCTGTTATGGTCTCTAAGAGCAACAGCAAAAATATCTACAATTTTTCTCAAACTATTTCTCAGCAAATTTAGAGGAATACCCTACCAGTTTCAAATACTTAGTAAAATAATTGATACCAAATGGAGATAAAATAGAATGAAAGCTAAAATTAAATGGAAGACAGACCAAAAATAAAATGATTTTTAGGTGAGAATTGGCTAATCGATCTAATCCTATATTAGACCTGAAATTTAAATGATTCATTTAATAAAAATTAAAATATCTAACTATATTAATTTATTGTTATTAAATATGAAGGTTATATTAAATAATTATTCAGCTGTGAACTCATATAAAATATGAACTTATCCAAGTAAAGTTCTACAAATAGGCATTTATAATTTCCATGACTTTTGGTGTTGACCTAATATAAAATGTTCAAATATGCTATCCTCTAATTCAATAAATAGCAAGGTGTATACAATGCCATCATCACAATGCAAAAAAGTCACATTTATAAAATTGTACATTGTACATAAACATATAGAAAAAAGTCACATTTATAAAATTGTACATTGTACATAAACATATAGATTGAGCTGAAGGGAATATTATTCTTTAAATTTAAATTGATGTCACTTTGTTTTACAATCCAAATTAACAACATTCTATATTTTGTTAATGGAAAATAGACGTATGTATATGATAAGGATACCAGTTAAGACACTTTTAAATCAGGTTTCTACTAAAGGATAATTCATTTGATTATAATTAATATATTCAAAGAGAAAATGCAGCTATTGACTAAGATAAAAGTTATACTATAAATTACTGTAACTAATATAAAAGGTAAAAATATTTGAAAAAAGCAGAAAAATATTCCTTTAACTATAGCAGAGCAACTGAGATTCTATTGTTTTACTTTTAATTTCTTTGCCACTTGCTTATTTTTAATATTAAGATACTGCTGAAAATAGCTACATAAAATCTAAAATTGTTAATATCTAGCTCCTAGAATATTTCATTGTAAGTTGAGAAAAACCTTACTGTATAAAAGCACATATTAACATGGCAAAATTCAGTAATACTAAAACTAACAATGTTCCAAAAAGTCTATGTACTGTTGAGTCAGTTTCTCTCATGAGAAGTTTTCCATTATATTAAGGACAGCAATTAATCACAATTATTTAATTATTTGGCCATGTTTGCATACCAAACATTTCTAAGAAAAGACTGGTTAAAAATATCAAGGTGTCACATAGTTTTTAAAGTTATGTAACAGATGTCAACTTAAAAAAAAATCACAATATTGTAACATGCAAAAATAATTCCCTCTTAAGAAAGTATTATGCTTAATTATGTGCACGAAACTTCTAGAAAACTTCATTACTTACTGTTAACGGAGTATTACTTACTGAGATTAGCAGTTTCGAGAATTCATCTGTTATTTATCCCGAGGTGTTTTGAAAGTCCTTTCCTCACTGTATACGCCTCAGTGAGACGGTCAACCCTGCTCTGGTCTGCTGAGGGAAACAAAACAGAACAAAAATCTCCATGTCTTCTTTTGGATCATTCTTGTTCTAGTGTATTTTATGTGGCAACAGGCAAGAACTCCACGGTGACAAAAGCAGCAACGTGAGCAAGAAAACTGAATGCTTATTTCATATTTGCTGTATAAAGTCATTTTTGACATGCCTATACAACTGCTTGTGGCAGCTTTCAAACACGATTTCTAATTTAAAAAAAAAAAAAAAAAAATCGCTCCAGGTTCTTTAGAGAAAGCTTGCCGCTGGGAAGTTGATTTTGGCCAAATGCCAAAATCATGTGCAACGGGGCCTCATTAGGGATTCATGGCAACCTTCAGCACTCACAAAAAATGTGACCCAACAGGCTAAATCAGCGACTGAAATTAAAAAGTAAGAGACAAAGACAACTTACTTAATATTCCCTCCAAAGCAACATTAAACTTTTTTTTTGTAATTAAACCCTTGTTAGTCTAATGCACTGTCCCCGTTCTCAAATGATTGTACAATTACTCTTTAAAACTTGCCAATTGCACTTCTAAAGAACACTTTCTTTCTGTGTCAGTTTGCACAAATTTCGCTGTACAGTAAAACTATATTGCGACCAATTCAAAAGGAGAAAATGAAATCATAAAATACGCAACCTACAGTATTTTTAAGTTTTAAACAACCACCACCAACAAAAATAAGTAAACAATAGTCAATACATTTTCAACTTCTACAGAAGTGAGCACGCACCCTTTAAACTGGTATCGTTTGTATGAGCCAATTTCACTGCCACATTTTGCCCCCGAAGTAGATGTGATATGGCGCCTTACCGAGATGTCTTCTGGCTTTTCTGCAGGTCAAAAAGTTTCCTGCTTAAGCACACAGATATTCTTTCAGAAACCATAAAGGCCCTTTTATGAATTCCGCACTGTAACAGGCTGCTTTCCATAGCAGTTGAGAGCCCAGTGCTCAGCTCTCAAGATAAAATGCATGGCTAACACACAATCACTAGGAGAGGTTGTCTCCGGGAGAATTTATCTTAGAACGAAAGAAGCAAAAACGCAGCTTTTTTTTTTTTTAAATAGCAAGGAGGGTGCGGTCAGATGTTAGGTTTTTGCCTGAGAAAAGGGCCCTACACAGCACTAGGAACTACTAAATACTAGCAGAGCAGCCTGGGAAGGGAGCCAATGGAAGGACTTTGTTTGACCCAGCTGCCAATCTCCCCTGAAGCCGTGCGCCAGACTAAACACTCACACTATTTTAACTCAAATCAGGCTACAGCAGCTGTTTGCTTTCCGGCTCTGAGGAGCTCGGCACCCACATGGCCTGTGGAGTTCACCCGCGAGCTTTGCGAGCTGCCTGGCTGAAATCTGTTCCCGGATGGGACCCATCACTGGAGACAAAAAAATTAACCCTACCCCTCATGGTAGATGGAGACTGTTGTTCAGCTTCTGGATCTGGTCCCCGAAAGGCGATTTTTAAATCTTTTCAGTAAGAGCGATGTTTGACATCTTGGGAGAGATTTGGGATTTGCACATAGGACACCTACATGTCTTTTAAATTCTTCAAATGTGTTCCAATTAATACTAAAATAGCCATGTATGTAGAAATAACACTCCTATACTACAATTCTAAGAATAAAGATGGTGACCAGTCATGCCAACCCAACACCTTCCATCCTGGAGAGCTGACATTCTAGAACCTAAGACCTCATTCTAGAATGTCTCCTCAATGTTATCATCCAGTTCTGTAAAGTTCCTCCAGAAGCAACAGTGATGTATACACGTTTATTGCCTTCTATGAAAAATAGGTTAAATGACCCTATTCATTTTCCAACTATTTCTAATTTTATTTAGTTGCAAGTCCATGTGCAGAAATCACATTGTAAGGGATGGAGAGATGACTCAGTGGCTAAGAGCACTGGCTGTTCTTCTAGCAGATCCACATGGCAGTAAACAATTATTCATAATACCAGCTACCAGGGATCTAACGCCCTCTTCTGGCTTCCATCAGTATTGCATGCATGAGTGCAATTACACACATGTAGGTAAGCATTCATACACATAAATTTAAAAACAATTTTTAAAGAAATCACATTATGAGTTATAAAACATTGCAATGTGTTCATTGGTAGCATGTAGTAAAAGGAAAGTAGGAAGAAGTTTGTCAGAGGCAGTCTAATTTATGTAATATTCAAAATTATAGTTGTAACAGGAGGAAGAGATTTGATAATTATGATCAATTATACAACACATAGAAGCCAAACATGGGGCATGTGGGAAAATTAGTAAGTCGTTCATCGTGTGGAAGAGTGGAAGAAGTCACAAGGAGAGCAAGAACAGGAACTGCAAGTATTTTTACTTCTGACCAACTTATTGGGAAATCACAGTGAGGAAGGCCAGCATCCTTTTATTTATGGACTTATTTATTTTATTTATGGTCTTAAGGTTTCATCAGGCAGTAAAAGACTTAATTTTTTATTTTTACATAAATAACTTTAATCTGGCTGGGATGAGCAAGAATAAAATATTTCTGAAATATTCTGAAAGCGTTCCCATGAATTTTTTTGCAGCTTTGCAACTCTGATTTTTTTTTTTTGCCACATGTTTCTTTCTAATGAATTGATCATTACATTTCCAACTTTCTGAAATGGCCAACAACCATAGAAAGACATTTCTTTAGGCACCTGCTTGAAACCAACAGCTCCAAACAACTGTTAGCGATATTTCAGGGCTGAAGCTCTGAGTATTTTGCTTTGCTTCTACTTTCGTACCAAGTGAGTCATGTTTTTGTAGTGTGTGTGTGTGTGTGTGTGTGTGTGTGTGTGTGTGTGTGTGTATTTATGTGTGTATATGATATGGTGTGTACATGCTCATCTGTGTGTGTGTGTGTGTGTGTGTGTGTGTGTACATGTGGAGGCCAGAAGTCAACATTGGGTATCTTCTTCAATCATCAGCTACCTTATGTTTTTTCTTTTTTCAAATACATGTTTTATTGAAATTTTGTGTTGTTTCATACAGAACATCTCTATCAATCATGTTTATACCCAAGTCCCCACCAGCACCATCCCACAGCTCCCTTACTGGAGCCCATACACTTTATCATCCCTGTTAAGGCCCACTATGTCAAGTCAATGTCCTCCATGTAAATACATCCACTGATAGCCACCTTATTTTTAAAGAGGAAGTCTCTCACTGTGCTGGAGCTTACCTGTTTGGGTCAATTAGTTAGCCAATGAGTCCCTGGGATCATCCTGTCACTGCCTCCCCAGAACCTGGGCTGTATTTTGCCTAGCTTCTTATCTAGGTGCTAGGGATCTAAATACAGATCCTCATGCTTGTGTGTAGCCAACATTTGATTGATTGAACAGTCTTCCCAGCATAAAATGATTAATTTAATAGACAATGCTATTCATTCATATCAGAGGTAGCAAATATGCTGACAGTTCATGAATTAACAGAGTTGTATGGATACAGTTAAACTGAATGATCAAAGTCTTAAAAATGCATGTCATGATGAAGTTGCATAGCACATGTGTTATTCACCTTATTCTGAATGTGATACATGAGTAAATCCACAAGGTTCCTATTGGAGCTGGCTTCATATGTATTTGCGTATGATTTAATGCTCACAGTTTTCATGGAATTAAAGGAAAAGCTGAAGAATGGCTTCTCTTGCGCTTTTTCTGCAACTTAAGAAAATATTAAACTTACTTCTCTAAATGTTCATCAATGATATCTTGAATAATCACCGTTATCACCACTGTTTGTCCTTGTGTATATGCAGTACCCGTGGAACTTTATATTACCTTAGTATTGACTTCCTTTGCACTGCTTTTCTGTCACAAGTATCATGGAATGAATGTCATATGTTAAATTTGTTTCTCCCAGCACCTCAAAGTATGACATATGGAGAAAGAGGTTTTGCAAATGATAATTACTTAAAGAGGACATTATGGTGGCTGATAATTCAAAATGATTGGTATCTTTCATACAAAGACAAGATCAAAATACAAAAATACCTAGAGGCCTGACTATGTACCAACCGAGAGAGCAGTGCCCATAAGGAAGATCAGAAGACACCAATCCTGTCTTGTGATAATAGATGCCATGCTTCCAGAAGATGGAAAAAAAAAATTGTTTTAGCTTCCTGGACTGTAGTAAAACAAACAAACAAACAAACAAAAGCCATAGTATTCAGGAACATGAAAGATGAAATTGTTTTATTTGAGCACATTCATTTCTACACTCGAGTACTTGATTCTGTATAAGAGATATAATGCAATGCTGAGAATTAAGGAAAATGGAGTAGTTACCATTTCTCTTTGATAGCTGTATTTTTACATTTTGAATTGGAACATTGTTTTAAATTTCCTAGTCAATAGTAAAATGAGATTTTCTAATAATTATGAGTTTAACTTCCTCTTTAGAATAATCAAAAAATGAAACTTTTGAGTCTGCAAGACATTTTTTGATATACACATTTTACAATCAAGATGTATTAGATAAGAAGTTTGTATACATAAAGATTTCTAAACAACAAAAATTTAGTCTTTATAAAAGGATTTCAATAACTACAAAAAGCAGAAACTATAAAAGAAGGAATCAAAGAAATGTGAGTATCCTGGAAGCCAGCATAAAAAAACAGAAGGAATCTGCTGAGACACAGTAAACAGAAAGTACAGGGTCAACAAGAAGACACTCCTCTACAGACAATCCTAATGAATGGACAGACATTCACAGAGTTGTCAAAAGTGAAATAGTTGTAAGAAATGTACTTCAGTAAGAATATTTAGCTGTTTGGGGGTAGGCAGGATTCTAGGATGGACCATAAAATTATGTTCCCACCAACTGGTGTAACTTCCTATCTTCCCCAAGAGGCTAGATAAAACCTGGAGGTTTTGGAAAATGCTTGTGGTAATGGTCAATGAGATTTCCACAACTGTATGGTCTTAAACACCTAAAAGGAAAGTATAATCAAAGAGTAAAGTCATCAGTATACTTCTTTGAGAGTTCAAAGGATTTCACTTCCCAGACATTAAGCTTAAGTCCATATAAAAGTTAATTATGAGGCTGGAGAGGTGGTTCAGCAGTTAAGAACACTGGTTGTTCTTGAGGAAGACCTGAGTTCGAATCCCAGCATCCACATTGCAGCTAACAACTGTCCGTAACTCCAGTCCCAGGGGATCCAACAGCCTCTTCTGACCAATGTGGGCATTTCACAACAGGGGTGCACTTACCTGTATAAAAAAAGTTATTTAGACAATTATTTCTTATTGATGATTTTGTTCCTGATCAGAAAGTGCTACTCAGATGTAAGACTTCAAATCTTGATCTGCAATACTTAATGCCCACCTGTGGCTAAGGGAGAAAACCTGCTTTTGTATTAAAATGATGGATAAAATTTTCTCCCCCTATCTAAAAGCCTTTGAGCAGGAACTGATGTTGATTCTAACCACTCCAACAGCTATCAAAATACCTGAAAGCAAATCCTGAATCCATCACTCTAGAGTCCAGCCTTGGCAGACAAAAGAAAACTGAGGAGGAACCCAATAAAGGGATGATTTGGAAGCCCTTGTCAAGAAATTCCAATGGACTTTCATATGAACATTTGACAATTGCCCTGCTCTGACTTTTTTCTAGCTCCCTGTCTAGAGCTAATAATGCTAATTGCCCTTGCCTTTCTTCTCCTTCACATCTCCTATTCACCAGTCAAAACCCCCTTCAGATAAGAGTTATGCAATTTGGGAATCTTTTAGATAGACCCACTGAAGGGGTACCCCAATTGCCTCACCCTTCCTCCCTGTTCAGCATGGAAGAAACCAGAGCAGTATACATCCCGATTCCCTATCACAATGTCCTTGGGCCTCTTAGTGACCTACTCTGTTCCACAGGCCAAAAATGTCGAGAGTATTTGTCAGCTTTTATCTAATCCTTAAAAGATTTTAGGGTTACTGCCTCAGAGGGGAGAATGTCAGAGTAGCCAAAAGCCCCATTAAAAAAAAATAAAAGATGGAGTACATGAAGTTATCAGAATAAAAGTGATGGGGAGATACGGGAGGAGTTGGAGGGGAGGGAGTGGGCATGGATTTGTTCAAAACACCTTATATACATGTATGAAATTCAAAATAAGTTTTTTTTTTTTTTAAAGTTACAGTGAGAGGCAGGCATGGTGGCGCACGCCTTTAATCCCAGCATTCAGGAGGCAGAGGCAGGCAGTTCTCTTTGAGTTCAAGGCCAGCCTGGTCTACATAGTGAGTTCCAAGACAGGTTGGGCTACAGGGAGACCCTGTCTCAAAAAGACAAAAAAAAAAAAAGAGTTACAGCAAGAAAGAAGAAAAGATGGGAATAGCAAAGTACTTAACCTGTGCAGAAGAGCTGAGGCAAAGGTGAGTGAAAGCACCAGGGCAGAGAGGTAATGTTTTCCATAGCAACGATGTTAAGTTTGTTCGCATTCACTCAGGCATCTTTTTATCTGCTTTCTCAAAAAATTATGTAATTCTGAGTTGAGGAGGGACATTGGACTAAGTGTTAGGTGAAATCTTTTTAAAGAAGGAGTAGCCTCTGCTCCCACGCAGCTGGTAAACTGGGAAGACTAAGAACTTGCAAACTGAACAATCAGTTCTGGAGATAATGGCACTGTGCTTGTTGAGTATACCAGCGTGTTGAGGAGGTGATTCCCAATGATCTTGTAAATACAATAGGATATTACAGAAAATTAATAATTAGCATTGACTTCAAATACTTGCAATAAATTATTGTAAAAGGTGCTATCATTTAAAATGCCATATTTTTTTGTGATGGTAGAGTTGGATTATGTCACTGCCTTAAAATGCCCAAGCCCATCTTTGTCTATGTGAATATATGATTGTTATCTTCCTTGATATTTCTTTGAAAACACATTCCTTATTATTTCCCCATTTTTGTTGAGACCGAAAAGATCAGTATTTCTTGAAATTCTAACTTTTTCAAATATAATAGAGGAGAGAATCTTTGTGCATGAATACTCATTGCCTCATGAATACACCAAAGTATATTATAGTGGCTTTTACATTAAGGAAATGTACTAATAATAACACAGTACTCTGAATATCTGCTGTTAAGTGAAAAACTTTGAACACCTGTTTTTGTACTGACAAACATCCTGAAAACACGGAAAAATGATTTCAAATAAATGTTAAAAATTGGTTGAATGAATTTATGAAACAAAGAAATTATATGGAAATTAATCTAATAATCATTTTCCACACTATTTTTACCAGTTAAAACATCATGTACAGTCATAAAAGTAGGATTTTATTTTAACTTTTATCCAAGATATCAAATGAGGGTTCACACAGACTCATAAATACATATAGAAGCAAACAGTATATTAAAGTATTAGAAGAATTTTATTATTACTAATGTGATCATGGTTTTATAAAAGCATCATATTCTCAGCATGAATAATTTTTAATCATTCCATTTTCTAAATACAAAAGCCTAAGTCTTTGAGGAATTCTTGAGAAAAATTTATTTCTCATCAAATATTATCCATGTCTAAAAAAGAATAAAAAACAAACTAAATAGGAGGAATGGATAATACTAATATCCAAAATTTATAATTAAACTGAATTATTGAGTAATATTCTTCAATATAATTATCAGCAACACTCAAAATTTGCTTAAATATAAAGGAATTGGAAGAATTTTCTATAAGCTCTTCTAAAGAAAATTCAAAGCAAGGGGGTACATCTTAACTCATCCAGTGAAGCAAGAATTACTTTAATACAAAGACTAGATAAAGATACTTAGAAGAAAGAAAACTATGGATCTGTATCTTTTAAAAATATGGAGAATATCCTCAATTGAAAAAACCACCAATTTATAAAGGAGGGATACAGAAACATCGAGTTATTTTTCCCTGTATACAAGCATTTTCAACATTTGAAAATCAGTTACTGCAAAAACATCTCATCAATGAACTAAATAAGAAATATCATAGGACAATATCAAATGATTCAGAAGATACAGCATTTGACAAACTCAGGACTCAGTCACGATGGAAAAATCTAATTTTCAAATTGAAATATGCATATCTATGATTTCAAAGCCAGCATCCAGCTATTAAAGACATGTGACTTTTGTCTTTCTGAGTCTGAATTACCTCCCTCAGGATGATTGGGTTCAGTTCCATCTATTTACCTGAAGATTACATAATCTTATTTGTTTTAAAGCACTGAATAATAATCCATGGGCATATGTATCACAATTTCATTATTCATTAATCAATGAACATTGTTTCCAAAATTTTGGCTATTATAAAAAGAGCAGCAATGAACCTGGATAAACAGTTATTTCTCTAGTAGGGTATAGAGTCTTTTAGGTATATGCCCAAGAGTGGTATGGTTGGATCATATGATAGTCAGGTGTGGTGAATGACCATAAGGAAAAAGTTCTCCAGAAAGCTGGTCACTTACTCATATGAATTCACAACAATGGTGGCAGCATGCACAAGTCCATGAAAGCTCAAATCAGAAAAAAAAAAAAAAAAAAACTCAGAGTAGACATGAAGTAAATAAGACGCTCTAACACCACTTAAGGAAATTGTGGTCAGGATGGATACTGGGAGGGGCTGAGACAGTTTCATTCCAGCATGGAACTTTTGGTAGTTTGACCATGTTCCAGTTGATGGACCCATACTGAAGGGCATTTGGAGACACAAATTAGTCTCTCTCTCTCTCTCTCTCTCTATATATATATATATATATATGATATAATTACATATATTACAATATTGAGCAGGGGACACTAAGGGGAGGAGGGGTAGGAGAGGGGATGTAAATACCATCAAATTATATTGTGTGAAAATCACAAAAATTTAAGGGGACTTTTGTTTAATTAATGACTGACATCGACAAAAAGTACCTACAGCCACAGCCCATGATGAAAACATAGATGCTTCCTCCCTATGACTGAGAGACTGTGATTCCCTGTCTCCCCTATTATTCAGCACCATACAGCTGCAATAAGTCAAGAAAAGTAACTAAAACTTAAGTACTGGAAATGATACATAAAATCTTGTCTGATTATTTGATTATCTATGCAGAAAATACCAAAGAACTAGTACAACAGACTTTCTGGACACAAGGTTGATACACAAACATCGTTGCCTTCCGCTTTACCAGTCATGGTACACTTTTGAAATTAAAAAAATTTTAAATATCACTTTTAGCCAGGCATGGTGGTGCACGCTTTTAATCCCAGCACTCAAGAGGCAGAGGCAGGCGGATCTCTGTGAGTTCAAGGCCAGCCTGGTCAACATAGTGAGTTCCAGGACAGCTAGGGCTACAGGGAGACCCTGTCTCAACCCCTCCCCCCAAAAAAACCTATATCGCCTTTGATAATATTTTTAAAAATGCTTAAATTTAAGCAGAATATGCAAAGTAGGTATATACAGAATAATATGAAATACTGATAAAATTTTCAAGAATGATCTGAATCAATACCTGCATTTGTTCTATTAGCTTAGTAAGTTTAGAACCAAAGCTACAGTGGTGGTGGAGTATCTCTGGTACCCAGATCTTGGTTTCCAATGCCATCTTCCAACAAATGAGATAGGTCTCCTTAGAGAAGTGATGTTTTGTTCTAGGACTTCACAGGGCTCTACAAGATGTGCTTGCAGTATCTTATTATACCACAAAAGCACACTAAAAACAAAATACAGCAGAATGTTGCCAGAGAATACCAAAGGGACATAGATCACTGTTACTGAAGTCCCAACGTTAAAGCTGGAATGGCACAAGTAAAGTAGCAATGAATTATAACAAAACTGGTATCCATCAGCCTATCTTAACATAAGTAAATGATTAGACAAGTCACTTTCTGTAGAGAGTAGACAAATATCTTACAGGAAGAGTTCCAAGTACCTCATGTACACATTCTATTCTTAGGGAGACAGAAAAAAACTTCCTACTCATTCTCAGCAGGTTTTCCTTAAAGATGACAATATTAGAAGTAGAAGAGAGAAATTGAATACTTTTATAGAAGTCTTCCTTCCCCAAATGTAAAACCCCAATCTAAGTATGAGAAAAATATCAGGAAAATTCCAAATGAGGTATATTTTACAGAGTAACTCATTAGTAAACCTCTAACAGGCCAAAATCATTAGAAATCAGGAAAAATCTGAGAAACTGTTTTAACTAAAAACAGTTTAGAGACAGACCTACAAAATGGAATGTGGTATCTCAAAAGGAATCCTAGAACAACAACAACAAAGTTTTGAGAAACCTAATATAGTATGGATTTTATATTAATTTTTCAGTTGTGTTCCATTAATTGTGAAAATTATGTTAATATAACAAGACACTAGATGCAGAATATATAAAAACTCAAACTTGTACAAAACTTGTAATAATTCTACAAACATAAAATGCACTAAAATTAAAAGTTTATTAAAATATATTAAATACTTCAGACAAAAGGTGATTAATCCCACCATTTCCTGGGTCATATATTCAAAGATTTTTCAAGTGTGGAAGTAAAGTCTAGAAATTTCTGAGAAATATGAATTGAACTTGTAGAACAACTGCCTTGATTTACGTTATTGGCATTAATTCTCATCTTAAATATTTAATTTATTTCAATTCTTTTAAACATAAATGTTGGTTCAGATTTCTCCTTTTCTCCTTGGCTGCCTTTTTTTTTCTGGCTATACTTCCTTTATTTGAAAATCCCACTGCCTCTAACACTGGGGTGACCACCTCTGTGCCTTCTGCCAGGCCCCTATTGCGTGGTACTTCACACTCCATTTTCAAATGCCAGTATCTGCAGCACTATAAGCTAGTCACCTCTCCCTGATAATTGGAGTCACAAGAAACCTCAAAATATGACAGCACTTTCCAAGGAAAACCTGGAATGAATGAACTAACATGGGCTACAAATATGTACTGAAAAAGAAAGTCTCTCCATTGAAAACAAACAAAACATTCATATTAAATTTTTGGTTAAAACTTAAAGACAGTGGCATAACATGCACTGGAGTGGAGAATGGATTCCAATGAAACACCCATTTTCTTCTGACTGTTCTATTCACCACAATACTTTTTCATCTCACAAAACAATCCCATTACTCTTCAAATTTACACCCTTCATATACAAAGCCCACTGCACCACTGAAATTTCCAGTCAGTAACTATCAAGTCCCATGTGAAACAATGTACTAAAGGCTGTCAGTATTTTAGTTTCAAAATTATAAGTTTTCTCAAAATTGTTGATTGCATTAGCCGTTGTGGCAGTCATCTAAAAAACACAATGAAACATGGGTTACTAGGCAAATCAGAATGAGGTAAAGCTGAAGAGAAATGTGGTCATAAAGGCATAACCTTCAGATGTCCTCCTGGAGAATACGGCATCTCCAATCTCACAAATATCATCATGATTAAACAGAAGAAATATACACTTCCATTAGGGACCACAACCAAGGCGCAAAGCATGCTGTGTGTCTTATGAAATACTTGCTTGGTGGAACCTCTCAATCAGCCCTAGGCCTTCAGTACCCTCCTAGTCACCCCCTCAGGCTTTCCTACATCACCCCAAATCCTTTATCACCCCAAATCCACGTTTCCTCCTAGTCCTCCTAGCCCCAGGCCTTCAGTATCCTCCTAGTCACTCCCTCAGGCTTTCCTACATTACCCCAAATCTTTTATCACTCACAAATCCACATTTCCTCCATTCCTGAGGTTTTAGATCAAATTTCCTAAGCAATGAATTTCCAATCCAAATTATAGTTTTCTTAGGCTGGCTGATTTTGGCAGGCCTTAAGCAAAATCTTAATCTGATAACTTGAGTAAATTAATTCTAAGTAAGTTGCAAATGGCTCACAGCCTAAATTTACCAGAGAATATGAGTATGTGATAATCAAATATCTGGGAGATACAAAAGAGCATATTGAAATGGAAACCTGATTGTTCTCTATTTACACTCAATTTTCTTTGGTTCTTCTCTCTCTCACTCTGTATCTCTATTGCAATCTCTAACTCTCTCATTACTGGATCAGTAATAATTCCACATTCCCTATTTGTATGGGTATATGTACCTCATCTTTCAATTGCTAGACATGAATTGTTTTTCTCAAGATAAATGCAACTTCCCCATTCAGTAATATTTAAAGTATTAACATGAAATAGTCTTCTTTGTTGATGATGGTTAAAATCTTTTGAGAGGAAGGAATTCAAAAAGATTCAAGGTTACATTTCTAACTCCTGTTAGTAATATGTCACAAATTTAAAATAGGAACAATGCATCTGAATTTATCATAATTACCTACTTTTAAAAATATTATTTAATCACTTAATCCATCACAAATAGTAACTTTTGATGAACATAACTTCCTTCCCTGGAAATAACCTTCTTTTGTAAGTAACTAGTGATATTTGCATTAGCTTTCAATGCAAAGCATATAATTATATACTATATACTTACCTCCAAGATTTTTATATTTCATTAGTAACAATGATAAACCTTATGTTTTTATGAAAACCAAAATTATATTCATTTTTGTTTCTACATGCCAATTATTATTCTCAGTACTTTGTGTTATGATGATTAATTTAATATTCAAAACAAAATTATAAACTGGATTTATATAAACTTGATTTAACAGAGTTGGCTCTGTGTTTACATGGGTTCTACACCCATGGATTCAAAAAGCTGTGATTTGAAAAGATTTGAGAAAATTTGCATGTATACTGAGCTTTATAAGACTATTTTAAAATCATTGTTTTGTTCCCTAAATAAAATACTTTAATAAATATCCAGAGACATTATAAGTTGTACATAAGGTACTATAAGAAATCTGGAAATAATTTTTATCAGGGAGCCCATACAAATAATGCAATATTTTGTAAGAAAGGCTTGAAATTTTTGGATTTGGATATCTGAAAGGGTCCTGGGATTAATGCCCTGGAAATACCAGGGGGAAGTTATATTTGCAAAGTAAGATTTGGACAACTTAAGAATCTTGTCCAGGACTACACAGTAAGTTATTTAAAAATCACTGCATGAGCTTGTAAGCATATATGAAATTTCTGTTCCTTCACGAATATGTGCATCTGCAGGTTACATTGAAAGAAAATACAGCTTTGAAGCCAGTACCAAATATGAATTATAGATGGACATTGATAGCATTTCAAACTTAATCGTTAGTGGTAGGTAAGATTACAAAGTGGGAGTTTGATACTGAAAGACTAATCTGTGAAAAACATTGTGATAACCTTGGATTAATCTGGAAGGCTGTTGGTGAAAGGGCCACCACAGCCTGGAAGAACAATAAAGATTATTGCTACTTCCACATAACTTCCTATAAGTATCAGTCTACAGTAGAACTATTGGCATCAAAGTCAATCTTTGCCAGGCTTGAGAAAGGCACCCCTGGTGGTACAAGAATGAACTGACGAGATAAAGACAGATGGTAAACACAGCCTCCAAGAATCCTAACCAGCAGGGAAAAGCAAATATGAGTCACACTGATCATTGTAAAATAGGAAGATAAAAAGTAAGATAGATTCGTATCAGAAAAAATTTCTGTATATAATTTAAGAATGTAATCCCAACCCAACACAATTTTATTTATTTCTATTGAATAGATCATCTAGTATTTTCATAGAAACATTGGTAACCACAATGCCACTTAACAGCTAACAACGCAGGGAACATTTGATTAGTTCAATAGCTATAATTGGTAGTTTTAACACCATCTTAAGGTTAAAGACTCTCATAATACATATATGTATTATATATATGTTTGTGATGCATGTACATCATTGTATTTCTCTGTAGCAACTACTAGTCTGACCGGGTTTTCAAGAACTTTTCACTACATGAGCTAATATATACTCAATATTTTACAAAGAATCCCACACTAAAACTATGTACACATATTGAGCCCCATTTGATTGATATAGTGTTTTCTATAAGAAAAAAATGATCTTAAATTATATGGTTATTGGATTATTTTCTCCAAATTATATAACATGGGAAACTTTCTAAGTCAGATTATACAGTCCTTCCATATGTTTATAGAATATTTACCTAACATTCCACATTGTGTTGTCTCCTAGGTCATTTATTCTTTAATGCTTTCTCTTCTCTAACACAGTTTCTATACTGTGTATAAAGAATCTCATGTAATTGGGGCCGTGCACTTATTTATTACTACTTTTTAATTTTCATAAAATGTAATGGTCTGGTGTTTCTCACTGTGTGATACTGTATATTTGTTCTTTATTATCTGGCAGAAATATGACACTAAGGATTTGGAAATGGTAATTTACCCAGTAACTTTTCATCTACTTCATGCTGCATATTTTGGGGTTAAGAAAGTGGACCTGAAGCCAAATGGCTGCATATTTAAAGTACTCCACAGGCCATAGTTAAGTATGTAAAAGTTTAATAAACTTAAGTTTCAAGTTATTTCAGCCAAAAGTTTATGTTCAAGAAATATTACCTGACCATCTTAAAAGTAAACTCTACACATTATGATGGGTGGTTAGGCAAGCACTCCTCTGAGGGTTATAAGGAAAAATGAAACTTGCTGTCCAAGGGATTGGGGTCACCTATGCTGCAGCAATGCTATTTCCAACCCCCTCTACTTATCCTCTTGCTAGTAAAGAGATTGCTGTGTAGTGAGAAATTTTACAGCTGTGGGGAAGACATAAGCCGCTGGCTAAGAAATAAAACAACAGCTCACATTAAGTTTTGGTATTCTGCATTGATCTTCAATTTTAACTATTTAAGCTGTTTCTTCTGTAAAAGTGATTTGATGCAGAAGATTAACAAATATTACCAAAAATCCATCTAATGCCATAAATAAAAGTCACATCTTTGGAGGGGGAAGACTTTTAGTACCACTATGGCACATGCTTCCCTGTCAGTATGGAAACTATTATTCCACGGGTATATCTGAAACCAACATCACATCTACCAACAAAGAAACTGACAGAATTCCTGTGCTATATTTTTAGAACTTACACTGAATGAAAAAGACAAAACAAGTTATCAGTTGCTGTAAATGCTGCCTAAGAAATATAATAGAATTCAGTGAAAATAAAATATGATGCTGGAAAAATTAAAAATTAATCTCTCCCTCAGTGGATGTGGAGATGGGAAGTGGTTGCTTAGCCTTTGCAGGGATGTAGACACTACACAGGGGCAGTGAAAACAATTTGCAGAGCTTCTAGTTTAATTTTAAAAATTATAACTAGGTAAAAAACTGGTATTTCCATTTAAAACTGTGAGCAAAAAATTTTTTAAAGTGCTCCCAAATCCTGACACAATAATTAACCCAAATCCAGCTAATAACAAATTAGCAGTCTATATTTTAATAAAATTTTATTTTTTATTTTCCTGAATGACTTATCTATTTCAAGTTTGGCAAGAGAAACGTGGACATATGACAAAGCTGTTTTGAACAGATTTTCTACTGAATAACTTTTCTAGTTCAAAATGGTTACAAGGTATAAATTTTACAACTAACTCCACCTGGAATACTAATAAAAATAAATCCACTAAAACTATGTCATTCCTTTAGAATTTTTGCTTTAATGACATTTATACTAAAACTGCACCATGCTAGATTAAAAATAGAAACATTTTTATACCATCAATGTTGATGAATTGAAAAGTCATTGACTCTCTCCACTGTTTCCAGGAGGTAAGTAGTATGTAAATATAGGATTATAGTACATATGTGGTGGTCAGTAATAATCATCACCTTGATTGAATCTAGAATTACCTGAGAGATGGGCCCCTGGCTTCCCTATGCGGCTTTATCTTGATGATAAACTGGGGTGAGGATACCTGTCTTAAGTGTGGGTGGGATCATTCCCTGGGCAGGACATCTTGGGCTTCAGTAAATGAAGAAAGAGAGCTGTGCACTGCCATCCATTGCTCTCTGTTCCTGGCTGAGAATTCAAAGTGAGGAATGCATCAAACGCCTACCCTTTGACTTCCCCACCAAGTGGACTGTACCCTTTTTCTTTTTCAATTTTTTTTGGAACCAATAGGAAAAGAATATAGGACAACATAAAATCCCAAAGTGATTTTGATTATTGTATAAAGCTTACAAATTTCAGGAAACTGAATCTAAAATTGGTGGCACTGTTTTTGAAATTTGACTAGCTAAAGAAAAATGGAATTTGTGTCACCGTGACCCTGTAACATTTTCTTGGGCATTTGATGAGGTGAAATGGCCGAGAATTGGCCAAGAGCAGTGCATCTCTACTCTGTGCCAGAAGTGATTCTGTATCTCTCTTCCTCTATTTGTGCTTTGCTCTCTCCACCCACTACCACAAGCTCTGATTTCTACAGTGAAATTTCTGAATAGGATGAGTAAAACTGAGACACCCTAAATAAATACAGTGTTGACATTCAGTGTTGTAAACACAGTAAGAAAAATAAAAAACCCAAGACACTAGATACCATTTTGTGAACAAAATTGTTTTTGTAATCATTTAATAGTCCTTTAAACATCAAGATAAATTAACTATTGCCTGCACATGTAGAAGACTTTGACAATCTGAACCATAATCAAATTTTAAGAGGTTGAAAACTATATCTTACTATGAAAGCCATTGTTACATTCCTGAATGCAATCCTCAGAAACTCCAGGACTGCAGTGGCACAAATACATATGGCCTAATCACATAGTCTATCACATACATTTCTGTCTTTCAGATTAAATTTATCAAAATAAGATAGTAGAAGTGAACAGATTTTAGTCCAGTCGAGTTCATGTTTCAGAACTACTTATGAGCTAACACCATAGCATGTGTTTTGTAGGCATCTGACTTACAAGTTACAGTGACAGAGTGAAACAGAACTTTGTTATACGTCGCTATTCACTTACTTTGCTGTGTAATTCTTTCTCTTCTCTGTTTAAATCCTGACATTGGGAATCTTCATCTCAGAAGCAGTTCCTAAAAAGGATGTTTAGATTGTAAAAAGACTGCTTAGGTGTTACATGTAAATATTTATCTTAAATGTAGGTGGGTATTTTTAAGTCATATTCAAACTTTATTATGGAATTTACATACAGAAACTCTCAGCAAACTGTATATCAATTCTAAGTATGCTTAATGTTTATTGGATTCTATCAAGGGATCAAATATGTACATATTTTCCTTTGAAAAGTATTAAATTTGCATTTATTCCTTTGTCCTTGGGTTAGCATCTAGATATTGTTGTTTCTACTAATGATGTTGTTTTTTAAGCACCTACTTGAGGTGATAAGAGGTCCTAACTGGCTAAATGAAAATCACAGCTTTCAGTTTCTAAGCTGAAGTGTCAAATCAAGTACCTGTTTCATTTACTGATCACTCATGGGAGAAACCAACAATCACAAATATATGTGCTTTTATTTCTTGCCTTAGCATACTTGATGTGATAACAGCAATTTTACTTAATTAACTGGCCAAGATATTGCTCCCAGTGACTGCCATGAAATACATGATTTTGTTTGGACGTTCAGATTATTATCTTATTAGTGCGTACATGAATATATGGATGGATATAAAGAATCCCAACTGTCTCTGTTCCAGTGTAGCATCACTATCTCTAGTAAGAGTATAGTATTTGCAGAACTGATTGAAAAAACAAAACAAAACACAGAATCAACAAAGTAGGAGAGGTTTATTTATAATCCATTCACATATCAGTATAAAATTTTGCCATTGGACTAGTTAATGCAAACCACAAAGATCACTTGAGAAATTTGCAATCCATTGATGAAAGCCCTCTACATATAAGTCTACAATAAATGATAATCTATGATATAATGACATTAGTGACAACCACTGGAGCTCTTTTCTTTTTGAGTTGATCAGAGATGTACTATTGAGGTAAATTTATGCCATACCTAAGTGAAAAATTTGCACTTTAAACATGGCATGAGAGACAGGGAAAACAATTCAGATTAAAAAAAAAAACAACATAACAACGATTAGTTGGCAGAGAACAAAGTAAAAAGCGAGAACTTAATGAGGAGAATTAATCTCAGTTCTAGTGAGTAGAGGATGAGCAATGATAATCATGTTTATAAGGGTACTTGATATCCCATTCGTAGCTAATGGAGATATATTATTGGGAATTTAACCCTAAAGCTTGGGCTAGATATCCGAATTGGCAGCAAACATAGAGTTACTTTCATGGGTTTAGCTTGTGTGCATTTGTGACGACAAGAGTGTTTGCACTGAATGGTCAAGAAGAATGAACAGAAACATTCAGCAGAGAAGGAAGAGAAATAAGAGAGAATGTTCACAAGTTACGAGAATGTAAATGCTTCAGAGAGTGGCTGGCATAGTCAAACGACACTAATACTAAGCACATTTGACTAGTAGCAGGCCATGAGCTCTCTTTGGGAGAACAGTTTCAGTGACATTATACAGAAACCAAATGAGTTAGGGAATATTGATGCCTGCCTCTTTTGAAACATTTAAAATGAATGGGAAAAATCATTGAAAAAGCAAGGATCATGAGTGTGATAGCTCACTGGGAGAACACATGCTTTGCATGTAGAAAGCCTTGGGCTGTATCCTGAGCACCAGTCAGAAAACCAAAATCAAAAAACAAAACCAGAGAGCTAGAGAGATGGCTCAGTGGTTAAGAACATTGGCTGCTCTTGTGGAGGAACTGCGTTCCATTCCTAACAACCACATGACAGCTACTAGCCATTCATAATTCCAGTTATAATGCCCTGCTGCCCTTATATTCCTGTTCCTAATGACTATGATTGTAACAGACTAAATTGTAAAGATGGCTTCTAACAAAAAGTTCTGTGTTTCAGGAAAGAGACCCCAGATCATCCCACAGACAATGATTTAACTAACATCAAATGCAGCTACTTCTTGGTGGCTTGAGAAAAAAGAGTGCTTAGTAAAATTAACAAGACCAGATACACCTGCATGGTTGGAGATAGCAGCACCAGCCAGTAACTAACAGCTAGCAGACAGTCAGGTTCAGAAACTAAAAAAGCACAGGTCTGAGATGGACATAGTGGAACTTTAATGGCTCTTATTGGATGAGCAGCACATGATCATCAACCTGTTGGGACGGGGGTGGCACATGCTGAGAGCCTCTGGGTCTTGCATTGGTTGGGCCATGGTACTCTAGAGAACTGACAAAGCTCAACAGACAGCTCAGCGTTTGTCCAGTTTCCACCATGGTGCCACAAATACCCCTAGACAAAGGAGTTTGACTGTTTTTATAAAACTGTCTTGGAAATGCCTTCATCTCTTGGAAGTTTCACTTTGCCCCAATTTCTCATTTTTCTATAATTCTCCTTACTAAAGTTTACTTCCACACTGCATTCTTCCAAACGAGTCTATGTGCTTGACTTTCATTGGCATGGGCATGAGACAACAAACTCAGCCTCTGTCTCAAGTTGGCCTTTGGTGACTACTGAGAGTCCGGACACCTTAGGACGCTGGGGCAAGCACAACCGACCAAGAAAAGTCCTGTGGTAGTAAAAAGAATCCCGGTACAATTAACACATGGTTTCTATAAATTATAAAAAAAAAAGCCCTGTAGTATTTTTGGAAACTTTATTTTCAAGTCTGAATCATTTAAAACTATAAATGCTTAAAAGAGAAATTCAAATAGTGTTTTTTTTTAAGAAAAAAAGATGACGATATAATTTGCAAGGCCCATGCTAATTAAAAAATATGCTTCATGTGTGGCATGGTGGCACACTCCTTTAATCTCAGCACTCAGGAGACAGTCAAGCCTGGCCAACACAGTGAGTTCCAGACAGGCTGGGGCTAGGAATCACTACAAAAATTACACATATAATTACATGTGCATATATATGTGTGATATATATATATATATATATATATATATAATTTAAATTTGACCAAAATTGGTCAGTACCAAGTGACAATAAGAAAATACCAATAATATTTGAGTCTTAAATTTAGAATTTCTCATTTGCATATAAAATACCAAGTTGTAAATTAGTTGAAAGCTCAGTATGTGATTTGCAATCTGAATATTAATGTTCTCCTATTTTAAAGGGGTTTTCAGACTCAGTTCTTAGGTTGCTCTGCCTTTCAATTTTAAGTATCTATTGTATGTACAACATCATTAATAGTAAGCAAAGCACAGCTTCAGAACAGGAAAATGTTAGTAGAATATTATATTTCCCAATAATAATTTTTTTACTGAATGTGTACTGACTAAAAGGAAAGCAAAGCCTAATTAAAGAAAATGAAAGATAAAACATATGACTACCTTGCAGAAGTGTGGATAAACAGCTGTCACCTTGGTGATATTGAGGACAAGTGATATGAAGGTATGCAGAATTCTCATGGGTACCGGTGAGTCATAAAGTGGATGAATACTATTAGGAAGAGGACACCTAAGCAGAGGCATAATGATAGATCATGGTAAATCTGTTTTGATTATCTAAGTCAAATGAGAACTAGAAACCTTCCAAGACTGGGACTTCAGTGAGTCATAAGATGAAGAAGACAGTTTGAGTGCTTGCAGTAAATTATATGTTGGCAGTAACTTCTAAGCTCTCTCACAGTGAAAGCCAGTTGTATTCAGTGCTATTCAATATTTTACTGTCACAATAGTTTTTGAATTTTCATACTCCAAAGCATGAAGTACATGCTTTACTTGTCATCTGCAAAGTGGCACTGGCAAACGCCTAAGAGTTTAAATCTTAGAAGTATGTTTTCAGTGTATTGCTGTTATATAGATAGCCAGTGGTCAATTGTCTGCCTCCTTCTAGAGGACAATATTTCAGAGCCTAAAACGTAGCAAGCTGTCCTCTGATGTTTCACCAAACTGAAAATCTCTTTGTTAAATCACTGCTAAAATATACTCGCAGTAATTGCTTATGAATCAATATTCCCAGAATATGTTCATTGATCTGATGTAAAACGAAGATTCCTCTAGTAAATAAATTTGGTAAGCAATGGGGTAAGCAAGATTAATCATCTTTCTTTGCTACTAGAGATTAAAGAAAACACTTTGAAAATATTTATACTATGATATTTAATGGGGGAGAGGTATAAGGTGTTGTCTCACAAAGGAGCTCTGGTGATAGAAGTGTTCCAGATAACACACATTGGAAAAAAGTGAAAAAAATAAATTTCTACTTGGCTTAATTTTAAGTGCACCAGACATTCAATCAAGTCAAATGTCTATCAGCATATAGGAAATGTCTCCAAAGCAATTACATTTCTGCATACCTGTTATTGTCACTTTTACTTTTTTAATGAACCCCATGTACAGGAAATTTTTCCTACTTTGGGAAATCCCTATTATTTTTAATTCATAATTATGAGGGGAAAACTTAACAGATAAGTCCTTTTCTTGCAATGTCTCTGAGAGAAATAAAAGCTATTTTGTTAAATGGAAATCTGAATTTTATTGAGTAAGTCATTCAAATGATAGGTTAAGTGAATGCTGATACTAAAATGAAAGGTTTTACAACAGAAAATTGGGAAAGCAAATCACCAAATGTCAAAGAAATTAAGGTTTAAGACATGGAGAAGAAGATTGAGGATGTTTATCTAATTCACAAGTCTCTGGTTGCTACTACAAGCCAGGCAGGCATAATGTGTTTCTGTATGAAATCAGACTAATATGTCAGCACTTTTTGAACCAGTTCATGATTTCAGATATTAGAATCTAAAAAAATAATAGAGATTTTTTAAAAAAAAAGAATACAAATTTTAATGCCAAATATATTATGCTTTTGAAGCTTAAGAAGTGAAAAGCATGTAAATTTTCAGCTGTAAGGTCGGGGGAACAAAACAGTACTCTACAAAAACATTACTACTTCAGAGCCTCTTGAAATGCAGGTACGTAATCATTTCATGGCTTCAGTTTATTTGTTGTTTTGAGACAGGTTATCACTCTGTAGCCTAGTCTTGACTCTTAACTTCCAGCAATCCTCCTGCCTTAACACCATACCTGGATCATCAGATTGTCTTCAGGAGAAATTTATACTTTTGGATAGTAATAGGGATATTGAAGTCAAACCTTTTTTTAAAAAAAGATATCTGCTGTCATATTTCTTAATCAAACATACGTTAGAAAGTCTTTTGGCACTTTCATCAGGCTATTTACATAATCATACGTATTTTGGTTTTCAGCCATCTCAATTAACAAACAGTGAAAGTATGCATTCTCAGGTGGATGACTCTAATTTGCAGACATGTGGCAACCACCATATAGTCTTCAAAATAAAGTGCAATGTATGCTGTGGTACAATCTTTTTTTCTAACAGAATTCTGTAATCAGGTTTTTCCACAACATAACTGGGATATCTCATTCTTTCCATAGTTATTATTTAGAAATGTGAGGGTTTTGTTATTGCGTCTACTTTCATGTCCCCTTTGCTAAAATGTTACTGTTCTCTCATCATTTTCTTAATATTCATTCTGTACTATAGCAAGAAACATCAAAAGAAAAATATTATTTGTCACATATTATTATTTTCAGTAAAGTTTGGTGATCAAAATAGAATATTTGATTTCAAAATACTAGAATTTTTATATATAATATAGAAATGACAAACTTACTGAAACAAACTAAGCCTTTCTTCTCCAAGCACTGAATGTTGGATTCTTGTTAAATGCCCCTTTAGTGTCACCCTTTGGTAAACAGCTACCTTTCTGAAGGAAAGAGCTGGATCCTTGGCCTGAAATGATCCTTCCCCAGTTATAGACAGGAAGCGTCCCATGGGCCTTCTGGGTCATTACTCATGAGTTACCTTCTCAGTGATGGGCTCATTAGCTATTCTGACTATAAGAGTTATCCTGAAACTTATTGTCTATAACTTCCAGCTTCCTTTATTTGTTCAGTTGTCATTGTTTCTTATTAACACACTATGTAGTGCACTGCATACACTGTTTGTAATGTACCATCATCATTAAAATACGGAGTCCATGCAAGCAGGGAATTTTGTTCCTTTCTTTAGTTCAGCATTTGCACAAAGGACAGTCACTGGGACATAAAAAGTACTCATTAAATACTTCTTGAAGGAATGAAACATCACCATCATCATCAAACTGTGTTTTCTATGTATACAGATAGTTGGTGTACTCCATTAAGTAATTATCTACTCAAATGCTTTATAGGTTGAGAAGATGGCTCAGTAGATAAAGTGCCTGCCCTGTGCAGGGGTATTGAGTTAAGTTCCCCAGGACCCATGTAAACAAAAGCCAGGACCGGTAGTGTATGCCTGTAATCCCCGTTCTGGGAAGGCAGAGCCAGCAGGATTCTTGGAACTCAGTGGTCATCCAGTCTAGCTGTATAAGGACTTTCCCGATCCAGTGAGAGACCTTGTCTCAAAAATGTGCTGGAAAGTGACTGAGAAAGACACCTGATACCTGATACCTGATATCACACAGATTGGGTCTCATTGTTTATCTAGGATTTACATTAGTTTCGTATTATTTTATGATCCTTTCGTGTTAGGCTGTAACCTCCCAGAAGACAAGACCATGAAACAGTGCTCCTACAGTACCCTGTTGGTAGGAAATACATAAACTTATTCACACAAGATATCAGTGAAGAGTCACCTTCACTGCAGAAAGACAAACTATGCTTTGAGTATGTAGACAACATTTGGAGACCTGTGAATAGGGCATTGTCATTTTAAGGTTAACTGGGTTTTTATGATAACACCAAGGTAAGACATTAGCCACTTACGCACTAACTCTGTAATGACACATTTTTTAGGAAATTATGAACATTTCTAACTCAAAAAGAAGCAATCACTTTTTTTTACCAAGAATAAGCAAAAGTGAAAACTGCAGTATCTTGGGAGCCCGCTTTCAAAGACCCCTGAAATGTTTTCATGAATCCAATACCAAAAATTAGAAACATTACATTCAATGTTGTTAATAGTTGTACAATGTACAAATTAGTAAAGAAGATTTTTTATGTCAAATATTTGCTTTAATTTTTATTATGAGACTATGTTGTTTATAGTTCTTTTATCCATTCATCTGCTAATAGGCATTTAAGCTTCCCAATATCTTGGCTGTTGTGAATAGAGCATCAATAAACAAGAATGTGCAAGAAACAAAGAAAGAAATTTTTAAGAGCAAAAAAGGGAGGTGATATATGCTATACTAAACTAAATTTCTTTATGATGGTAATGAGGAACAACTTCAGCCATTTTAATTTACAATAGTCTCTGAAGAAAGCCAATGGAGTTATTCTTCTTGTGCGAATCTTCACTCTTGAGGATGACAAAAATTTAGATCTTCAAGAGAGTTCCATGAAAATAGTAGCTGTTCATTGGTTCATCCACAATTTTTTCTCACCATTAGATGAATACCTTACAACTTAGACTGGGACTTCCAGAAGGCTGATGAGTCACACCAGAGTGTCTTTGACACTGACATTGTTTAAATGGGATTATATTAGGATTATAAAGGCACTCTGAATTTTTTTTTCTGAGAGTATATGAAATATCATGAATTTTTTTCTCACAAAGATAAGAAAGCATTACCCGAGCCCTCTATTTTTTCTTATAAAAGAACTTTGAGATTATAGCTTCAAACCAAAAAATAATGCAGTACTTCTGTGGGATGGTAATTGTAAATGTGTTCGGTATAATAGTTTCATAAAAATAGTTATAAAATGACCATCTTTTCCTCTTTAATTCAAAGAATGAGTCTTCTGCCAATTAAGTTAAAAACTGAAAGGAAATAAATTTACTTTAAATCTTATCTTCTTAGAAAAAGTTCTGAAAATCTTCTAAACATTACTTAGTGCTGGAGCTCTCTGACAGGCAGTGAGAGAAAGCAAAGTGACATTAGCCCACAGTGAAAACTGCCTACCGAAGCTCAAAAGTGTATAAAATATAGTGAAGATATAATTAATTTTTACAAGAATTGTATTTACCACATGTAAAAACTCTTGACTATTAACCAAGTAATCAAAAAATGCCAAGAATTTACACACTAACTTAGATGCTTGGCATTTTTGAGGGTGTATTTCAAATGTTTTTCTTTATTAATAAAAGAATGTATTTTTATCAGCTAATAATTAGATAAATGCATCCCTATTAGATCAGCCATTTAAAAATATAATATCCATTCATATAATTTTATTTAATATCCATTTAATTATATATACTTGTTTTGAAATTTATAAAAAAAATTACTGTTATTAAAGGGTCACTTTGTGATTTACTATGGTTTAGATAAGTGACCCCCAAAAGTTCATAGATTAAAGTCTTGTTTCCTAGTCCAGGCCATTATTGGGAGGAAGAAGAGCCTTTGGGGAATGGGGTCCTGTGGGAGGTGCTCAGATCAATGTATGTATACCATTAAAAGGGGCTCCTCCTCTTTGGTTTGTTTGCTGGCCATGAGGTAAACAACATCTCTCTACAATGTGCCCCTCATCACTGCCATCAAAAGGCTTAAAAGCAATCAGTCTGCATGTTCATGGACCAGAATCTCTAAAACCCTACACACATAAACTTTTGTCTTTATAAGTTGTCTTTACCAGGTGTGCTGGATAGCTTTAGTTATCAACCTGACATACCTGGTTAGAGATAACTGCAGTTGAAGAATTGTCTCTATTGGTTTGGCCTGTGGCCATGTCTGTGGGGTATTCTCTTATGACTGAGTGATGTGGGATGGCCCAGGCCACTATGCAGGTGCCACTCCTGGGCAGGTGGTTCTATATTTGTCTAAGAAAGAGGGCTGAGCACAGGCCAGTGGAACAAGCCAGTAAGCAGCATTCTTCCACATTCTATGCTCCAGGTTCCTGCCCTATGTTCCTGCCTTGACTTCCCTTGATGATGGACAGTGCTGTGAGTCAAATAAGAACTTTTCCCACCAAGCTGGTTTTTGTCAATGTTTTTAGCACAGCAGTAGAAAATAACTAAGACATCAGGTACTTGTTATGTAACAGAAAGCTGAAACCACAAGATTTTTAGTGGCAAATTCAGATAACGAATCAATGTATATTTTTCCAGGCCATTATATGTGAGTTACCTTTCAACAATAACAAAAAGAATACATGAGGGAGATGTGTTGGTAAGGTTCTGGGGGGAGTTGGACAGGGAAAATGAGGATTAGATATGATCATATTTCATTGCATACATCTATGAAATTTTCACCAAAGAATAAAATAACAAAGAAATGTTTTTATATCTGAAGTGTTTTTTAGAAACCAAGTAATTTAAGTAAAATCCAGAAATATTTTACATAAATGTTTCTGAAGAGAAAATTATTTAGAAACCACTTCTGTCATGAATAGAAGAGAGAGAGTCTCCTAGGAAAGGAAATGAGAGTTAAAAGATGTGATGGTAAATGTTAAATTGTTCACCCATTTCATATTCCAATAATAATAGTAAATCTGACCTAGAAAAACCTGTTTTAATTCTAAGTAAAATAGTTTGAGAAACTTTTAATACCATCTGTTTGCCCCACTCCAACTATGAAAGGCAACACTTGTAGCATGTACTTGAAACTCAGTAAAAACAACTTCTAGCAAGGCTCTATGTCAGAAAGTTTTCTTCCATGTGTCTGATCCATTTTGTAGAAGATGGAAGAAAAATGTTATTTGGCAAGCAAATTTTTCTACCACTTGATATCTCTTCTTTTAGGACAGAAACTGAGTTTTTGACATGGAAATTTCTATTTACGTTTCTTTGTTGAAAGTTTTAGTACACACATGCTTATTTGAACAGTGGATCTTTGGAAATCATTTTAAATTTGCTTTCAGTTCACTCTCAGCAGTAATTTATAATGTATCCTTTCTCATTCACATATTTAGTGCCTATTTGAATATAAAACTTATTTTAACATAGATCAATAAAAGTATGGTCTAAGGGCCTGGAGAGATAGCTCAGAGGTTAAGAGCACCGGCTGCTCTTACAGAAGACCCAGGTTCAGTTCTCAGCATCCAGATGACAGCTAATAGCTAAGTGTGTGTAACTCCAGATCTAGGGAATCTGCCTCCTTCTTTAGTGTCCTCGGGCACTGAATGCACGTGATGCCCATACAAACATGGAGACAAAATACTCATACACATAAAAAATAAGTAAAAAATAAGTACAACTTTTTAAAGTATGATATGTACCATGCAGAAAGTTATTTCCAAAAACAGAATTAAAACCCATGTTTAAATGGTATTTTTAGAAACAAATAAACATTTAATAAATTTACATCATGAAATACACTTAAAGGCAAAGTTTGAGTACACATCAGTATTGATAACTTTTCTATAAGCAACTGTCTTAAACATAGACATGGGCAACAACTAGAATTCTGGTAGTGAAATGAAAAGATACTTTTAAATGTTGTTCACTGTAGTACTGTTCAGATCTGCCTTCATCACAACATACTAAATTACACTCTGCAGAATATATTTTAAATGTGATTGTTTCAGTGTGAAAGAATTCATTATAATTAGAGAAAACAGGTATTTGGCAAAGAGGTTAGCATTTGTAAACAGTAAGTTGCAGACTGTTTCCCATCGAAAGAGCATCAAAGCAATCAGCCTTTCTGTTATCCTGGACACCCAGAATTCAAAGTCAAACTATCCCATGAAACCACCTGGTAATTTGTTTTTTTGAGTATCTCTTATTTAAGACATAGCAAGCATTAGGCACAAAGTGGCACTATGCAGTCTACCTACTAATGATCCCATATTATAGCTATTGTTCTCTTCCAAAAGAAGTGTCCTCTGGGCTGGAGAGATGGCTTACCAGTTAAGAACACTGGTTGTTCTTGCAGATGACTCGGGTTCGAATCCCAGCACCCACATGGCAGCTAACAATTGCCTGTAACTTCAGTTCCAGGGGATCCAAGCACCTCTCTGTCTTGCGCAGGCCTTGCACAACATGGGTGCACTTATCTACATGTAAGCAATGCACTCATAAAATAAAAATAATAAATAAAATATTTTTAAAAATTAAAAAATAAAACGAAGTGTTATTAATGAATGTTATTAGAGAGTAGAAACTTAGACCACAAGGAGTAACCAGGTCTTCTGAACTGATGAAGATTTCAGCTTAAAAACTAAAAATAAATTGAAATAATTCTTGATCCATAAACATCTCCTCAATGCAGGACTATTTAATGATGATAAGAAAAATCACTCTTTAGTTGAAAACTTTGTTTTAATAATATAATTCATTAAAAATCTTTTTTCATTAATTAGTACAGTATACTTAATATAAATCACTAATTAGTAGTAGGGGTCTGTATTATATTGCTATACGTAGAATATTTGCAACAGTGCTTATAAGTTATTTGTTACAAATGCTCTTCGACTTACTTCTGGACTACAAATAAATAAAACCATAAGATGAAAACAATCACACATTGAAAATATATTTAATACACCTAGCCTATGGAAGATTGTAGTTTAGGAGCATAGCACCCTGTAGTATGTTGGCTATTTCTGGGATGACCAAGTTGGTGACTGTGAGGTACAGCTCAGTGTGGTTGCTCCACATCATGGGAAAAGATCACACTACATACAGCTAACTTGGAAAAAGGTCAAAATTCAAAATATGACTTCTTCTGAATGTATATTGCTTTTATACCATTCTAAGAAGAACAATCATAAATCAAACCAAATTGCGTACCTTTTGTGTCACTGTATGACCCATCATATCATATCATATTGAGTTCATTTTAATAAAATTGGAAAGATAAAAATCTATACTCACATTACATTTTTAGTAAATAAGATAGTTAAAAACTGATTTACAGGGGTATGAGTCATCCAAGAAGAAGTAATGTAATCTGATAGCTTCCTCAGTAATGTAGGCAGATTTTTCAGTTAGAATATGGGGATTTTCCACTCCAGTTTTCAAAGCAGCTTATGAACTACATTCTCACATTTTCCAATGCTACTAATACCTACTATAAAGCATTAGAAATCACTGAAAAAGAGGTGATGTTCTTTCAATTGCACATGAATATTATTTCTATTAGTTAATGGGAAGTAAATGAAACAAACAAGAAAAAGAATTGACAGGTTTTCAGCAATTGCAATCAGACAGAATTTTCTGCAATTTCTTATCAAATACAAGCAAGTTATATACAAGCAAACAATTCCTTGGAGATGATGATGGGAAAAGAATTAGTGTGGGGTATAGCAACTGGATCCAGTTGAGGACACAGAAACAAGTCCATGAAATGAGGATTCATACAATAGCGTGCAAAGTGATGCTTGTTTATTGTTTGTTCTGTTTGTTTGTTTTTCTTTTTTCTCAGTAGTTCCTAGCTCATTGTGGTAGTTTTATTGAGTGTCCCACATTGGCTCCAAGTATTTGGATACTTGGCTCCCAGATCCTGGAACTGTTTGTGGAAGACCATGGGACATTTAGGAGGTGTGCTACGCTGAAGAAAGATGTCACTGGGGGTAGCTTTGAGAGTATATCTGTTTGCTTACCTCCAGTCATGCTCTCTCTGCTTCCTGTGCCTGCTTGAAGATGGGAGTGCTCAGATTTCTGCTCCAGCTGCCTCCTGCCACCATGCCTCCCCCCACATTGTATCTTCTTCTGGAACCATAAGTCAAATAAACTGTTCCTTCTGTAAGTTGCTTAGTGTTTTAGCACAGCAACAAAAAAAGTAACCAATACACTCATGTTTGATTAATATGCTAAAAGGAAGAATTAGTAGTAAATAGAACCCATGCAGAAGTTATATAACTTTAAAATAATCACAATTAAAATATTTATATATGCTTAAATTATTTAGAAAAGTATATGGTACTTAATCTTTAGTGTTTCATTTCTCCCCTCATTGTTTCCTGTTCTTTGCACAAAATTATGCATCAAGGGTATATATTTTTTTTGTATTACAGGGAGAAAGCTAAGACCAAGTTGAAAATTCATAATGCAGATTCAGATGGAAACAGCATTTCTTGGAGAAGCGAAACTTGTCAATAAAACAAGTGTTTTCACATGTCCACCAGAACTTCTATTAGCAATGCTTCCACAAAAGGAAACCTTCATGGTTATTATCAGCGTTACCAAAAGTAGATTTACTAATGGTCTCTTAAAGAACACATTCTCAGTAATGTACTTAGGACAATAACTGCATAAATGTAATTATCTAGGAAGTAAACAGATACCATGAATCTGAAGATAGACAGGTAGAAAACCATTAAAATCTCTTATTGTGCAATATAAATGGTTATCAGATAGACTAGTGCTATGTGCTTACAGTGGATAGGTAAAATAGAAACAGCCGGGAAGTAACTGATGAAAGATGCTGTTCCAGGAAAAGTATTTCAGCTTGGTAATTGTCAGATTTTGAGACTAAGGTAGAAATTGCTATGAGTTGTATTTCTGAGGAAAGAGCCCGGTAAAGAGACAGCTAGTTGCCATGGGCTGTCAAGATGGCTCACTGGTTAAGAGCACTGACTGCTCTTGAAGAGGACCCAGGTTCAATTCCCAGCACCCACTTGGTGGCTAACAATAGGCCATAACTCCAACTCCAGAGGATCTGTCTCAAGCCCTCTTCTGGCCTCCATAGATACTCATGACATGGATTACACACATGTAGGTTAAACACTCATATACAATAAATAAATCATCAACAACAAAAAATTTAGAAAGAAACTGCCATTCTGGAGCTACAGAGGCAGGAATACTCTGCAGGAGACTGCCAGGATCCACTCCCTCTTAACACATAAACCCTTGATAACACAAAATCGAATTCCTTTCTGGAAAGTTTCCCATGACTTTCCAGAGAAATGTAATGGCCTCTTGTTCAGTATTTTCAGAACTTTCAGTCATATTTCTGGACTCTCATTGCTTGCTTACTATTTTTTTCTTAACCCAAAGTGTGAGCTCTCTCAGCATTAGAGAAAAATTTTAGTCATCTTAGTAGCTCCCAAGTCTAATAATAGTACCGACATTCTTGTATTCACTGATATTGCTTCTAACTTATGCTTAAGAGAGATCTCTGCTTTTCTTCATTCTCTCCCTCAGAATAGTTTAGGATATATTAATTGTTCTCAAACTTGTTACAACAGTTTTACATATTCAAACACTCTTTATCTCCTGATCTCTTCTCAATAGTGGAAGATACCAGGATTATGTTTAAATTTTAAGCCTATGTGTATAGACATGATTTCCTGCCTCTCTGCTACATAGCATCCCCATGATTGAAATGAACAAATCTAGGCATCCAGAATTCAAACTCAACCCCTATATTTTCTTTAAGTCATTTAAACCTCTCAATGACTAAGTGTGATACAATACAAAATAAAGAAAATAACATAATTAGTGTAGCAGAGTTATTGTTAAATCATCAAATCACTGGAATGGAACCAGAGTAGTACCACTCTCAAAAAACAAGCTTGACCAAATGTCTTTGGTATAATTCTTTCATTAGACTCGATATAGTACCAAAGGTTGGCCTCAAAGTGAAGAGATAAAAATAGCTATTCACATCAAAATCAAAGATGAGTATCAAAGAGTGTATTTTATGTGTGTATGTACGTATATACATGTGTATAACCATGTATACATATTTGTGTATACATGCATGTGTAATACATACACAACTATTGATTGCTCTAGGTATTTGATAACCTGCTGCACATAGTCCACTATACAGATATACATTACAGGTCACCACCTGACAGAGAGTAAAAAGAAAGGAAACAAGATAAGAAAACGTTTCCTCTACAAATCTGCTGGGATATAGAGGGCTGGAAGCATACACAAGGTTTGGGTCTAGTGGAAGATGCTTTCTCTTCTATTCCCTACTCTTGACTCAGAGGTTGATAGGCAGGAGTCGTGAGAGACAGAGGTCCCACTTGTTGATGCTGCACTGCTTCCTTCTTTAGGACACTGTGGCTTTCTCAGAGGTGGTGAGAGAGGAAACCCACTAAAGAGTAGGGAAAGAAAGCAGTCAAGTCCTGCAAACACTGGCAGCATAGATGTGGTGCTGGCGGGCCACCCTCTGCGGGCCTGCGTTAGAGCACCAGAGTGCCAGTCCACGCTTAAGAGCTAGGTCAAAAAGCGCCTCTGGTGAAGGCTATGACAGGATGTCAGAAAAATCCAAATGGCAATATCCTGAGGTTTTGCCAGTGGGCAGTGAATAAAGAGGGAAAATTCTCCCTGTTTACCAAATGTTTTTGTACTTGAAACAACCAGTCTTTTCATCCCAAGACCTAACGACTTAAAACAGTCATAAACAAAGTATCTTTTGAAATTCAGAGTTCAACCTCAGTGGAGAGGGCAACCTGATTTAGCAGCACAAATTATATCTAAATCTGGAAAAAAACAGGTGGTCAGTGGTGAAAATTATACTGAAAGGTCATTTGCTTTCAGCTGACAGAGCCAGTTCTGTGAACGTGAGAGTGTGTGGGTCAGCTATCAGGATGGGTTGTTTGGGGACCATAACAAGACAAGGACACTGCAATGTTTCTTACAGCCCAGCAGCGGAGTCTACTCTGCTTGGTCCTAGTTTCCATTGTTTCTATCCTATAGACACTTAAATTCCATGGATATTCCCAACAAAAATATTTAGAGGAACTAGAAAGATTTCCAAAAGAACACCAACCTTTGTATAACAGCGAACTTACCTGCAACTACTGTTTTAATACAGCAAGAAATTCAGAAGACTAAAATTAAAGTTGAATTCCCAAGTGTGTACATTTGGGGGAAAAGCATCAAAGTGGAGAACCAAATTACAAGTTTATAGAACAGAATAAAATAAAAGGAAATGTGGTTTAAAAAAGTATAGTTAATTTAGATGTTAATAAGAAGTATGCTTTCAAATAATTTATGATTCTGATTTGTTTCAAGATTAAGATATCTTTCAGCATCTCTCATTAATAACACTTAATCTTTTTCAATGGGAATTTAAACTAAGCAATAGCATAAATACTGTAGATTGCACATATTTATACTGGGCACAGCTTGTTAGAGGACAAGTGGAGATTGTCAAAAATTCCATTACATATAATAATTACATCCCCAAATCTCCTTGTTATTGAAGAACAATTTTATATGGTCTTTTTATCTTCCTCAAAATAAAATTGACAGATGTTCTTATTTTGATTCTTAAAATTTCAAAAATAAACATCAATGCTGTTTTTACAATATTTGTTTACATAGTGTTGGTGGTCCTTGACAACTTTCCAAGGCCAATATTTGTTATCAGAGAAACTGTTTATCAACACTCGCAGAGACTTTTAAGAGGGGAAAATAGTTTGGTGAATATTCCTAATTAACGATAGTGCCCTTTTATTTCCATTATAAATGCAATGTAATCAGGATTGCCAGAGGGAAGATACTGAACATTTAGTGAAATCACCCAGAGAATCAATTTCCTTTTACTAGGAAAATTTCAATGGTTAATTGGGATATTTGAAATACATTTGAATACTTATAAATTTGAATGAAGGAGATGTTAGTTTAAGAATACTGTTCTTGCCAGGTGCGGTCATGCACACCTTTAATCCCAGCACTTGGAAAACAGAGATAGGTGGATCTCTGTGAGTTTGAGGCCAGCCTGGTCTACATAGTGAGTTACAGGTCAGCTGGGGCAAAGGGAGACCCTGTCTCAAACAACAACAACAACAACAAAATACTGTTCTCTGAACATTATTTTTTTATATGTCTTCACTATAAACCCTTAAGAGGGATTATCGTTCTGTCATTGGAACTAGGTTCATGTCAACTGAGACTTGGACTATATAGCTCATAGTCTTCTGTTATCATCAGGGAGGGTCAAATGAATATGAAGTATTCTTAAGAGAGACTTTGAAGTACCAGAAGGAATTTGAGACATCAAAGGTGATTTTTCTTATGATCTTCTGTTGTATTTATCACTACTTGTAGAACTTACAAAAGAACACCCACTTTCTAGAAGATAATTCCAGATCATATTGCAAAGAAACGCCTCATTATGGCTCTTTCCCATCATGCTGTCATTTACACCTCTCCAACACTAAAGGAACTTCAACAGTGGATGGCCTGTCTACTTCTGACTATACTTTGAATCATCTCATCCCTCATGGTGTCTTGAACAGAGGTGCTTCCAGAATGTCTCATTGTAGTGTACCTTTCCCTTCTTCCAGATTCCACCAGTGTTAGGAAAAAAACATTCCATGCAGTATAAATCTCTCTTAAATGTAAAGAACAGTTTTCTAAATCTCTTGACTGCTTCTGCTGCCTTTGAGCTCAATTCTGCTTCTACAACATGACATACATACAAAGGTGTTTGTGATACAACTCTTCTGTTCAGCATCTCTGTGAATGCATTTTAATAAACAGCTAACAACAACATAATGTGACAAAGATTTTGCTCAAAATAATGAGTCAGACAATGTCACTGTAATCATGGAACTTTCATTTTAGTGGGACTATCTGATACTCATAAGCAAGTAAAGTATACTGATTATTTCCGGTGGCAAGCAGCATATGACTCAGTGGGAGGAAGTGTGATTCAAGGAAGAAAGTCAAGGAGAGCAGACTTCAATTGAGCAGCAATTACAAGTGCTAGCCATGTCAGAATCCAAGAGAAAGGCATTGCAGGCAGGAGTAGCAGATTTCAAGTTCAGGAATCAGATGGGCTTCTGCAAAGAGCAAGGTTTCCGTGACTTTGTGCAGTCTGCCAAGTAGACATATGGTCACACATGGGCTCAGAGAAAGAACCAAGGTCAAGGCAAGCAGGGCCTTATTTGCTAGAATTTAAGGAATCTGGATTTTCTTCTTAGTGGAAAAGGAGGCTACTAAAACATTTATGCAAAGGAGAAACATGTCCTGATTTACATCTTTAAATAGCTATTTGGGCTGCTATGTGAAGAATGCATTTTAGTGTTATCAAAATAGAAGTTGTGGCATGAGGCCCTTGAACTGATAACTTCATTTTTAGCCCCTCTTAAATGCCTTCTCTTTGCCCCAGAGCTGGTAGAACAGTTTTTCCACTAATTCATGTAGAAGATAGGAATGAAATTCTCTCATATGGAGAATTCCTGAAAAATAAAGACTTAACACTGAGGTAATAAAAGAAAGTAAATGTTCTAAAACTTCAGCAATATCAAACAGCATTACAGTACTCAATAGTTCACTTTCTTCATTCACCTTTGGTTGAAAATTGACATGAGAGAAGCACAATATTCATTTCTGGGATTATAGAGATTGTACCAATCAACAACAGCTAAGCAACATAGTCAGCTTCAATACAAAGGGTATTTACTATGGCTTAAACTTTGTAAGCACTTTGCATGTACTAATTCATTTTTTTCTTCAGAGAGATTTATGCACTAATTTTTTTTATTTGTCACTTTACAAATGAAGTAACTAGTATGTAGAACTTTAAAGCATCACCATAGTCAACAGCTGTTATTTAGCATCGTAAGGTTTTAAATCTACAGAGGTTAGCTCCAGAATTTCTCATCATATTTTCTCTAAATTTTCCTTTTGCAAAATTAAAAAAAAATATTTTCTTATATTTGGAACCTATTATCTTACCACTAAAATAGGCAGAAAGAAAACTCATAAAGGAGCACAAGAAAGGCTAATATAGGCATATATTTTTCAAGAGAAAAAATGTGAGGGTCCTATAATTCAGAAATTCAATGAGTTAAAAAACATCTATGAGGAAGTAGGAATAATTAACCTACATATTTATTCGTGAACTCAGCAGTTAAACATTACAATAAAAGGGGCAAAAATTGGACTCACGACATTCTTTAAAAAAAATAGAAGGTGATAGGGAATGGAAAAGGAGAATGATGAGGAGGGCAGTTTAAGTGCTCAGGAAGGGGATGGGAGGGTAAGACAGAGGAGGGTTTGAGGGAGTTATAACCCACACTAAGGATGTTAGAAAGTCATGTGGAAGCCTACAATTTTAAAAGTTTTATATATATACATATATATAATATATAGATATAGATATACATACACATATATGATTTATATATAAATTTAATCGAGTTACCCTACATAGGAGATTATGCTTATTCAAGATGCCTAAATTGCCAAATAAAAGGCCCAGGTCACATGAGAGATACTTGCTCTTGAGTTGTTCAAAAGTATTCCAGAGATCCCTAAAACAAAACAGGCTACTGCCCTTGATTTGACTGCTCACTAGAACTTGATGGTAGGACCTTGTTGCTGAAGAAAACAAGACATGAAGATGCCATAATGAAATCCATTATTTTGCAAGTTAAATAAATAAATAAATATAAATCTTTGCCTCTTCAACATTGAAAAACAAACAAACAAACAAACAAAAAGACTAGCTGGGCGTGGTGGTACACGCCTGTAGTCCCAGCACTTAGGAGGTAGAGGCAGGTGGATCTCTGTGAGTTCAAGGCCAGCCTGGTCTACATAGTGAGTTCCAGGACAGCTGGGGCTACAGTGAGACCCTGCTTCAAAAAGACAAAAAAAGGAATCTAATTTATTCAGACTGGAAAAAAATTGGAGATAGAGCTGCAGTGTTAGATTCTAAAATAGCTAAAAAGAGTTTTAAAATGGGAAGAAATACTGTACACTGAAGTCCAGACGTATAAAAAAATTACATTTGAGATAGGCAAGAAAATTTTATCAGCTAGAATCTGAAGAGAGGGAAAGCAAGGTAAACAGGAATAAAATGAGGTAAATAACCAAGGTAGAAGTAATTCATATTATATGGAATGTTGAACCATAAATAAAAAAGAACATCAAATGTGGTTCAAATTTTTGATATGTACGACATTTATTCCTTGTGGGGAAAAAAAACAAAAATGGATATCAAGCGCTATTGCATCACTTTTTTTCATTTTATATGTAGCTAAACTTATTTGATGCATTTTGTCTAATACAGATTGAATTCACATTCACACATGCTCAGGTATTCTCATTCATTCTAAAATTATCAAAAGATGTTTAGGCATACCCAAATAAAGAAAAAAATCTACCCGAGGTGCCTAATAATTTCAATAACTGTCAGGACCAAGAAAGATAACAATGGTGTTTTAGAAGGGATTATTCTGATATGGAAACATATTGCCAGTCACCTAGAACTTGGAGTGATCTAATATGCTCCATGAGGATAATCTGCATAGGCCCTATATCTGGATAGCCATAGTTCAAAGCCAACTGGGAAATTATAATGAATAAAAGTATGCAGAGGCACTCAGAGAAGAGATCAAGAGAGTGAAAGTAAAAATTTTTGAGAACCATATAAGCCACTATAATCAGCACCATTGTGTCTAAGGATCCATTACTCTGCTGGAGTTGGAGTTGGATGTCACACATCCTCCTCAAGAACAGGTGTTAGCATCACCTGCAGCTTATTCATCATTCCACTACAGCAGGGTTAAAATACATTATATTCATGCTAATTGTGTTTGTTTTTACAATCAATGTTGAGATGCCCTTCATCATGCCAAAGAGATAAATGTAAGCTGAGTAGAACCAAGCTTAGGTTCCCCACACAGGGCAATTTCCCAGCCTTAGATATGTTAGTTTATAATAATTTCAAATTCAAGAGCTTTTAGATAAGCTGAAAGTGAGGGGGTATTTTGTAAGAACTATACTTGACATGAACTTATTAGCGAATTCTGGTTAAACACTTAATGTTCTGATATTGATTCTATGTCATTGATTTAACTGTAGATCACTTACTCAATGGTATCCTATTTAACAGGCTATTTAGAGAATAGAGTTTGAAGACAATTAAGTTTGAATAGCAGACAATCAGACTTGCTGTTCAAGTGTTAAAATATAAGACCAGAATAAAATACTTAGCATTTTAGGAAGCATATAACCTGACCTCTACAACAACATGCTACAAATATCCACTGATTAGGCTCTGTCTGATTTAAAGGAAAGACACAAGTGTAGAATTCCCTCCCCCTTCAGGTCATCCAAGGTTTGTGTTACACATATCATCTGACCTCAGTTAAACAAATGCGTATTTGCTAATTAATTAGCTCATTCAGTGTCTCTGGTGTGCAACTCACATGGCAATTGTCAGTTCTTAAATATGTATCCTAAAATGCTGAGAAAGTTTCTTCTTAAAAGTTTATAGTTTTAAACCGGGTGTGGTGGTGCACGCCTTTAATCCCAGCACTTGGGTGGCAGAGGCAGGCGAATCTTTGTGAGTTTGAGGCCAGCCTGGTCTACATAGTGAGTTCCAGGTCAGCTGGGGCTACAGGAAGACCCTGCCTCAAAAAGCCAAAAAAAAAAAAAAAAAAAAAAAAAAAAAAAAAAAAAGATTAAAAAAAGTTTATAGTCTTTACTCTGAACTTTTTCTTAAGTTGACGAAAGTTTTGCTAAGTACACATAAAATTTCAGTTACATAAACACATCACAACTGTGATGGTTTCTAAATTGACGAGAAAGCAATTGAGGCTGTACATCCAAGTGATTTTAGCCGTTGGATAGATTTTTGTTTTCGGTTTTGTTGGTGCTGCTGTGCCTCTGTATGAGCATGCGCATGTGAGCACATGCTCTGGCTAGGTCCGGGGCTGCATCTCATTTCTCATCTTGTTTCTTGCAGGCCTTGCTCATTGTGCTATTTTTCCCTTTAGGGCTCTGGATTGAATTGCATTCTTTGTGGCTTTGGCATTTGTTTTTCAGGTCTCTGACTACAGCCAACTTGGTATCTAGTTACTTTCTTCTTTCTTTGTCCTTCCTGTGCACTGTGGACTTTGTTGAGATCGAGATTGTTTATTTGACTAGAGTTTACCGTCCTGAATGTTTCTGTTCTGCCGAATTTTTTCCCAACTAGATCTTTATTTTATAGCTTAACTTTATTAAAATCTTTTTTCTAAAATGTATTGTTTTTCTACCTATTTTCCAACTATGACCTTGACTCTTGCCCTGATGCTCACACAGATTTTATGTGTTCAAATTATCTTCTTTAAATATCTACTAAAATGATCAATAAATCATTTCAGCATCAGTTTATTTAATCATTTGTTATATGGACTTGAATTTTATTATGTTATCCAACTATGAGACATCCTGGGGCCAGAGGGGATGTCTCAAGGGTGTAGGAGATTGTTGCCAGTTTAGTCCTGTTCCCCACATGGTGGAGGGAGAGAGTTGACTCCTGCAAGTTGTCCTCTGACCTCCACACTTGCACCCTGGCACATATGCACGTGTGTAAACACACACACAAAAAAAAAAAAAAAAAAGAAAAAGAAAAATCAAAACATAGCCTGGATTAATGAATAAGCAAGTGAACTATTTTTGGAAGCAGGTGATTCATATTGATGTCTCTGTTTTTCCATTGTTATCAGTTTATTGTTCCATATAGTATTAAAACTCTAGGGTATCTCTGTTTTCTAATTTACAGAATGGAGATTATGATGACCTGATTAGGAACGTTATGAAAGAAAAAGAAAAATCAAAACATAGCCTGGATTAATGAATAAGCAAGTGAACTATTTTTGGAAGCAGGTGATTCATATTGATGTCTCTGTTTTTCCATTGTTATCAGTTTATTGTTCCATATAGTATTAAAACTCTAGGGTATCTCTGTTTTCTAATTTACAGAATGGAGATTATGATGACCTGATTAGGAACGTTATGAAGACAAGCTTACTTATTAAATAGTACCTGAAACATTAGATGCTTATTGCTGACAATATTTACAGAGCTTTGAGTTTCCAGACTTGCCTCTATTGTCTCCCTGTTATTGCCCAAGATGGAACACCCTCTGTGTTACTTCTGTGGATTCACATGCATGAAAGTGAATAAACACACCTGTTCTACTCACAATGCCTTGAAGTTGACCATTTAAGAATGGAAAAAAATGTTGTCTTAAATTCTAGAGGTTTCTTTCCTGATATAATCATATACAACAAGGATGCTCAGTCAAAAATGAACCCAGTACATGACAGTGGCCTTGTGATGTGGTTGTTGTCTTGGTTTGCATAAGTTTGTTTTATGATGGTCAGCCAGTGACAAAAATAATAGAATTCATTTATCAGACTGTATCCTGTAGTTGAATGGTGTGTGGCATACTTCACGTCAATTATGCCTCAATGCCAAAGACTTGGAGTCCCAGAGACCTGAAGTTTTTTTTTGTTTTTTTTTTTTAATGATCCTGAGTGGTTTCAGGAAGATTGTTTATGTTAATAGGAATGAAAAGTATGTACAGTCAGAAGTAGACCCAATATGTCATATGCCTGAGCCTCTAACAATCCCTCATATAGTGTTTCTAGCATTCGGGAAAAGAAAACTGCCTATCTCAACAAGATCTTATGGATTGAATGATGACATATTGATAAGCTCAGGCTGTTAAAGCCTTTCTAAGCATCAAGATATCCAAAAACCAAGGTAACTGGGCATGGATAACACTTATTCAAACAGCTTTTCTATTAAATTAAAAATATTAGAATTGATTGAACAATATTGCATTTCTCTATGAAATGTTAAATCTGTTATTTATAGTCTACTACTCTCATCAGCAAAACCATGCTAAAATTAAATATAAGTAATATACTGTCTGGGCTACTTATTGTTTCTGGTTTCCGCTGTAGGAAATAACCTATACTCAATTGTAAGGAAAAAAAAAACAAGTCATGTCACCACATTGAGCAAGGCATTTATCCCATGGTTCCTTCAAACTAATCATCTGTTTGCCCTTAATAATCTTAAGACACATCATAGATGACAGAAGTTCTCATTTACCAGGTACTATATACACAAAAGCTTACTGAGATCTCATTTTAGTTTCTATATGACTGTCTTCTGTTGTAGTTCTAATTTTTTAAATTTATTTATCTTGGTTAATTGTGCATGAATATTTTGCCCGTATGTGTGTAAGTGCACCTTGAAAATGCAATGCCCAGAGAGGTCATCAGATACCCTGGAACTGGAGTTACAAAAGGTTCCTAGCTGCGGCTATTGGGAACATGAATCCAGGTCCTCTGCAAGAGCAGCTAGTGCTCTTAGCACCTGAATCATCTCTCCTCCAGCCCCATGTCTTCTACTATTTTGTAATACATTCTTATGCCAAAGCTCTGATCTCTCTCAGATCATGGAACTGTGGCTGGTTAGCACTCACAGTCTAGAATGGTATGTCCTCAGGAAGTGTCAGTTGTCAAGGTAAGTGAGAACAAAGCATGCAGGTTCCCAGAAGGATCCCACTGGTGACTAACTTCTTAATTAATGACTAACTTATGGAACATATGTTGCCAAATGATAGTGTTTCTGACACTTCATATATTGTTTCCAGTCATATTCAGCCTCAATTTCATAAACACTACTTCCCATTACTCTACTATCCACAAACAGAGGAATACGGGATATGTTTTTTGATTTGTCAAAATGAATGGTATAAAAATGTTCATTTGTACATTTGAGATTGTGGCTAGAGTTAATATGAGTTAACTGAAGTTTTACTCTTTAAAATGTTTGGAAGCCTGTCCCTGTCTTTCATTCTGTGTTTGGCATTCTCCTTTCTGGTTTGTTTGTGAGTCACTGTATTTCATAGAATAGTAGAGAAAAGCCAGAAAGTGACATAACTTTTTGGCAGAAAGTAAGATTTAACAGAAAGAGTCAATTGTCAGCTGAACATGAACATCTTCAAATCAACAAAGTTGACATCATTGACACAAGCCTTTACACACTGTAATAGTGCACTAAATATAACCATAATTTGTTCATGTTTTTGTTCTTCATTTTTATTTAATGTACACAGAACTTTTTGTTTTGGGAGAGTTTTATATTCAGAAGGTATATTACACACCTCTGCATATTTCTCTGGTCTTAAAGTCCCTGCTTCATGGAAAGAACCAGTACTTCCAACTTAAGTAATAAAAATAGAAATACTGATGCTATTGCAAAGGCTACGTCGTTGTCTTTGATTGTTGTTGCAAATCTCTGCAAATTCAGCAGCACAATTTTTGCCCAAAGGTGGAGAAACAGAAGAATTTTATTACATTTCAATTACAGCCAGTGAATAATGCATGTGTAATTTAGCAGCAGAGCCTACAATATCTGATGGCATTTATAACCAAGATAAAATGATAACAACAAAATGGATGGTTTGGCTTTGTTTAAATACAAAATGGACAAAGGGATTACATCACATTTTTTGAGATCTTTATGGTCTTATGATTTTTATAATGAATTATTGTTAGTATACATAAAGATTATCTTAAAATCTCTAACAATCATCATAGTAACTTGTCACATATAAAAACACCTTTTTTATTTTTAAAAATATTTT